>NC_051163.1:3208171-3508171 GCF_013339745.2 Dermacentor silvarum | reverse complement strand
CCTGGCCGGGAAACGAAACAAAAACGTATCATCCCGAAAAACATATTACGTAGAATCGTATCAATGAGCTCCCACTGTGTACGCCATTTCAGTATAATGAAATTTCATTGCCGCTGCAAAGGAATACTGAGACAATAAATGGAAACTTCCACAGGCACAGATGGTCAAATGGTCGGATTACAAGCGGCTGCTTGTGATCACACCTTTCAAATCGTGTGCAGCTTGACCAAGGGCGACCGTGTGAAGTCCAAGTGCAATATACCGTATTTACTTGCGTAATGAATGCACTCATGTAATAAAGCCACTCCCAGATTGGTCGCGCAAAATCTGAATATTTTTTTTTCCTCGAGTAATAACCACACACCAAACTTTGCAACTGTGAAGTCCTACGGTCGAACGGCCATGCTGTAGTTTTCTGGAGAGACTAGAATTCTTTACTCTCGCACATATGTTTAAAGCAAGTGCACTTAATCTCAGTGCCCGTCGCTGTGTTGGTAATACTTAATAATGACGCCACGTGACAAATGCCGAGATCACATTAACAAAATGCTGCAGTTAACTTTTGTAGGCTACACATCCATGCTAGCAGCAAACATGCCGTGGCGGCACACCAGCAAGGGTGGTGGGTTTGGAGACTGAGAAGCTGACGGCTAAGCCATGACGAGAGAACACCGGCGGTAAGCATGCGATAAGAATAAGCTGCGTGTTATCACGGTAGCTTGGGGCCTGACAGAAAGAGCGACCGTGATAACGCTCGGCCTGTTCTGACCACAACCTTGCCACCAGTACCGGCAAAGGCTCCTCGCAGACTCTGGAGAGAAAAAAACTGTAACTGGGGGCTGTCTACAATCGTTACTTCACTCAGTTTACGGATTTTACTGACACGTAATAGCAGATAGGGCAAGGGCAATGTGTAGCCAGGCGCGGCGCACAGGAGAATCCAAGTGAAGAAGGGGCAGCTGGCATTTGGTCATAGGGAGCCCAGTCGTGCATAGTGTCAAATTAGCGTGTCTGTTGCACGCTTTTGTGCCCATCTTTGGTTTTGCTGTGTGCGATGGGCCCCAAGTCCAGTTATACTCCTGCTGCGGGACAGAGAGTTTATCGGCTCACAAAACGGAAACGCTCATCAAACACTGATTAACTTTGACATGCTGATGAGCAGGACGGTCGAGAAAAGAGACGCACGCAGCGGGGTTTACAAAACAACAGGTGCCGAAAAGCAGCACTGCAACTTGATGCTTGTGATAATGGCAGACGGCCGGAAGCGGCTGCGAGGACGAAGTGTTGTGATCCACGATGTGGTCGGTCAGTGACCAGGACAACAGATCTGGTGGTTCTGATGTGGAGTGAAGTGCAATAACAGCTCTGTTATGGCTTGCAAATAGTATTTGTGCATTTTTACTGCAAAGATAAGTTATCTAATGCATTTTTCAGATTATTATCGTCTTACATTTCAATTTTTGCTGTTTCGAAAAAGTTCCCGTAAAGTTTACCCTGCATAATAAACGCAGCCCACAACAGTGCTTTGAATTTTTGGGGAAAAAAGTTGTCGCAGTTTCACCTGAAAGGCGAAGCATCAATTGCGATAGCAAACTTGTAGAGAGCTATACGGAATAATGATATTAGCTTTATCAGCTGTATAAACATCATCGGCAACACGCAGAACTGTTGTCGACGCCATCGGCGTTTTGCCCGGTTCGCTCAAAATGCGTGCGGCGTTGGTGACTGTTGCCGGAGCCTCTGATATAAATCGACACTGGGTGCCGCAGCTAAACGTCGCCTCCCTTCCCTCCCGCTCCCCCACGGCCTCTCGCTCGTCGGAAGAAGGCGTGTTTGCTCTACATACATGGTGATTGTGAAGGAGAAGAGAGACGCCTACTCTGCAGGCCCTTACAGCACGTGCGCAGAAACTGCGCTTTTGTTCTCCGCCGTCGTTCACTCCCCCTGCACCCTTTCAACTCGCACATACAGTTCGCCGCGGTGATTTCTCTTCACAAATGACAAGGACCTCACGGCGACGGTGACGCCGACCGGCAGAATTGCGTGAGGTCCATATAATGCTATCGCTAAAAAAGCATTGGCGGTGTTGGGGGCTGAGGCGCGCGAGCTCAGAGGCCGCAAGGGGCTATCGAGCGACGCACGCAAAAACACAGTAAAGCCCTGAGTTGACGGAAACCGTTTATTGAATCCGTCGGCACAAGCACTGTACAAACGCCCGCTCGGAGGGGAGCCAAATGGGTCCCGCACCAGGGCGAAAATACAATAACAGGCGCCTATAGCACGTCGCGGCGAGAGCACAGGCTCAAGCTGGGACACGCTGCTAGGAAAAGTCCCGGCCACTATGCTACTTGCTCTGGCGATAACCAATGGGCCAACTCGCGTGAGCTCAGGCAATATCCTTCGGATTAGGCTTTCGGCAAGTGCGGCTCGGCGTGGTACGACCTCGCGCGAGCGCTAGGCACTGCTCGTCGGCTTAGCGTCGGGAAAAGGATCAGCACAAAGTACGCGCTCCCTGCACGGGCAAAGGCACCGTGCGTGAGCTCCAGTCATAGTCACAAAGGTGTCGGCGGACAAGAGGAGAGCATGTACTTACCGTGCGCTGGTCCCGGAGATAAGAGAGCCACGCTCCGCCGCTAGCAGCCGAAACGCGGCCGCGTGACGTCCGCACCCTACCCTCAACGCAAACCACCACATTTGGTGTGCACCACCGCTAGAACCGGTTGTGAGCGGACGGGGAAAGGCGAGGGATGGCAGAACAGGTGAAGCCCGCGCAATGGCGCCGGCGCCTCCTTCAATCCCCACAGCGGTTATATACGATATATATACAGTAAAATCTCGTTACAACGAACTTCGCGGGACCGCCGAATTTAATTCGTTAATTTGAAATATCGTAGTACTGAAAAATCAATATTTCCATGTCGGTAATGCAACACAAGAACGAAAATTACATACCTTTGCTGCAGATGCGCGTAACGTACGTAAATAATAAACGAGAACACTGAGCACAGTTTAACTACAATTTATTACTTGAAGAAGTCTGTAATCTTCTTCTGCCGAGTAGACAGCACCCGCTGCAGGACGAACGCCTCTACATCCTCGACCTTCCTCTGAACGTCATCGGGGACATCTTTACAGCGCCCGAGGAATAATCGCGTCTTTTCTTGAAAAACTAAAACATCTGAGCTGGAAACACTTTGTTCTTCTTCGTGTGTTGATTCAGTCTCGGCATCGTCTTCGTCACTACTGCAATCGTCTTGCTCTAGCACTTTATTCACGATGTCCTCATTGGTGAGCTCCGCGGATGTAGCCACCGCGCTGTCGCTGTCAATGTAATCGTCGAAGGTCACCGCGGTGCCGACGGGGAGCTTCTCGGTAAGCTCATCCCAAAGCTCTGGGTTGAGCTCCTGTGTGTCCTCGCAGTCGCAGTCTTGTGGCATAGGTAAAGCCTTTGAAAGGCCTGCCTTTCGCCAGCAGTTGCTGATCGTGCTTGCCTTCACGTTCCGCCACGACCATGTCAGCATTTCTGCAGCTTGACGTATGTTTACCTGTGTGGGAAGCTTCAGTCGAATATTGATCAGGAGGCGCTGCACAAGACGCTTCCGAAATTCGGTCTTCACGCATCTGATGATACCCTGGTCCATAGGTTGGAGCAAAGAAGTGCAAATGGGGGGCATAAATTCAAGCTTTACATTGGTCAATCGCACGTTCACGATATGCGCCGAGGAATTGTCAACGATGAGGAGAATTTTTCTGTATTTCTTCTTCATTGTGTCGTTGAGCTGCAGCAGCCACTGAGTGAACAATTCTCGCGTCATCTACGCTTTTTTGTTGGCTCTGTAGTCGCAAGGCAACGAGACAACGTTTTTCAAGCAGCGCGGCTTGGCAGACTTTCCAATAACTAGCGGCTTGAGTTTTACCGTGCCAGTGGAGTTGCAGCAGAACAAAACCGATACGCGGAGACGCGATTTCTTTCCGCCCTTGCACTTGTCACCTTTGAAGTTCATTGTTTTATCAGGCAACAACTGATAAAAGAACGCCGTTTCATCTCCGTTGAAAATGTCGTCTGGAGAGAAAGACTCGACGATCTCTTGAAAGCGCTCGTTCCGCCAGGCAACCGCACTCTCGGCATCTGCTGCCTTTTTTTCGCCACAAGCAACTTGCCACGTAATGCCATTCCTTTGCCGGAAACGGTTAAGCCATCCGGCACTTGCATCGAAACCGGAGATGTCTAAAGCGGCCGCGAACTGTAGCGTCTTCTCTTGAATAATCGGGCCTGACAAGGGCAAATCGTTTTGTCTGGCATCCTTAAACCACGTGAGGACGGCGTCGTCGACGTTCTGGTAGTTTCCGAGCCGCAACCGTTTTCTTGAGGGAGGCAGCTGTGACTCTCGATGCAATTTCATGATCTTTTCCCGATCCTTGAGCATCGTTGCCATTGTTGACGGGGGAATATCACACTCCCTGCACATGTCCACTTGCTTTCTACCAGCATTCAGCTGCGTCAAAATGTCCACTTTTTCTTGAAGCGTAAACTGGCGTCGCTTCTTTTTAACGCGGGGGCCAGCAGAACTCATTGTCAGCAAAGCAACCACACAACACAATCACAGCACCAATAACTTCGAAACTCCTGCCGATCGCTACCAACGTGGTGATGCTAGGCCTACAACGTAGTAGGAGTATAGTGCCTAGAATATATTGGCTAGTGTGCCGACCACCCGCTCTTTTCAATGGAGGAGCGTGGCACCATCTGCAATGAATGCCCACGGTGGCCGGCAGAGGTCGCAGTCAGGTAGGTGGGTGCCGACTGCGCGTGTCGTCTGCTTGGCTAGAGCAGTTTCGCAGTGGTTGCGTCAATTTTTGTGTTTGCGTTTTCAGCATCATTACGATGTTGCGTGTTTGTTCTTGCGTCAGAAAAGGTTCGAGTGAGTTTGTGGTTTCTCTGCTCCCGTGTCTGTGAGTAGGAGAACTATGTGACGGCGGTGAAAGAATGCTGAAACCACGGCGACAGTGAAGCTCTGCGTGGTTGTGCTAGAGTACTTACTGCTCGAGCAAATGGCTTGTATTCTTGTTCACTGCACCATCTGATGGCACACGGCTCACAGAATGGAAACGAAGGATAAAAAAAACGACAAAACGCTGACGCCAACTGCTGTGGTGTGTGAAAAGTATTTAAAAAGCTAGTTCATCGAACGCACATTCTCTATTATCGTGAACGGCATTTTCAACGATCTTCGCCGCAATAAATCGCGTGTGAAATTGATGCTATAAGTACGATATTCCATAAGTATCCTACAAACCTTGTATCTCAAAGCAGAAAATTAAAGAGACAAAATATATACGTATACATATATGTATGTGCGAAAGAACTTCCATCAAAGTGGCACAGGTGCACCCAGTCGGTGGCCTCCTTAATTGTTTTGATCAGCCGTTGAGAGCGCCGAATCGGAGAACTTCGAAGGATCTAGTGTCCACCGCAAAGCTTCTGTATCAGAAGAGTGCGCCCAACGCCGTAGTTCTGGTGTCCACCGCAAAGCTTCTGTATCAGAAGAGTGCGCCCAACGCCGTAGTTTCAAAGCCGCGAGCGCTGATGGATTGCAAAATGATGGTGCACAACGGCTCCAAACCACCAGCGAAAGTCGCCATCTGTACTGCATGCAATACGCGACCTCGTGGGGTCTTTAAGATAAATAAATGAAATCTCGATCTATATTCCAGTCGCGTGGATGAATGTGCTGTCTTGCATGGCCAGTGAAAGCATTAGCTTATGCCTATTGAGAAGGTGAAATGAATAACTTAAAGTAATTTACTTGCGACCTTTATTTAAAGAAAATGGTAGTGTTCTGAATGCTATTATGATGACAGAAGACAAAACAGGTCGCACAATTTGTGATGAGGTACGTATAATTTTTGATCAAGAAAGTTGCCTTAATTAACAGCTCCAGCTTGTTTATCGTCGAAGCAGTTTAACTAAAGCCTGCTTCAAAAAAGCAGTGCTATAGAGACATGCATGGTTCTCGCTGAAGAATGTTTGTTAGATCTTATGAAAACACGTACAATATACGGGGAACATTGTACGTGTTTTCTGCATGTACCAAATAGTTCTCATATACTAATCAAGCAACCATCCTTCTCGGCTCACCCTGGCAAGCTTTCGCTCGTACCTACATAATACGGCATGCGGCCGCAATATTATATCGCACTTGGATTTTATATACGGAACATCACGGCGACGGTGGAAATTCGCCTGGAGTGTCCACACACTATCGCAAAAAAAGCAAACATGCAGGAAAGTATGGGGAAAACAAACAATCAATAGGATATAGGAAAATTCTGGCAAGTGAAGCAAAAGTTAATATTTTGCCGTGAAAGAGCAGCTCTTGCTGCACGACGTAAGTCGCATCACGGCATGCGATACAATGGTGAGTTTGTCAAACGTATAATGATAAACACGCGAAGCACATATACGAGCATCATCAAAGAGAAGTCATACACAGGGGGGTTTTTATAGACAATCCAGATTTTTAAAAAGAGGCTATATAAGAGCAGCCAACATCGCGTTGTCTTGCAGATGAGTTCCGAGGCGAGGCGGAAATACATTGCCGCTAACAACGTGAGGTTCAGAAGACGAATTAACAAAAAATTATTAATTACCTTTTTTATACAGTTGTTGAGCTGGCGAATATGAAGGCACTCACATTTTAACGCACCTTATGTTTTTTACCTTGAAAGTCGCATTTAAATCGAGATATTTATGATCGAACTTCGACGGTCAATTCAGGCAATACGCTGGAGCGCAGAAAAGGTGACCGCGTGCTGTCGTATCAGACCGAAATACCGTGACGACAAGCGCGAGAAAGTAGGAAACCGAACGTCTCGGCTGTAGTCGCGGCAGTTACTGAAGCGTCACGTATTTGATTTGCCTGGCAAGCATGTGCGGCTGTGTGTCGAGTTAGAATTTGCCGCGGTATGCTGTCATTCGAACTTCGCCGCACACTTCTTGAATATCTCGAATTATGTGCGATTCTCCAGGTCTTTAAAAGATGCGTGTGGATGAAAATGTAACTGCCTCCTATTTTGCCGTTTAGACAACGGTCCCCACAAGGCCCGAATAAAAAATGTAATCAATAAAATTTTGCTAATTAGTCTTCTGAAGCTCACGTTATTAGCGGCAATGTCCGCCTCGCTTATGAACTTGTCGGTGAAAACACCAGGTTCGCTTCGTTCATTACTTTTTAAAAATAAAAATGTGCATTGTCTAAAGAAAAAAGAAACATCCTATATATAGTCAGTTTCGCAGGTCCATATAAATTAGGCATTCTTATTCTCTATTAGTAAAACCTAGCCGAATAAGTATACTTTAAAAATCCTACGTTGCAATGAGCTGGACGGTCTTAGAAAATGAATGTAGTTCTTCCTTTTCCTAAATTGAACCATCGGAGGTTCGACACTCGAAACAGAGCTAGCTCGTACGTAAGCTCAAACGCAGGCCGCAAGCAGTAAATAAGCCTTCTTATAGTCAAAAGAAACCCTATATTAGAAATCACCTTTTTACATGAGAAATTTACTGCTCCTGTGGCTTTATAAATACAAAAAGCGCAGCAGCCCCTATGTGAAAACAAGGTGGTCTATGAAGAGCGGGTGGCGCCGCTGCACACACCCGCACTGCAGCGCTCCTAGCGGCAGCCGCCGACATTCATTGCAAACGGTGCCACCCGGAAGGCCGCGGTCGGAACACTAGCCAGTATATTCTAGGCACTATAGTAGGAGAGTCCAAACATGAACATACGCGACGCTCACGCTGATGCCGATGCTGCTGGGGCTGTACCCGTTGAAACGGGTTCCCCAGCGCATGGCTGCTGCTGCTGCTGCTGCTGCTGCTGCTGCTGCTGCTGCTGCTGCTGCTGCTGCTGCTGCTGCTGCTGCTGCGGATGATGATGATAGGTGTAAGCCTCAGGGTTTCGGTACTTAAACTTCAACGGAACTTCGTAATAATGAAGCATCTTGTGATTACGGGATTAAATTACGTACGTTATTCTGAAATATTCGGTAATCTGAAATTTGTAGTACTGAAAGCTTTTTACATTGAAAATATAGGCATTTTGGCGGGGATTTTTAAAAAATCGTAAATCTGAAAAGTTCGTTAATGTGGTGTTCGTAGTAACGAGATTTTACTGTAATGTTCTGTACAAAGTTCAAGTGCAATAAGGTCCTATCACAAGCTGAGCATTGTATGCTTTGGGTGCGAGTGAACGCGTGTGAGGGTGAGCCGAGGAGAATGTTAGCTTGATGAGCGCTGCCTACCCACGCGAGCAAGGGTAGGAGAGGAGCTCGCTTGCAGTAATGCGATGAAGCATACGCAAGGGGAGAGGGGGGGGGGTTATTTGGTGGGTCGATTCGCTATTTTTGCAGTTCTTTCGATGGTTTTGAGAGTGATAAACAGCATCCACAAATGTTTGGCTTAATAAAGTCTCTGTTAAATAAAATCTTAAATCCGTGCCCACTGCGCTTTTCTTTGGCGGGAGGGGGGAGACGGAAAAATTTTGTCGTCGCCATCTTGAATATTGGTGCTGTTCCGGGAAAGCCCCCCCCCCCTCACTTTGCCGGTAATTTCGACTTGCTTGATGGGGGGCGCTTGCTCGTAATATTACGGTAGGTGTGTATACAGGGTGTCCCAGCTAAAGTAGCCAATGTTTTAAAAACGACGGAGTGTGCTAAGAGGCTCATATCATATCACTGGTGTTGAGGATCGCGTGTCCTAGTCTGCGGTATATTTTTCGTTTTGCAAAGTCAAATAATTAGTATAAACTAATTGACTAACTTTTTACATATTGGCTTCACCAAGAAGGTGCCAATACGAAAGTTGTAGATCACATTTAAAAATGGCCAACTGAAGTGTTTGCAACTAAGTACCATTGATGGAGCTTCTTGTAATTGCCTTTAAAGAAAGCCCGCGAAATACTAAAACAACCACGTGATAGCACCACTATTTCAGCGCTCCCAAACGACTGATCAATAAAGTACATTGTTTGCGTGCCCTCGCACACCGTAGCTACATTTCTCCATCCACCGGTGTGGCAGGGAATGAAGTCCAGCTACTTGCTAGTGGGAGAAAGCTGACTAGGTGCGTCAGAATGCGGGTCTCATTTAGGGACCATTCATACCGGAGAACCCCAGGGACTGTTTGAGTGTTGGACAATACCGGTCTCAATAAGCTCATCCAATGCCTGGTCAATTGCCTTCCTCTTGGCCACACAAACGGGGCGAGGATATCATTTCCACGGCAGTGCGTCGCCTGTGTCGATCCGATGCCGCACAAGGGAGGTGCAACCCGGTCGTTCAGTGAACATCGCGCTGAAGCGAATCAGCAGCGACGACAGGCATGCCTTCTCGTGCACCTACAAGCTGTCAGACAAAGGCGGCAGGGAGCAGTCCGAGCTGCGGCTTAACGGGGTGGTCGCCGGGGTAGCCAGAACCTTGACCGCCATAGCAACTCAATGTTCGTGAGAAAGCGGAACGCACCGACCGTTTTCCGCCGTGCCGGCCAAGGGGCCAATCTTGGCGGTGGAGTGAGGGACACGAGCCAAGGGAGACGCGATAGGTCTCTCTCGTCTTTCACTCGCGCGGCATCTGGCATCTGAGGGGCCACCGTGGTCAGCAGAAATGTAGTGAAGGGTTGCAGGGGGCCGGAAGTGCCAGCCCTCTAGCCCCCGCTTGCGACGTCAATCACGATGCCCATGCGGGCAAGGAAGTCGCGACAGAGAATCACAGCCACGGGAAGACCCAGGAGATGCAGAAAGCGCTGACGGCGCATGCGATTTTCCTAGAGCACAACCAACCGCACCGAGCCGCACGAGGTAGCCGTGCTGCTCGCGAGGTGGAAGGCGGTGACGCAGACTCTAATGTGGACAGAACGCCGGCGCACATGAGCCATAATGTCTTTGCCGAACAGCGAGACCGAGGCCCTGCTATCCGGCAACGCCACAAACTGTCGACCAGCAATCATAAGGACGATAAGAGGCGCCGGCGTGGCGGATGAGTCAGTGCCAGCTCGACACGCCATTGAAGCCAAGGTTGCGTTTCACCACCATGCGCCCCTACTGTCGCCGCTGGCGATAGGGAACTCACCGACGGCCGACGCCATTTCACGACTGGTGAGGAGGCTCTTGCGTAGGGCGGCACACAGTGCTTGTTTGGGCAATATGGCCGCATTCATGACAACAGTAGCAGACAATGCCTGGACCGATTGAGGGGGCCGGGTGCGTCTCGAGCGCTAGGTGGTTTTCCTTCGCTAGCCAAAGGGGCACCGCTATTGGATTTCCCCTCGTGCACGGGGTCACGGGGTTTGCATTCTCGTTGGCCGTGCGGGGCAAAACAGCGGGCCCAGACGTACGAGTACGGGTCGAGAGCACTGTCAGAAAGGTCGCGCGCACCTTGGTACTCTCTCGTGGCCTCGTATTTCGGGGGATTACGGGGTGACGAGTCACCACCAGCCCACGTGCAACGAGGTTCGAGAGAGGCGGACGGCAGTGGCAGCGGGCAGTAGGCTCTTGCTGCCAGTATGTCGCCCTGAATCCGCTTCGCATCGGAGGCCAACTCGTTTAGGTCATGATAACGGGCGCTCCTAATATAAGTGGCGAAGGTTGCGTGGGCTTGACCAATGGCCCGCTCCACCTTCTCGGCGTCAGATGCCAAAGGGTCAGCAAGAAGATAGAGCTCCTGCATATCCCTGACATACTCGAGCAGAGATTCATCGGGGTGTTGGGCCCGAAGCTCTAGCTCGTGACACATGCGGCGCTCATACTCAGGAGGGAGGAATTTGCTGCGGAAAAGCGTCCTAAACTCCTCCATCGAACGAGCTTGGTGGCCGACAAGTCGGTACCACCGTGCCACGTGGGCTGTCACTGAGATGGGCAATACAGTGCCTAGCATCGCGCTGTCGTCCAGCAGCATTGCCTGTTGATAGCGGTGCAGTACCTCGAGGTACTCCGTAGCACTCATGCGGTCCGAATAACCGCCATACTCAGGGAGAGGTACCAGTAGGCTGCTCGGCATGCCTGGCTGTGGGGAATGGAGGTCTTCCTTTAGAGCATTAGGCTGCTAGTTCGCTGTTTCCATCAGGACTTCGAGAAGCTGTGCTGCTGCAGTGTGCAGCGGCGTTTGCTCTGTGCCAGGCGTGGCGGTCTGACAAGGGCCAACCTGCGCCTGTTTTCCAAAATGCACGCCCGACCCTAAGGGGTGTGGGAATGCGAGCTGGTGCTGTGTCCAACGGACGCCAGCGGTGAACCCCAGAGACAATGTCGTTTCGAATGTTGTGGATTGTAACATGTGGAGATTTCCTTGGCGCGGCCAATATCGCATGTACTAATTTTTGTTTGCGACGCGCGCGTTGATAGACTGTGTGACATGTTTCGCTGGAGTATGTGAAGTGATTTAAGGTTGGGGGGATGTGCGGATGCGCGACTCTCACGCATCCCCTGATGTTGTTTTCCCCGCATAGCTCGCGTCTCCCGTAATCCGGCTTTGCCGTGTGGCTAAGCGCCAGTGGTGGTCGTAGTGGTTGCGGGGCATTGCGAGAGATGGCGCGAGTGTCGCGATGCTAACGCCACCAAAGGGCAGGGTGACTTGGGAGGAAAAGGTCGAAGGCGCTTCCTCTTTGGCTTGGGATCGGCGACCAACACGCATGAATGCTTCGCGGGCCCGTCTCGCGAGGCTAAGAGCAGGACACCGCTATGGACGAATACGGATCGTTCGAACGCGCCACCATTCGCGTGACCATACACATGAACCACTAGGCGATGGTGTCACAGCATGGGGCGAACAAATTCACTCGCTATCGGATCGCGGTGAGTCGTACTTTCTTGATTTGTGGCGCGCCCGTGTGAACGTTCTATCAATAGTAATTTGGGTAGCATGTATTAGTTAATGAAAGGTGCAATAAATGCTTTTGATTGTTTGCACTATTGTGTTGTCATTCCTTTGTCCCAAGAGCATGTGTGAGACCCCACATCTGGCTGCCCAACGTGGACCTCTTGGGGCATTGGACGATAATTTTGACAGTTTTGCTCGGTTCGAGACAACGTTTGTTTCAACCGAAGCGTATTCCTAGCGTGGATTTTGATCACTAGCGTCGGCGGCGTGTTTTCTTGAGCGAGGCGACGGTTGCTGTAGCGTGTTTGAACTTTTCAACATGCTAAGCCTTTTCGTGAGTGTTTTGTTCAAGTACACGTCGGTACGAGAGCCACGTGGTCTGCATCCTGGGAGAGCGAGGCCTAGCGCCCGTGGAGCATTTGCAAGCCTGAAGCGAGAGAGTACGGAAGCCTCGTGGGTGGTCCGAATTTCTTATGTAAATAGCTTCTTCTTTCTCTTTGACTTCGGAAGTCGCGGCTCAGAGAGCCGAGTGGCCGCGGGCCACGGGTGCCGCTACGGACTGACTGGTATTGCGGCCTGGCACCGGGCGCTCCGACACCGTCTGGGACGGTGGGCGCCGTCAACTCGGATGCTGTGTGCACCGAGCGGGGTAGGACCACTTCACAGAGCTAACGTCTCCTCGCGGCTGCCTGTTGTGCCCATTTTGGGTGATGGTTTTTTTTTTTGGGGATGCCAGTCGTTGTCAGGGTAGCGACGCATTAGGCCTAAGGCTTTACAAAGCCGCCTGTCGCACGTTGAGAGAGACAACCTGGTGGACCGTGGTGTTGAGGTGTCGCACATTAGTTCGCCTCGCACTTATTGAAATTACTCGTTTGACTCAAGAAAGTAAGCTTTGTTCACGTGACCTTAGCATCTGAAATGCGGCCCGATATTTTGCTAGCCGAATTGAACATCGTACCACGTGGGCGATGCGTATGCCGAATTCCTCTCCCTTGCACTACTTTATTGTTTGTCGAGTGTGTTGAGTGTACGCAGCGTGAGCGGAGTCACCCCTGGTTTGCTGTCACCTGCACATCGTCAGCGCTGCTGCCCCAGACTACAATCGCGCTACCCTAGGCGATGCAGATACCTGTGGCCAGTTCGGCGCAGCGATTTCGGCGGCCGCCTGTGTCCAGCTCGCAACCCTCAGCGGCTGGGAAAAGAGCCGGCAGTCACCAATGGCTACTGCACCTTTTGCCTGCAGGGCGCGTCGGCGCGAGCGACGCTTGCTCCTGCCGACTTCTGCATCGCCATTTCCGGAGTCCTGGGCTGGAGTCGTGCCGTCGAATCTCCAGAGCTGGTGCTGTGTCCAACGGACGCCAGCGGTGAACCCCAGAGACAATGTCGTTTCGAATGTTGTGGATTGTAACGTGTGGAGATTTCCTTGGCGCGGCCAATATCGCGTGTACTAATTTTTGTTTGCGACGTGCGCGTCGATAGACTGTGTGACATGGTTATTTTAGTGATTTAAGGTTGGGGGGATGTGCGGATGCGCGACTCTCACGCGTCCCCTGATGTTGTTTTCCCCGCATAGCTCGCGTCTCCCGTAATCCGGCTTCGCCGCGTGGCTAAGCGCCGGCGGTGGTTGTAGTGGTTGTGGGGCATTGCAAGAGATGTCGTGAGTGTCGAGATGCTAACGCCACCAAAGGGCGGGGTGACTTGGAAGAAAAAGGTCGAAGACGCTTCCTCTTTGGCTTGGGATCGGCGACCAACACGCACGAACGCTTCGCGCGTGCGCCGACCCGCTTCACGAGACCGTCTCGCAAGGCTCAGAGCAGGACACCGTTATGGACGAACACGGATCGTTCGAACGCGCCATCGTTCGCGTGACTTCACACGTGAATGACTAGGCGATGGTGTTACAGCATGGGGTGAACATATTCGCTCGCTATTGGGTCGCGTTGAGTCGGACTTCCTTGATTTGTCGCGCGCCCATGTGAATGTTCTATTGGTTGTAATTTGGCTAGTGTGCATTAGTGTATGAAAGGTTGTGGGTTCTTGATGTCTCACAGGAGACCAACCACCGCGGGTCGAGCTTAGCGAGCCACAGGGCCGCGTCAGCCGTCGCCTCCAGCACCGCTCGCGCGCGAGCTCAGAGGCCGCAAGGGGCTATCGAGCGACGCACGCAAAAACACAGTAAAGCCCTGAGTTGACGGAAACCGTTTACTGAAACCGTCGGCACCAGCACTGTACAAACGCCCGCTCGGAGGGGAGCCAAAGGGGTCCCGCACCAGGGCGAAAATACAATAACAGGCGCCTATAGCACGTCGCGGCGAGAGCACAGGCTCAAGCTGGGACACGCCGCTAGGAAAAGTCCCGGCAGCTATGCTACTTGCTCTGGCGATAACCAATGGGTCAACTCGCGAGAGCACGGGCAATATCCTTCGGCTTAGGCTTTCGGCAAGTGCGGCTCAGCGAGGTACGACCTCGCGCGAGCACTAATGGCACCGCTCGTCGGCTTAGCGTCGGGAAAGGATCAGCACAAAGTACGCGCTCCCCGCACGGGCAAAGGCACCGTGCGCGAGCTCCAGTCCTAGTCACAAAGGTGTCGGTGGACGAGAGGAAATCATGAACGTACCGTGCGCTGGTCCTGGAGAGAAGTCGACGCTTTGCCGCTAGCGGCCGACAACCGGCCGCGTAGTGACGTCAGCGCCCCGCCCTCACCGCAAACCGCCGCGTGCGCAGCGCCACTGCGGGAACCGGTTAGGCGGCGCGGGCGGAGAAGGAGGCCAGCGGGGAACGATGGCGAGGGATGGCAGAGCAGGCGAAGCCCGTGCAGTCATGCCGGCACAACCCTCAATCCCCACATCCTCCTCTCCTTAAATGCCCCCCTACCAACCTGGCGAAACAGCTAGTAGGGGCTTATGCATCAAAGACAATTGAGTCTTTCATGCACAAGCTAAATGCTAACCTCAGCCCAGCAAGTACTCTTAAAACACCGCGTTCCGACATATATATATAAAAAAAACACTTTCATGCACTACAATAATAATAATTATATACAAGGATCGTGGGGGGAAAAAAATTTACACTGCTACGCTCTCTAATACAAAAAAAAAAATGCCGCGAGAGGGGGGGAGAAATATTTTTAAAAAATCGGCTGCTGGCGCGGGACTGTGTCCAAGGTGCGAAGGGGAAACGGCGCGTAAAGTTCTGTGGCTAGGGTCGGTGGCCGAAGACGTCGGAGTCTCGAGGGCAGTCTTGATAGCAGGAACGGGCTTACCGTTGGTAGATCGGAGTTGTTGCTTTCGTGGTGGTGGCGGTCCCGAACTCCAGCCGGATGGGGCAGGACACTGCCGGGTCAGCTGGCCACGCCGCCGGAGCCAAGATGAAAAGGCGGCAGCCACAAACGTGGCTGCAAGGCGTTTGCACAACGGCGGCGACCGCAGAGAGCCGGGCTCTCGGTCTGTCGTCAGAGGGTCAGTGACCCCGTCCACCTTCAGTGTCCACGACGATCCGATGCTGCAGTTGGTGCGACTTCTGGTTGCTTCGAAGAGCAACAGGCACCACGCACGCACGCGCACACACACGCACGCACACACTCCTTGAGGTTTTCTCCATGGCTGCGCAACACTCCCAAACACCGCAATGCTCCTCGCCGTCCACAACGCGCCGCGCCATAGAAGGCGCAAAGTGTCCTTCGCCCCCCTCACACCGACGAGTCAATCGGACCATTGTCCTCCCCGCGCCTGACGACCGCGCAAATCAACAACCCCCTTCTCGGCAAAGAAAAAAAAAAGGAAAAAGAAAAGAACAAGAAAAAGAAAAAAAAATCTTCACCGTCTACGTACAAGGAAAAAAAAAAAAACACGTAATGAATTAAACTATAAGGCTGCACACGCGAAAATTAAACACACTTTCAAAAAACAAAGTACACTCAGCGTGCGTACTAAACAAAATGGGAAAAAAAATGCACACTGTTAAAACACTACATAAACAACACTTGCAATACGCTGGGCTGGGACTAGCTTCTTTTCGTGCACTGGCCGCAAAGAAGCTAGCCCACTGAGGCTACGCATTTTACTGAGGGCCTTCGGTTGCGGAAAAGTCCGTCGTCCGGCGCGAAATCACACAGGTGACCGCTTCCTCAGATTGTACCGGTGCGTGGTCCGAATGCGGTCCGTTGCTCCAGGTGTGCCCCGTTGCTTGCGCGCAATGCCACTGGGCACTGGCGCGAGTTCGTCGGACCGTGACGCAAAGGCCTTCAGGTCGGCTATATGGGCACGGCTGAGTTTTCCCGAAGGGGGATCGTTCAGCAAGTACGCGAGCGGAGACCAAACTTTCTTTACTCGGTACGGACCAAGCCACTTAGGAGCGAGCGAGGCTGAGAACCCCTTGGTCGCATCGCTAAGAGCGTGGTTGCGCTTCAGGACGAGATCACCTACCTTAAATGAAAGATGGCGATGCTTCCAGTCGTATTGAGCCTTCTGCTGGGCCCTGGCCGACGCCAAACTCTGCCTTGCTCTACAGAGAGCCCGACAAAGCCTGTCCCGAAGTGCTGAAGCGTAAGCAGAACAGTCTGCCGGCGCTTCCTCGTCCCCGAGCTGGCATTGCATGACACTGGTCACCGGATTAGCCAACTCCCTTCCAAAATTGAGAAAGGCGGGAGAGAAACCAGTTGAGCGATTCTCGGAGGTTCGGACTGCGAACGCGAGCTCACTCAAGTGGTCTGCCCAATCCTTTTGACGTTCGGCAAAGGCCGCTAACATTGGTTTAAGAGTTCTATTGAGTCTCTCCGTCAAATTGGACTGGGGATGGTAGGGCGAAGTGGTGCAGTGATTAATTCCCAGGGAACGGCACGTAGCACCAAACACCCGAGCGGTGAAATAGGACGCATTGTCCGTAATCAGTCTTTTCGGAAAGCCGAACCGACAAAACACTTCCTGTAGCCTTTCCAGCACCGCTCGCGCTGTCACTTTACGAAGCGGAAACAGTTCCACCCATTTAGAAAAATGATCAACGACTACCATCAGGTGTGTGAACCCCTGCTTACTCCTGGGGAAAGGCCCCATAAGATCGCAGGTGGCCACTTGCCACGGACGCTCACTGTCGATTTGTTTCATCAGCCCGGGCGGCTTGCCACCCCTTGATTTCACCATTTGACAGACATGGCAGGAACGGCAATAGCGAAAAATGTCACGCTTTATGCCAGGCCAGGTCACAGTTTGGCTTAGTTTCGCAAAAACTTTAGAGCCACTCAAATGACCGGCCAAGGGTTCGTCATGAGAACATCGCAACAGTGCGCTTCTCAGACTTTTGGGGATAACCACCTTAAACGGGTCCACAGCGTCATCATCGGTGGCTATGTATTTCAGCAGGAGCCCATCATGATCCAGCAAATATAAATCCGCGGGGGACTCAGCGACACACGCTGTTTCCGGTGCCCCTGCGCCCGCCGCACTACCAGCAGCGTCTCAGCGCTCCGTCTCCCTGAGACCGTCGCTCACTCCGCGACAAAACGGATCAATTTGCTGGGCCTTCAGTAGCTCTTGCCTGCTGAAAGCGATTCCAATTCTCCCAAAGGGGAGGTTGGTCTCGTCCCCACTCAGGACTGCAGCCATCGGCGTCATGGGTTCGCTTTCGAGAAGCTCCCACGCACGCACGCTTTCCGGCGCGCTGCTTGCCTGGAGCGCGGAGAAACAGGTTTGACCGCTTGCGGACTCGCCTCTCTCTCCGCTCGTTTCGCCCCCGACGCTAGCTGGTGCTAAGGCACCGGCAGCGGCTGTAGCACCTGGAGAAAAGTTCTGGGTGGACAATGGGGCACGAGATAGCGCGTCAGCTACCACGTTAGTGCTCCCCTTTCGATACTGCACAGAAAAGTCATAATGCTGTATCAGGAGAGCCCAGCGCGCCAGCCAGCCCGCAGGCTCACGGAGCCGCATCAGCCAGCTTAGCGCACTGTGGTCCGTTTGCACTACGAATTTCGTACCATCAAGGTAGACATCGAATTTACGTAGTGCAAACACGATAGCGAGGCACTCCTTCTCCGTCACGGAATAATTCCTCTCAACCGGTATCAAGGAGCGGCTGGCAAAGGCCAGCGGCTGCAACACGCCATCGTATTCCTGTAGGAGGACTGCTCCTAAACCCAGATCGCTCGCGTCGGTCTGGACAACGAACGGTCTGGTCAGGTCGGGGAGTCTGAGCTGCGCTGTCTCCGCAATGGCGCTAGACAGTTGGCGAAAAGCCTGCTGCTGCTCAGGTCCCCATTGCCACTCGGCCGACTTGCCCAAGAGTTTGCTCAAGGGCGCCTGCACTCGGGCACAGGACGGGATGAACGACCGGTAAAAGTTGGCCATTCCCAAAAAGCGGCGAAGGCCACGTACGTCCTTGGGCGCGGGGAAATCGAGGATTGCCCGAAGTTTCTCCCGGTCCGGCTCAATGGAGCCTTCGCCCAGCGTAAACCCCAGTAACTGAACTCGGGTTTGCGCTAGTTGGGCTTTCGCAGGATTCAAAGTCATCCCGGCGGCCCGCACCCTCTCGAGCACATCGGCAACATGGGCCAAGTGTTCTTCGAAGGTTCGTGAGTAAATCACGATGTCGTCGAGGTAGCACATGCAGTATGACCACTTTGCTTCCCCGAGGACGCGGTCCATCAGTCTCTGAAAGGTCGCAGGACCGTTGCATAGACCTAAGGGCATACGAGTAAACTCAAACAACCCTCTGTGGGACGTGAACGCGGTCTTGGACCGGTCACGCTCATCCATCCGGACCTGTAGGTACCCTTTCGAAGCATCCAACGTAGTGAAGTACCTCGCACTGCCCAGGGTTCCTACAATGGAGCTAATCGTAGGAAGCGGATAGGCATCCTTACGAGTCACTCCGTTCAGACGGCGGTAGTCTACGCACAGGCGATGACTGCCATCTTTCTTAGGCACCAACACAATTGGAGACGCCCAGGCGCTGTACGAGCGGCGGATAATGTCGGCCGATAGCATCTCGTCCAGCAAACCATCAATCACCTGCCTCTTGGCAAGACTGACGGGCCTGGGGTTACACTTCAAAGGAAGCGCGTCACCAGTTTCGATCGCGTGGCTCGCCAAATCGGTACAGCCCGGTTGATCGGTGAAAAGGTCTGCGTTGTCGCGTAACAGTGCCGACAAACGAGCCTTCTGTGCATCATCCAAATGAGCCGCACAGGCGGACAGAGGATGTGGTGCCTCTTCGTGCCGTGTCGCTCTATCCCACTGGGGATTGTGAGTCGACAAGCGCATAGCGCAGGGGCTTGCCCCCGAATTCTGCGCGCGACACGGTTCGTGCCGTGCCTCTCGATCCCAAAGGGGACCATGAGCGGGCGAGCGCGAAGCTCGGGGGCTTGCCCCCGAACTCGGCGCGCGACACGATTCCGACGCCCCATCTGCACAGGCAAGATCGGACGCCGGCGGACTGATGAACGGCTTTAGCGACCGTCGCGATAGCCGCCATTCGCAATGTCCACAACGATCCCAGTTTTACGGAGAAAGTTCGGCCGAGAATCACAGGAACACTGAGCCCTGGGAGATGAACGAAACGCGTGCGTCTCATTCGCTCTCCCCACCTGACAGTCAGCCTTGCAGCGCTAGCCGAATAGGCCACGCCTTTCGCAAGATTGAATGTCGTTCGGCAGTCCCGCAAGCGCCCTGCGTGCTTTTGCAAGTGGGACAAAACCTGTTCGCCGAACAACGAAGCGCTTGCGCCCGTGTGCAGCAGCGCCGAAAATTCGCGGCCGGCAATGGTCACCGGAATAAACGGCGCGTGCCTACCAGCAACACAACCTGCTCGGTACGCCGAGGGAACAAGCAAAGGTTCGGTCACTCGTGCCTTCGCGAGCGACCTGCTATCCCGTTTCCCGGCCTCCCAGGAGACCAGGGCGCGGTGCAATCCCTTGCAATGTGCCCTCGTTGGCAGCGAAAACAGCGTACTCCGCCGCGGTATCTTTCCCGAGGCGGAGCAGCCTCAGCTCCCTGCCGGGGTCGGCTCGCCGCTCGGCCAATGGGCCGATAACGAGCGTTTCCCTCCGCGATGCGCTGGGTCGAAAAGCGTCCCTGCGCATGCGTTTCGGTCGGTGGCACAGCACAGGCTGCCCGTCGCCCGTGCGTGTAGGGATCGAGAGCGCGCGCGCTCAGCTCCCAAACACCCCCGCTTGCAGCCGCAAAGGCAGCTTGGCCGGATTGTTGCCGTTGGGGAAAGGGCTCAGGCCCTCTCCACGCGCAGCTCGGCTCAAGGGCCTCGCTGGCGGGCGGCGGTGGGCGATAGGCGCGCGCGGCGATAATGTCACCTTGAATGCGCTTTGCCTCGGCGGCTAATTCCTCCAGATTTCGGAAGCTGCCGCCGCGCAGGTACGCCGAAAAGGTCGGATGTGCCTGCCTGATCACCCGTTCGACGCGTTCCTCGTTCGAGGCATTGGGCTCGGCGACTAAGAAAAGGTCTTGCATCGCGCGTACCTACTCCTGAAGCGACTCATCAGGAGCCTGTGTACGTAGCCCAAGCTCTCGCCGCATCCTACTCTCGTAGTCAGCGGGTAGGAATTCACGCAGGAATGCCGCGCGGAACTCCTCGAGGGTGGTTGCACGGTGTCCGGAAAGCCTGTACCACCTAGCGCCGAGTCAGTGAGTGCAACAGGGACGACGCGTCCGAGTACATCCTGACCGTTCAAACCCAGAACTCTCTGGTAGCGTGCGAGGGAGTAACAGTAGTCCCTGGCACTAAGCAGGTCACCGTATCCGCTGTAGGTCGGGACTGCCAACCGTACAGCGGGGTGAGCGCATTTCGGAACAGCCGACAGTGTTTTAACTGCCCCAGAGAGCGCCTGGATCATTTCGGCGGCGTTATGCAACAGCGTCTGTGCGCCTGCTCCAAAGGGAGCCGTTGGCGCGTTAGCGGCGCGATCGAGCAAGGATGAACTGACGTCCAGCTCGATCAGTGGCGCGGTTTCCACAGGGATACCGGCCGGCGTGCCGCCGTCCCCAGAGCAAAAAGGGCTCCTAGCGGGGTGCGCCTGCTGTCGTTCACAGCTGCCACCTGAGGCAGCTATACGTGAATTGCTTAGGCCGCTTGCAGCCAGCGTTGACAAAACAGGCACGTGCTCGATCGGTGTGCCACTGGGCGCCAACGAGTGTACTCCAAAGGGAGACGTATGAGCGGAATTCGTGGTCGCCGTGATTGAATTTTCCCCACAGGGGGCCGCGGCATACCACTGGTTTTGGCTGTTCAATTGAGAAGCAGCCAGTGTCGATACAACAGGTGTGTGCTCGATCGGTGTGCCACTGGGCGCCACCGAGTGTACTCCAAAGGGAGACGTATGAGCAGAATTCGTGGTCGCCGTGATTGAAGGTTCCCCACAGGGGGCCGCGGCATACCACTGGTTTTGGCTGTTCAATTGAGAAGCAGCCAACGGGCAAAAGTCGGAGAGGGCTAAGGCCCCGTTTCCGCGCTGCGCTCCGTTTACTCCCGAAGGAGGCAATGATCGGGAGCGCTGCGACATCGCACTGCTTGGCATTCCAAAGGGAGCCGTGGCAGACGAATGTGCCCGTGTGCACTGTTCGGAGAGGGCTCTGGCCCCGTTTTCAAACAACGCTACTGCTCCAAAGGGAGCTGGTACGTAGCGCCTCACGTTGCCGTTCCCACAGGGGGTCGTTACAAGCGAGGGTGCAGGAGTGCGCTGCTCAAGGGGGGCCCTGGCCCCGTTCTCGAGCAACGCGGCGTCTGCTAGCACTAACAAAGGACAAAGGTCACTACGCCTAGCAGACATAACGCGGCGAGTCCAATTCGCTAAGGCGTATTGACTCGGCTAAGCACAGACAAAGGCTTAATGAGCCCTTGAATCCGCGTTGGGCGCCAGTGTGGGTTCTTGGTGTCTCACAGGAGACCAACCACCGCGGGTTCGAGCTTAGCGAGCCACAGGGCCGCGTCAGCCGTCGCCTCCAGCACCGCTCGCGCGCGAGCTCAGAGGCCGCAAGGGGCTATCGAGCGACGCACGCAAAAACACAGTAAAGCCCTGAGTTGACGGAAACCGTTTACTGAAACCGTCGGCACCAGCACTGTACAAACGCCCGCTCGGAGGGGAGCCAAAGGGGTCCTGCACCAGGGCGAAAATACAATAACAGGCGTCTATAGCACGTTGCGGCGAGAGCACAGGCTCAAGCTGGGACACGCCGCTAGGAAAAGTCCCAGCAGCTATGCTACTTGCTCTGGCGATAACCAATGGGTCAACTCGCGAGAGCACGGGCAATATCCTTCGGCTTAGGCTTTCGGCAAGTGCGGCTCGGCGGGGTACGACCTCGTGCGAGCACTAATGGCACCGCTCGTCGGCTTAGCATCGGGAAAGGATCAGCACAAAGTACGCGCTCCACGCACGGGCAAAGGCACCGTGCGCGAGCTCCAGTCCTAGTAACAAAGGTGTCGGCGGACGAGAGGAAAGCATGAACGTACCGTGCGCTGGTCCTGGAGAAAAGTCCACGCTTTGCCGCTAGCGGCCGACAACCGGCCGCGTAGTGACGTCAGCGCCCCGCCCTCACCGCCAACCGCCGCGTGCGCAGCGCCACCGCGGGAACCGGTTAGGCGGCGCGGGCGGAGAAGGAGGCCAGCGGGGAACGATGGCGAGGGATGGCAGAGCAGGCGAAGCCCGTGCAGTCATGCCGGCGCAACCCTCAATCCCCACAAGGTGCAATAAATGCCATTTTGATTGTTTGCACTACTGTGTTGTCGTTCCTTTGTCCCAAGAGCATGTGTGAGACCCCTCAGGGGCCTGTAAACGGCATGGAGGAGAGCTGGGTTGCCGCTCCGACAGGTGCATGAGGCTTCACGCGACCGGCGAACGGATCGACGGCGGAGCGGGGTGGCTCACGCACGTCGATGATGTCGCTCGGCTGTGCATGAGGCAAGAGGTAGTCGGAAAGCGCGGCGACTTTGTTGGTTGAGCGGCGCGGCTCGGGCTTGACATTGCTTCCTAGCTGTGCTCGGGACAAGGAGAGGCCAGCGAGTGGTTTGGCACCAACAGCGATGCAGGGAGGCTCAGCTGCAGTGCGCAGGACACCGAACTGCGCTCGGGACGAAGGAAGGCCAGCGAGCTCGTCTACGGTGGAGCGGGACGGCTGCACCGCGCCGTATTCGTCGGAGAAAGGTGCTCGGGACAAAGGTAGGCCAGCAAGCATATGTGTACGCGTGTATGTGTAAGCGGGGTGGCTCCGATGCTGCACTTTGGGCACTAAACTGTGCTCGGGACAAATCGAGGCCAGCGAGCGAGTTTGTGCCAGCACCTAAGCAGTGTGGCTCCGGTGCGACACCAGGCTGTGATCGGGGCAGGGAAAGACCCGTGAACGCACCGGCAGAATGGTGTGGTTCCGACGCAGCACATGGCGCTCTGAACGATGCTCGGGACAAAGGAAGACCGGTGAGCGTATTTGTGCTGGCATCTAAGCAGGGTGGCTCCGATGCGACACACGGGGTACTCTGCTGCGCTCGGCACAAATGGGGGCCAGCGAGCGGAAACAGCATGTCCAAGGGCCTCGTAAGCACCTGCTCGTGGCGCGTCTCAAACAGCTGAGGAAACCCGAAACTGGCATGGCTGGGACTAGCGTACACATCCGAGCGGCCGTCACCAAAGGGATGTCCAAAGAAGGGATCGCCCTCGGTGGCTGAAAGCAGAGGGTCGCTGAGGCAAACGTACCTCATGCTGTCGGTGTCGTCTGCATCGAAGGACATTAAATGCGTAGCCAGAGGGTCAAGGAGGAACGACGGCCGTGAAGGGGCCTGCTCTGATGCCACGCGGAAACAGCGTTTGGTGCCAGTTATGTGGAGATGGGTTTGCACAAGGCTTACCCTACGAGCGACGGTCAGGAAAGGGCACGACGCTCCTCCACTCCGCAACACACAAAGGCGCTACGGCAGGGTTCGTCGACTCTCCGACACGGCGCAGAGAAGGCTCCGGAGTCAGATCGTGAACAAACACCGGTGTATTCACCCAAGATACAGCACAGTGCGACAGTCACGGCGCTTACGGGCCAAGGCTCACCGTAAGACCGATCGAGTACGCGTCTCATGTAACCACCTTGTTGCGGCCCTGTGAGCATCTGCCACGGCGAGGAAGCGCTCAGCGGACGAGAGCTCGGGTGGAGAGGGTGCCCAGGGGCTGCCACTCGGGAGGCAAATCAGGTCGTGTCCCGGTGACATGTTATCTCGGGGGGGGGGGGGGGGGGGGGAGAAGCACGGTCTGTGCGGGAAAGTAGGTCTGGCGCGCTATAGCCATGTCCGCCATGTTGCCGTTACAGCGGCGGTTCCCGTAGATCGAGCTAAGCGCCGCATGCGAGCTTGGGGACGAGGCGTGGGAAGGCACCTCGATCCCCACAAGCTGTTATCTAAGACTTGTGCTAATTTGTTTGTCCAATGTGCTCCAACACTTGACTACTCGCATATTTTGGTCATGACAATCTTGGTGCATTACGTTTATTTTCATTTCTTTTGTGTGTTATTATTGTGAAGTTACCGTATTTTTTGGTGTATAAGTCGCATTGCCTTTTCTGAATTTTTCGTCGGTACGCGACTTATAGTATACAGTCAAAATCGGATTGGATGCTATGGCCACATCCTTTGAATAGAGCGGGTATCAAATGAAGATCTGGACTTCACCTGCTGCCAAGCACAGCAACTACACTCCAGCCCCGTGTGTGCTGGGCACCACACAATCGCATGATGTTTTTATAAGCCATGTGCCAAATTTTTTTTAAGGCCTCCTTGGGGATGTTTTTAGGAGGCAGGCTACTTGGGAATCTGTGAGTACCAAGGCTGACTCTCCTCTCCAGTCTTTATCCTTGATGGCTAGGGCAATTGCTACCGCCTCTGCCGTGCTGGCTGATTGTGCTTTGGTAGAGGCTTTTATGGTCGACTGCTGGCTTACAGCCACTAGGCAGTATCTGTTATTTTGTATTTTAGCTACGTCCGTGTAGATCGTTCCGGGAAGCGAGCTGAAGCGCTTTTCTAGATTCTTAGCCCCTGCGTGCCTTCTAGGTTGATGATATACGGGATTCATGTTTTTGGTATTAGGGAAGCTATTATTATATTCCGTATTTCCCGGGGCATTGGGGTGGTTTTCTCGTTTAGGTACTGGGGCCGTAGGGGATACCCTAAGCGCTCGATCAGGGCCCTGCCTGTTGTGGTGCTATGAGTCTTTCCCTTTGAGATATTATAGATACTATAACCTTGGCTGGCATGTTCTTCATATGTATTGTACTAACCTAGGCCCTCCAGTTGATCTCTGGCTTTATTTTTAGTCCCAGGACGGTTTTGTACGCCGTGAATGTGAGGATATTGATGGCTCGTATTTCAGTGTTTGTAGGGTGCTGGTAAGGTAGGCTGTGTGTCACCCTGCTGATTATGAAAGCTTGTAACAATCTGATAGTTTCATCCTCTTTAAAGCTCTTCCTATGGAAGGTTACCCTGTGTATCATTCGGGCCACCTTTTGTACTGTAGATTTAAGCAAGAGTAGCGTGTGATCTACTTTCCTGTTAGTTTGTAACCAGAGGCCCAGAATTCACAGTTTTTGCACTTCCCGTATTGGTTGGTTTTGGAGCATTAGCCGGATCTCTTGTTCTGTACGCATGTATTTTGCTTTGATTCGAATTCCGATTTCTCCGGCGCGCAGCACATGCCTGTGAAGGCTTCGACTTTATCACCTCCTGTAGGGTGTTTTCCTTATGCGCGTGCATTCCCACAACGTGTTATGCTGTATTTCCTCCGCTTTTTGTCCTGGCATTGCTATGTCATTTACACTTCAGAGGGCAATTGGTGCCACACATTTGTAAGGTAGCCTGCATCCGCTACATGCTCTTTCATGATTTCTGTATTTGATTTGCAAAATATAAGTTTGCAACGGCTTCTCTAATGAGTGGCCAGATCGAAGTGCTTATTGGTGTATGGCTCATATTTCCAGCAACTGTGGTCATCAAATAATAAAAGTACATTGTGCATCGCATCTGTACCCTTTTGACACGGTAGACACCAATATTGAAAGACTCGGCTACAGTTCAGGGAAATAGCATTTCAGTAATGTGCCTGAAGATCTGCGTTTATTTATTCGGTTCACATAAAACAGAAAGCGTGGTGTTATTCCTTGCTAAGAAAGAACACCAAGATATACATCCACTGTACTTACATTGTATTTTCTGTCTTTGATGTGCTATACTCACAAAATGAAGTGCATCAATTTAGGACTAATGTCAAAAAATATCTGGTGTCCGTGATGTTACACTGATGTACCAGCCCAGGCTTCCTGCGCGAAATTTAAAAATGAAATTTAACCTTAAGTTTTATTTTCTCATCTAAAATGAGCCCATTGCAACAACAGTAACAAAAGTATAGTTTTTGAAGAATACATTATCAGTTTGAACTGACTTAGTGTTTCTCTTTTGTATGTTTTTGAAGTATCCCTGTCACATTTAATACACTGAGTATAGTACAGTTATGCCACTATTCGTGATGTGTCCCACTTCTTCATCGGGATTCCTTAGTGAAATTATAAATGGTTGCTAACTATGTCTGTTATACTGCATTGAGATAGTGAGTGACGGTGCACAGCAATGGTGTTTTCTTAAACTGTTCAGAGCATGCTGCTACTGCGCACACTGTGTCAACATGCCAAGAGCTGCTGGGGCCAGGAGGAATCATCCATCGTGGCATTCCTTCTTCAGCAGAGCTGCCAGCCTTACCTCCGGTGAGCAGTAAAAATTTTTGTAGCAACACGGGGCCAAATTCTAGATATTCTCTAGTAAGGGACACACTTTTTTTTTTATTTGGGTCTGCATGTTGTCATATTGTAGTGACGGTGAAGAACACAGTTGCGAAAACTGTGAATCATGAAACTCTTTAGTGGGCGAACTTCTGCCCACAAAAGTGACACTTCAAAGCGCAATGATAGTGGCGAGCGAAGTCGGCGATCGTCGAAATGTGATCAGCGGGTCAAGTGCGTCGGCGTTTATACATCACTCGTCAAAGGTTCCACTGTAATTGCTGGTGTCCGCGTGGTTTCCAGAAATTACTACACAATTAGCGTCGTACACACAATCAGACCACACAAGGTTTGGCGACAACAGACAATAGATAGAATCACCGATACCATTTGCGAAATTACGACACATGCAGGCACGTCCTGCGCCGAGCGATAATGCTTAGCATTTGATAGTCGGTGAAAAGCAGTCGCCGGAAAAAGATTTTTTTTTTATTCATTGACACAAGTACTGCAGGCCACATGGCCCAAGCAGGAGGGGCAAAACGTAAGCTCATAAACAACAATACACACCAATGAACATAAAAAAATTCGAAAATAAATAACATCCAAAATAACAAATTGTCACAAGTGCTAAGAAATACTATGAGAAAATGTGGATACAGAAACAGAAACATTATCAAGTGGATTGCAGAGACAAAGATTTCTATTAATATAGAGACAATAGTCAGTCAGGTGACAGATTATTCCAGTTGTTAATTGTTTGCGGAAGGAATGAGAATTTAAATACATTTGTTTTGGTAAAATAATAAGTTAGAGCAGTCAATTGACAGATTATTCCAGTTGTTTGCGTAAGGAATGAGAATTTAAATACATTTGTTCTGGCAAAATGAGGAGTTAGAGCGGATGCGTTTGACGAGTGTTCTGGGTAGCAAGTCGGAATAAGTACGGGGCTGGGTCGAGTCCGAGCTTCCAGATTAAGTAATGAATACAAAAACTTTAAACGTTGATCTTTTTGCTAGAATTGTAATGAGGGAACCTTATTAGATTCCATAACTGATGAGACGAAATGCTGGTGGCTGTATGAAAAGAAACTAAATCGCACAGCCTTTCGCTGGATTTTTCCAAGTGGGATAATGTTAACATTAGTATGCGGGTCCCAAATAATACAAGCTTAATCAAGCTTAGGCCAGATCAAGTGTTCATACGCCAGACACTTTACATGTGGTGGTGCATCTTTAAGCTTGTGTCGTTTTACGACACAAACTTAAAGATGCACCACCACATGTAAAGCAGCAGAGTTTGCGAAGAGCAGCAGAGCATGTATTAGCAATATGGTTGTTCCAGCTTAAGTTGCCTGTCAGACTAATACCTAGGTACTTATAATCACACACCTCAGTTAAGGGCTTAGAGCCCATGAAATAAGAAAACTTAAGGGGGCTAAGTCGCTTTGTGACATGAAAAAGCACAGTTTTATCATTATTCAGTATCATACCCCATTCGTCACACCAGTTAAGGATATTATTGAAGGCTATGTTAAGAACAACTTGATCGCCGGACACATGAATATTACTATAAAGAATGCAATCAGCTGCGAATGAGCCAATATTTATTGCTTGATTAATAACTGTGACTAAATCATTAACATAAATAAGGAATAAAAGGGTCCCCAGGACACTGCCCTGAGGCACCCTGATGATATCGGAAGGGTGCCAGATTTTTTCTCATTAATTTCAACATATTGCCTGCGATCATTTAAGTAGGCTGAACAAGTACTCGTGTCAGTATTTAGTGTGTGGCCATAAATCATCGTGATCATTTATTAACACGTTAAGACAATCCCAAGGTGGAAGCAAACACATCAGTAATGTACAGTGCTCGCTATTATATACAAAAAAGGAAAGAAAAAAAAAAACAGCAGCAGTAGAATGAAGAAAAATATAAAGACCAGTTGGATTTGGTGTATAAAACAAATTTGGCTCCGATCCAAGCTGTTAAGGTGGTTGGCCAGTGAAGCTCTGGTATCACCTGATCTAACAGACCAATGCGATGTGGCCTTGAACTGGGTCCTGCCGAGCCTCATCACAACGTCGTTGTGCATATTGACGTTGCTGTTCCTTTCATCGATCATCTTATTCACGCTACTCTGGAAGCAAAGGAATTTTTCTTCAACTGCGAAGCTTTCTTTCGAGGAACCCTGTTGGGTTTCCATTGTAGCAAATTGCTACATTTGGGTGGATGTCTCAGTTTCCCTTTAGTTACTTCTCTCCACCTAGCGGATTTCCGCTGAACTATTACGTCATATATACTTGCCTTTGCTTCGAGTTGTCGACAAATTCGACTTCGCCCTGCCATCTGCTAACCGCCTGGTTAGCTCAGATGGTAGAGCGGCTGCCCCGGAAAGGCGGTGGTCCCGGGTTCGAGTCCCGGACCAGGACGAATTTTTCTTCAACTGCGAAGCTTTCGTTCGAGGAACCCGGTTGGGTTTCCATTGTAGCAAATTGCTACATTTGGGTGGATGTCTCAGTTTCCCCTTTAAGAGCTGTTAGAGTATGCCAGAACACAGGAGAAACCATTCAAGTTGTCTTTTGACTGACTGCGCATTGGAAACAAGGCTTATGGGTACGATGTTATAACTCGCGTCATTGTACTGAATAGCAGATACCTTAAGAAAGCTGCAGGTTAAACTTCCTCTTTCCACTGATGTAGCTCTGTTGCTCAAACTATCATATAGTAATATAGGTAACATGCTGAGAAGCGTGTGGGTTCTTGGTGTCTCACAGGAGACCAACCACCGCGGGTTCGAGCTTAGCGAGCCACAGGGCCGCGTCAGCCGTCGCCTCCAGCACCGCTCGCGCGCGAGCTCAGAGGCCGCAAGGGGCTACCGAGCGACGCACGCAAAAACACAGTAAAGCCCTGAGTTGTCGGAAACCGTTTACTGAAACCGTCGGCACCAGCACTGCACAAACGCCCGCACGGAGGGGAGCCAAAGGGGTCCCACACCAGGGCGAAAATACAATAACAGGCGCCTATAGCACGTCGCGGCGAGAGCACAGGCTCAAGCTGGGACACGCCGCTAGGAAAAGTCCCGGCGGCTATGCTACTTGCTCTGGCGATAACCAATGGGTCAACTCGCGAGAGCACGGACAATATCCTTCGGCTTAGGCTTTCGGCAAGTGCGGCTCGGCGGGGTACGAGTTGCACGAGCACTAATGGCACCGCTCGTCGGCTTGGCTTCGGGAAAGGATCAGCACAAAGTACGCGCTCCCCGCACGGGCAAAGGCACCGTGCGCGAGCTCAGTCCTAGTCACAAAGGTGTCGGCGGACGAGAGGAAAGCATGAACGTACCGTGCGCTGGTCCCGGAGAGAAGTCCACGCTTCGCCGCTAGCGACCGACAAACCGGCCGCGTAGTGACGTCAGCGCCCCGCCCTCACCGCAAACCGCCGCGTGCGCAGCGCCACCGCGGGAACCGGTTAGGCGGCGCGGGCGGAGAAGGAGGCCAGCGGGGAACGATGGCGAGGGATGGCAGAGCAGTGAAGCCCGATTGCCGGCGCAACCCTCAATCCCCACAAGCGTGATCTAATTTTTCTTTTATTCTTCTATAGAAGACAGCATTCCTGACATTCTTGCTTTAACGGAAACATGGTTGCACCAGGACATCACTGATAACATATATCGGCACGACCGCACTGATAAAAGAGGTGGTGGTGTCCTGCTTGCAGTTGTCAGCATTAGGGGGGTATGCCAACGGCGCAATGCCTCGGCACACCGACCCTTGCGGTTGTCGCATGCCTGCCCATCAACCGCGGTCTGGTACAAGCTCGAGGAAACAATAGATGACAAACACGTGTACACTCGGGAAGCATTTATAATGATTACAACTAACACTTCGAGCAGGCCAGCTAGCTATAGTTGACATCACTGAGGGTTCCGTCGAAGAGAGTAATATGCTAGGTAAACAAGGGCTTCCGACATGCCAGCTGGGGATACGGGTGGACGGCCGCGGCAACTGTCATGGCAAAAACACAGTTGACTAACCACATGCTGAAAAACGCTAGCAACGGCGGAGACTTCCACACTCGCAGCTCGCTGGCCACCAAATTGAGCTGGGCGATGTCAGTGGGATCTCATGTGACACCCCTTGTAGTGCTGACAGCGCTTGCGATTCCTGTGCGCCACCCACGAAAGGATGGTTTCCCCTATCCTCGGACCTTCTTGGTGCACGTGTGCCCGACGCGATGTTCGGCGCACGTGCGATGACGGTCCGATCGTCGCACGTGTGCCGAACGTCGCGTCAGTCACACGTGCGACGATCATAGGACGTGAGGATTCCCACATCCCTCCCTCCTTAAGTGTTCTCCTATGGCAGAGGAAGCGCTGGAAAGACGGTACTGATGTAGTGTCCGGGCAAATGCGATGGTAAGGTAAACTATGGCAGGAAATAGCAGAATCCACGTTGCTAGGTAGCACAGTCCTGTTTGGTGGCTGTCCAGATACGGCAACTGTCGCAGTGGTTGCCGATGATGGGGGCTGAAGACGGCTTGCCCTCAAGGTCCGCGCCGCGATGTCCACTTGGATGTCCACACGCGGTCGAAGACAGCAACACCAAGTCCGGGCGGCTTCACTCGTTCTGCAAAGTCGCTGAAAGGCACTGCACAAACACTTAGAATTAAGGCAGTAGAGGCTGGCGTCGGCCGTCTGACGCGATGCCGAGCCAGACGTCTACCGCATAGGTTTATGCAGTGCTTTTACAAACAGTGCATTTATTTACACAATAAATAAAAGCATTTCCTCTTTTGCTGTTGACACCATGTCCTCCTTTGAAATTACCTGGGCTGCTTGCCAGACCACTTTTGGTAAAATTTTAATTGGTGTCTGTTATCACCCCCCCAGAAATGTGCCTTTCCTTTGTTAATCTCCTGCGTTAAAGCATTGCTACTGCCATGCAGAAATGTCCAGCTAGTAATGTTTACTTACAAGAAGATTTTGATTTTTCCCAAATTGATTGGCCGGAGCTGACATCCTCTTGTTGAATTGCCTAACCCACCCGTGGTACTAACGTTTTAGTCCTGGTACTACCTACAGCCTCTGAAACCGTTGTCCTGATATCAATCTCGGATGTTTCAGTGATCATAAAGTGCTACAACAAACACTTCAGATACCTTTGCCATTTATAAGAATTCAGTGTAAAAAAATCTGGGATTATAACAAAGCTAATTATCGTGCCATTAACTTTGAACTAGGTCTTTTCTTGAACCAGTCATTTTTGTCATCATTTTCTCGTTGCTTTGTCAACAAAAATTCGATCCTTAAAAAGGAAATATTTCTCGATCTTGTTAAAGAATACATACAGTATGCTTCTGCAACTAATGACGAAATGAAACCATGATTCAATAAGAAGTTGAAAACTCTTAAAAATAAAAAGAAGCATCTGTATCTTAACACAGAATGCAGTCCTTTTGAGTCCTCATGGCACAAGTACAAATATTTTCTAAACGAGTACATTCTTCCCTTATGCATTGCTAAAGACAAGAACTTCGTGCACCACTTACCCTTTCTCCTGAAGACTAATCCACAAAAGTTTTGGCAGACGATCGCACCTAATCATAGTGACATTTTCTTGATGGACAACAACCAACTACTACCTCTTCCAGACGAAGAATGTTCTATGGCATTTAATACATTCTTTTCATCTGTTTTCACCAGGGAAGACCATTCTGGGGTTCCAGTACTTAGAGAATGTGATTATGCATATATGGCACCCATCAATATCTCAATTGAAGGTATTTCCTCACTTATTAATAACCTCAAAATATAATCTGCCTGTGGTATTGACAATATTAACACTAAGCTCTTTAAAAATACTGTGTTTACTTCAAGTGTTATTCTGTATCGCATCTTCAAGCAGGCTCTATCATCTGGTGGGTTACCTGTTTACTGGAAGATCACAGAAGTTGTCCCTATTTTAAGAGTGTTCTTTAATTCTGCATTGTTAGCTGCAATGAATAGTTTCTACGTTCTTGACTACTTTCTGGCCATCCTGCGAGCTCGAGTGCACTGGCTCTTGCCCGTGACAAGCGATGTTTTTTTTTTTTTTTTTTCAAAGCAGGTGGATTGTTGAGTGTAAGACTTGTTCGGGCTTCTCCAGCAAACTGTGATTTTCATTAAGGTCAGGGCTTTCTCAATGGTCTTCAAGGATGTAAAGTCTATCTCAAGCTTCCACATGAGTGTGCTGAAGGACTTATTTTCATTTTGGTTTTGCCGTCTTTATCAGTGTTTGATAAGATAAGCCTACAGGGTTATCGGGTGATGGCATTGCATTGATTGCTAGCAGTGGACATTAATCTGTGAAATGTGATGGTTTCATGGCTCGCTGTGCCCCTCGAATTCAGGGAGTGTTCTTAAGAAGTCAATGGAAGCATAGTTATCATCAAATGGCTGAAAATACACATGTGGTCCGAAATGGTGGCTGCATCAGTCATAGCTACAGTTTCATTAGTTACATTATGCATGGGCAAAGAGCAAGATTCAACAGTAATACCCACGTGTGCTCTCTTTGTCGATGTGTTCTTAAAATGGCAGTTATGGGCAGCTTTCTCATTCTTGAGGCATTTTCAGCACATTAATAAATGCGAGTTTAAGTTCTTCTACAGCATGAATGTGGATAACATCTTTTCTTTTTTTGCAGGTTCTCAAATAGCCATGGAATCCAAAAATTCTATAATCTAAAAGCGCATTTATTAACTGAAAATCTTGTGCTCCTCTTTGGGCAAACAAACATAGTAATAGTGGTGTCCCTTTTTTAATGTGCGTTGGCTTTGTTGCCTCATCTATAGTCGTGACTTGCAGGTTTTTGGAGGAGTGGCTATACGATGGACATTGCAATGACCCCTATGGAGAATTCCCCATTCTGATACACAAGCAGGAAGTGGAGATGCGAGGTGAGGCCTTTTCTTGCTTTCTTCATGTAGCATGCTCCTAGAACAAAATGTTTCCCTCCTGTGCTTACTCAGCATCCTCCGACAGCAGCAGTTGGCATTAATCTTGACTGTCTCTTACTGCAACAGCGCTCGTTCAAATGTCAGCTGCAGGGCCTCACTTTTGCCACCAGCTCGTTGGGGCCTAAGGTGTTAGGCAGCATTAACTTTAGAGTGAGCTTGTAAAACCTGCTTGAGGAATTTGTCTCGACTGGGCATTTTTCAGGCTGAGTGAGCCACTGATGTTGCAGGCACCTTATGTCAGCAGGGTGAGAATAGGGTCTGGCACATGACTAACAGACTCCAAAATGAAGCACGCGAGTTATAGTCAATCTTACTCTCTTTCATAGTATGTCACATCACATATCAGGTCCGTTCAAGTCTGTGCCCGTCCAGTTTTACATGTCTCTTCTTTGTCTGTGTTTTTACGTGCTGTGCTGCCCTGCCTATGCACACTTAGGGGTCACAGCTCTGACTGTTAAGGTGGCCGCAAATGTGCCTGGTGTGATTTGCAAAAAGGTCAAATCTCATGCACAGATTTGAATAATACCTTTGTGGGAATGCTCGAGTCTCTCTACCTCCTCTGATGCTGTTTCCATCGGGTGGCTCTTGCTTCCTCTGGAATCCTGCTTCCCCGTCTAGCACATGCTATGCTGGTGGTTGGTAGTTGCACAATGGTATAAGAGATGGCGCAAGTGTTCCACTGGTAACGCCACTCGACGGCGGGGTTACTTGAAGCGAACGAGCTAGCTTCTCGTTTTCTTGGTGTCGGTGGCACATAACCGACGTGTCACGCACTCGTTGGCATGCTTTATATTATTTTCCTGCGGAACGCTTTTGTGTAGGGCACCAGGATGGATGAACACGATTGTTTGAATGCAGCACCGTTTCCGTGGCTGTACATGCAAACGATTAGGCATTGGTTTCTGGCATGGGGCAAACATATTTGCTCGATATCCTGTCACGGTGTAGTTGGACTTCCTTTATTCATCAGCGTTCATCGGCAAGTTCCATTAGTTGTAATTTGGCTTGCTGGCATATGCGTATAGAAAGCGCATTAAATGCCCTTTTGAATGTTTGCACTACTGCATTGTCATTTCTTTGTCTCAAGGGCATATTTGAGACCCTACACCTTATATTTGGCACCCAACGTCACGTCAGAGATGTGACAGATTGAGTATATTTCTGTGTGACTGCCACCACATGAATGAACCATGGCAGTGGACCGAGTTGACTACAGCCATTGTACATGCAGTCACAGATGGCTACAAACAGGCAGCAATTTGAAGCAACAGTAACAGTTATCGTGCACTTGAACCTTGCACCTAATTTACTTTTCCGTTTGTTTTCCGCTGGCTCATCACTAGTCGAGGAAGGAAACTTTTCAAGGTCTGAAGATGGCGCCCCTTCGATGACTTGAGTGCACGGTGTGTGCCAGTGAAGAGTCGTCTGATGAAGAGACACTTTATTCAAACAAATGTGACAGTGTTTGTCCAGGACCAAGCCCGAAACTCTGCTCCCTTTTCTCGCAACAAAACACCACTCTTTGAACCTTCAGTTGGAACAAAAGGCAGCACCACAGCCAATCGCATATCAGGATTCTCACTCTTACAACCAATACCACAAAAGTTCCCATACCAGACACGGTATTGGTAACAACAGTAAAACAATATACAACATACAACGCTTACTGGACTACTCATTCCATCTCACTCTCCGTCTACTCTAGACGGAGAGCCTTGGCCTTGACGCTCTTCGACACTGGAGGCTGGGACTTAAGCTTGAACACACGCGCACTTGAACACACACAGTTGTAGCACGTGCAATCGCAGCTACTTAGGGTTTGGGCGAATAAGGCAATGAGCAAGTCAACTCAACAGCATTTATTGCTGCGGACAATAAGGCACACTTGCAGAGTGAAATCCACTCTGTAATAAGTAATAAATAGGCTTGCCTCGTTGCGCATGATAGTCACGCAAACGAGGTAACTCATCGGTTGCAGCAGGTAAATCTATTCAGACAGGTTCGAGGTCGGGGCGCCAGAGAGAGGGATCATCCACGGTGGTTCTCTTTTATGCCTTATCTTTTGCGAGGAAAATGTCTTCCTTGCCTGTCTGATACCTTCTCCCACGAGCCAGAGAAGGAAGGAAATGCTCGTTGCGACAGGCGAGGGAGAACTGGGAGAAGTCATGGTGTCCCTCTCGCGTGTCTACCCCCGCTCTCGATGCGTCTGTGTGATGTGGTTTGTTGTCACCGATCTCGGGGGCGTGCGGGTGTTATGAGAGATGGAGAGGGAAGACGGATGGCGACACAGCAAACAGATTTTATTTACACGCTAACTCAAAAACCTCAAACCAAAAACCCAAAAACACCCTGAACTAGAACACAATGCATAAATAAATGTTAACAAAAATGTACAACCTAATGACTCAATAAATATCCTTAACTTCGCCTCCGTTAGTCTTAGGCCCTTCCTACCCCAAAGTCTGGCATCACTGGCCTACTGTAGTGACGATAGAGGAAAGTCTTTCTTACGAAAGTCCGTCGATGCGCGTATTTTCCCGGCCGGAGTCTTGTAAACTCTTCGATGTGGTTGTTTCGCCGACCGTCGCATAAAGGTTGCTGCGTAGAAGTCGGTCTTTCAACGGGCTCGTCTCGGAAGCCTGGGTAACCCGGTCGCTGTTGCTGACGTGGCCGGGAGAGGTGACGGGTTAGGCCTAGCGACGTCCTCGGCCGCTGCTTCCGTCTCGCTCCTTTCCCGAGTGCCGACGTGGCGTTCCGGGGATCATCGAGCGTGCCGGTCTGCCTTGGAAGAGGGGTCCTTTCTGGGGTGCCCGGTCCTGCCGTGAGAAGCTGCAGCCGGTCCAGGAGCCTCACTCGAACTTGCCGAGGTCGACGGCCACACCATGGACGGCCAACGTCACGGACTGGGCCAGACCCCCAAGTCTCCCGTCGCCAGTGCGGTGCTGGCGATGCAACCTTCCTGGCCCGGAGCCACGTCGATAATCCTCAGACAGCGCCGTTCATCCCTCGATTACGGCTCGGCTCACGCGCCTCGCGCGCTCGCGCGGTTCAGAACGAACGCTCCGCTCACATCGTCTTTGTCTTCTTTTATGGCGCCGCCGGCGTCTTACTCATGACAGTCTGCTACGTGCGAACAGGACGACGTGACTACGAAGAAGTTTGACATGTGTGCTCCCTATTCGAAGGACCGCTCAGCGGCGTTCAATTGGTCATTAATGCTTTCGCATTCACAACTCATAAGAAGTGCTTAGGTGTCCTCAGATATTATTTTTTAGGACTAGTCTGGGGAACCTATTTCTGGCATAGATCTCTAATTACAGCTGCTATCTGAAATGCTCCCCGTGTACATGAACGATGCACCGGCCCAGTGGGAAAACGCGATGGCGCCACTGCAGTGGATGAGGCAGCTGGGTATGTTCACATGAGGACAGTCGCGAAACGGGTACCAAATATTTTTCATTTTCACCTTAATTTTTATGTTAGGCATAGAAATATTTCCACACCACGGAAAAGCAACTACTTTTCCGACACACATTTTTTTTTTCACACGCAAGAAATCGTAACTGAGACAAGATGCACAAATCTCGTTATCAAGTAACAAAATGTAGTAGATGGATGGATGTAAAACTTTAATAAAAGTCCTGAGGTACGCGACTCAGCGCGCAGCGGGCCGCTCCCACGTTGGGACAGTCAGGCCATGCCCGACCGCCACATCGTGGGCCCTCTGGACAGCCCATAGTTGCGCCCCGGCATCGGGGCTCGTGATAGCGGAGAACCACTTGTCCTCATTGATTTGTTCCGTGCCTCGCAACGAGGGGCAACGCCAGAGCATGTGGTCTAGGCTAGCGAAGTCATTGCAGTGCCTGCAAGAACTACTGGCATGAGTGTCGGGATAAAGCTTGTGTAATAAAGCCGGGCTGGGATACGAGCCTGTTTGCAATAATCTGTGGGTCAATACCTGCGCTCTATTTAACTTCTTGTGAGGAAGGAAAAAGTCTCTCCTGCCGAGATAAAAGTGCTGCGTAATTTCGTTATATGTTGTCGGTTCATCTCTGTTCTCCACCAATGCGGGCTGGACAAAATGTAGAAGACTTTAAAAATGCTTAGTATAGTAGAGAACATAGTTTTCTACACGCTGTGGGGATGCACGATTCTCACGCGTCTCCTGTGGTCCGGCTTCACCACGTGGCTGGGCACTGGAGGCGGTCGTAGTGGTTGCGGCGCGTTACGAGAGATGGCGCGAATGTCGCGATGCTAACGCCACCGAACAGCGGGGTGACTTGGGAGAAAAAGGTCGAAAGCGCTCTCTCTTGGGCTTGGGATCGGCCGACAACACGCACAAACGCTTCGCGCGTGCGCTGGCCCGCATCGCGCGACCGTCGCGCGAGGCTAAGAGCAGGACACCGGTATGGACGAACACGGATCGTTCGAGCGCGCCACCGTTCGTGTTACTGTACACGTGAACGACTAGGCGATGGTGTCACAGCATGGGGCGAACGTATTCGCTCGCTATCGGGTCTTGGTGAGTCGGACTTCTTTGATTTGTCGTGCGCCCGTGTGAATGTTCTATTGGTTGTAATTCGGCTAGTGTGCGTTAGTGTATGAAAGGTGCAATAAACGCCCTTTTGATTGTTTGCACTACTGTGTTGTCGTTCCTTTGTCCCAAGAGCATGTGTGAGACCCCACATCTGGCGCCCAACGTGGGGCTCTTAGGGCATCGGACGATAATTTTAACAGTTTTGCTCGGTTCGAAACAACCTTTGTTTCAACCGAAGCATAGTCATAGCGTGGACTTTGATCGCTAGTGTCGCCGGCGGGCTTTCTTGAGCGAGGCGACAGTTGCTGTAGCGTGTTTGAACTTTTCAACATGCTAAGCCTTTTCGCGAGTGTTTTGTTGAAGTACAATCGTCGGTATGAGAGCCACGTGGTCTGCTTCCTGGGAGAGCGAGGCCTACTGGCAAGCCTGAAGCGAGTGAGTACGGAAGCCTCGAGGGTGGTCTGAATTTCTTATGTAAATAGCTTATTCTATATATTTGACTTTGGAAGTCACGGCTCAGGGAGCTGGGTGGCCGCGGGCTACGGGTGCCGCTACGGGCTGACTGGTATTGCGGCCTGGCACCAAGCGCTCCGACACCGTCTGGGACGGTGGGCGCCGTCAACTCGGATGCTCTGTGCACCGAGCGGGGTAGGACCATCTCACAGAGCTAACTTCTCCTCGCGGCTGCCTGTTGTGCCCATTTTGGGTGATTTTTAAAATTTTTTTTGGATGCCAGTTGTCGTCAAAATAACGACGCATTAGGCCTAAGGCTTTACAAAGCCGCCTGTCGCACGTTGAGAGACACAACCTGGTGGACCGTGGTGTTGAGGTGTCGCACATTGTTTCCCTCTTTAGTTCGCCTCACACGAATGGAAATGACTCGTTCGACTCAAGAAAGTAAGCTTTGTTCACGTGACCTTAGCATCTGAAATGCTGAGCGAAATTTTGCTAGCCGAATTGAACGTCGTACCATGTGGGCGATGTGTATGCCGGATTCCTCTCCCTTGCACTACTTTAGTGTTTGTCGAGTGCGTTGAGTGTACGCAGCGGGAGCGGAGTCACTCCTGGTTTGCTGTCACCTGCACATCGTCTGCGCTGCTGCCCCGGCCTACAAACTAGCCACCCCTGGCAATGGAGATGCCTGTGGCCAGTTCGGCGCAACAACTTCGGTGGCCGCCTATGTCCGGCTTGCAATGCTCGGCGGCTGGGAAAAGAGCCGGCAGTCACCAACGGCTACTGTGGCTCTTGTCAGCAGGGCACGTCGGCGCGAGCGACGCTTGCTCGTCCCGACGTCTGCGTCGCCATTTCTGGAGTCCTGTGCTGGAGTCGTGCCATCGAGTCTGCAGAGGTGGTGCTGTGACCAACGGACGCCAACGGTGAACCCCAGAGACAATGTCGGCTCGCAGGTTGTGGATAACGTGTGGACATATCCTCGGCGCGGTCACTGTCGCATGTCCTAACTTTTGTTCGCGACGCGTGCGCTGATAGACCGTGTGACATGTTTCGCCGGAGTATGTGTAGTGATTTAAGGTTGGGGGGGATGTGGGGATGCGCGACTCGCGCATCCCCTGATGTTGTTTTCTCCGCATAGCTCGCGTCTCCTGTAGTCCGGCTCCTCCGCGTGGCTAAGTGCCGGAGGCGGTAGTGGTGGTTGCGGTGCATTGCGAGAGATGACGCAAGTGTCGCGATGCTAACACCACCGAACGGTGTGATGACTTGGGAGAAAAAGGTCAAAGGCGCTTCGCTTCCTCTTTGGCTTTTTTCTTGCTCCGTTGTTTGTTAAGTTCGACACAATTTACAAAATAGTGTGTTCACCAATGTCATGCTATTGCTTGAAACAGGATGGCAAATTAGAAAAAGAGGGTATGAAAAGTAAGGTTGGCGCCTATATTTTTTATTTAATTAAAGAAATTTCCATCTTCTGTAAAATTGCTTGAGGACGATCTCTTGATGACTTTCCTGCAAAAATATATTGCTATACAGTCGAGCCCGGATATATCGGACTCAAAGGCGATCGTGAAATAGTTCGATGTATCAATAATTTGAAATATAAAATGTGACTATTGGAAGCTTATCTGAGATATCTGCATATCTTTGACAGTTTCCCGGGATCATGAAAAGCCAGAACTAACCAATTTGCTTCTCCAAGACCATGTCGACTGCACAAAAGTTGACTTATTTTTTTACTCTCGAACGTTGTAATTCGCATGTGCTGTGGAATGATCTTTGCAACGCTAACCCTAAAAGCCCGCGTTGCATTGACACAACACCGCGGTGCATCTCGTGTGTGTTGAAGTTTGTGTCACACGTTTTTATTCAAGAAAAGGTAGAAATAGATGCAATGTGTGTTACGTCCAAAGCCCGGAGACAAACGTAGAACAGTAGCAAGCACTTTATTGCTACATAGTGCCGCAAGTACGACGGTACAAAAGGAAGTGAACGGTGAGCGAGGAGGCAGCCGAGACATGCCAGCTTTATAGTTATCGCAGTCGGGTCACATGATTTCTGGGCAGCTTAGCTGGCCGCTCTTATCAACAACACGTGGCGCTATCGCATACATGACATTTCCTCCCGCCTAATTGTGGGGAGCTACCGTTACACCAAAATTAAGATGGCGTGTAGCGATCTGGCGCTCGTCGATTGCGTACGGGATATCTTCGTACTGGTGGTGCTGCCTCCGAGGCTGCGGGCGCTGCCGTAGGTGTCTCCGCAGTGGCGTCCGAGAACTCCCAGAAGGTGTCCTTGTTCTCCTCACCCTTGGAGACATCAGCTGCACCCAGGAGAAGCTGATCTTGGTAACGATGCCACACGGCCAGGCCCCTTGGCGTGCGTATCTTGACGGCATACGAAACGGGTCCTTTCTGCCGTACCACAGTACCCGGAAGCCATCTGGGTGGTCCCCTGTAATTTCGAACAAGAACACAGTCTCCTACAGCAAACTGTCGAGCGTTGAAGCTGCCTTGGCTGGACTGAATAAATTGTTGGTGGGCGAACTAATTCCTCTACTTCTGGCTTGAGAATGTCCAGTTTGGAACGAAGACGGCGACCGAACATAAGGTTAGCCGGCGCTTCTTTTGTCGTGGCGTGGGGTGTATTCCGATAAGCAAGTAAGAAGCTGTTAAGGCTGGCCTGCAGGTTTCCAGTGCTAAAATCTTTCTTCATGGCAGTCTTTAGGGACTGAACGAAACGGTCTGCCAAGCCATTCGAACTTGGGTGATAAGGCGCTGTTGTGACGTGGCGCGCTCCTATCTCTCGAACAAACGTCTGGAACTCGGCAGACTTAAATTGTGGCCCATTGTCCGACACGATTGTTGCTGGATAACCGAAGCGGCTAAACATTTCGCGAAGACGATCAATGGTTGCCGTGCTAGTTGCTTTTTTCATGATGCACACCTCTGGCCATTTAGAATGCGCATCCACCACAACTAAGAACATGTGCTGCCGGAAGGGCCCAGCAAGATCGATGTGTACTCGCTTCCAGGGGGATGTTGGCCACGACCATGGGTGCAAAGGAGCACTGTTAGGGGCACTATGCTGCTCCTGGCAAAGTTTGCATCCTTTGACGTGAGACTCAAGATCCGCGTCAATTGAAGGCCACCAAATATAGCTGTGGGCCAACTCTGGATACCTGGATGACCGTCGTGAAGTTCTTGTAGAACCAGAGATCTCAGCTTTGCAGGCACCACAACACGCATTCCCCACAAGAGGCAGCCTTGGTGTGTGGTCAACTGTGTTCGCCTGTCAAAGAAAGGCTTGAGCTCCACGTCGTCCGTAAGGTTAGGCCACCCCGTGCTTGTGAGCTCGAGTATTCTGCAAAGAAGTTAGTCCTGCGAGGTTGCACGTGCAATATCTTTGTGTGTGACCGGCATTGATTGCAAGCGTAACGAGTAGAACGTTTCTTCTGCGTCATTAGCGGACTCCTGACGAACTGGCAAGCGCGACAAGCAGTGAGCCTCTAGATTTTCTTTTGCCGGTTGAAACTTCAAGGAGTACGTGTAGGCAGACAACGTCACTGCCCAACGTTGAAGTCTTGCTGCTGCCAAGGTTGGTATGCCAGACTTTGGGCCTAAAATAGTCTGCAGTGGTTTATGGTCCGTTATCAGGGTGAACGGGCGCCCGTAAATATAGTAGTGAAACTTCTTAACGCCGAAGATGATAGCTAGCGCTTCTTTCTCGATCTGGCTATACTTCTGCTCAGCATCGGACAGCGTCCGTGAAACGTAAGCAACAGGGCGAATGGTGCCATCAGCAAAAATATGAGAAAGTACAGCACCTACCCCGTAATGAGATGCGTCGCAAGCCATTTGAAGTGGTCTTTGCGGATCATAGTGAGCCAGAACTTCTGTAGACGCCAACGCAGCCTTAATGTCATCAAAGGCCGTTTGACACTCGCTGGTCCACGCCCATGCTTGGTCGTCACGCAGCAATTTGTACTGGGGATGGGCCAGCGTTGGCAGTTGAGGTAGAAATTTTCCGTAGTAGTTTACGGCTCCGAGCAAAGAACAAAGCTGCTGCTTGTTTTCTGGTGCTGGTGCTGCTATAATGGCATCAGTCTTGTCCGTCGTGGGATGTATGCCATCGGCACTCAACTTGTGCCCCAAGTAGGTCAATTCCTTCTGAAAAAAAGTGCATTTCTCAGATCTTAATCTAACTCCCCGGCTTTCCAAACGGGTTAGAACTGCTTCCATGTTCTGCAGGTGTTCGGCTCTAGTCCTTCCGGTCACTAGAATATCGTCCAAATAGCATGCGACACCTTTGAGATCTTTGAGCATGGTGTCCATTATTCGCTGAAAAATACCAGGCGCCGAAGACACGCTGAAAGGTAGCCGGTTTACAGCGAACAGTCCTTTCGTCGTGTGGATCGCCAGAACACGACGTGCCGGTTCCGCTAGCACTACCTGTTGATAGGCCCTGTTCAAGTCAATTTTGGAAAATTCTTGTCCTCCACTGAGTGCAGCATAAATTTCTTCAACACGTGGCAAAGGATAGCGATCGGTGTCTAGCATAGGGTTCACCGTTGTCTTATAGTCGCCACACAGGCGGATATTTCCGTCTTTCTTTACCACCGGCACTACCGGCGTGGCATACTCACACGTGGCTAATGGTGTGATCACACCCATTGACTGCATTTTGTCAAGCTCTTTTTCAACTGCTGGAACCAATGCGAAAGGCACACTGCGCGCCTTCAAAAACTTTGGACGAGCGTCCGCTTTGAGAAACAGTTCTGCCCTCTCTTCTGTGATGCATCCCAATTCTTCTTTGAAAAGGTTGTTGTACTTTTGCAAAAGCTTGCTCACCTCTACTTTTGCTTCCGTGTTCGTCGGCTCCCGTGCCGAGCAGAGCTTGTTGCAGGAAAATACAGCGTTCCAGTCGAGCCGCACGTGCTGTAACCACTTTCGGCCCAGAAGTGGCGGTCCTCCCTGCTCAGTGACATACAAGGGTAATAGAACACTTTGCCCATTATGTTCAACAACAACTTCAGCCACTCCTGCTGGTTCGACTAATGCACCTGTGTAAGTGCGTAGGCGCAAGTTTGTCATGCGCAACTTCAAAGAGGGAAACAACTGTTGCTGTTGCCTGCGAGAAATTACGGATACCGCCGCTCCCGTATCCAATTCCATTTCAAGCGGAGTCTTGTTTATCAGCAGGCGTACGATTATGGCATCGTTTGCCGAGCACGTCATGCCGTTTAGCATCACTTCTGTGGCACAGTCAAGAACTTTCATGTTGTGCGCTCGCGCGTGAGACAACTTTGCGTTCTTATCAGACTGACATATACGCTGAATATGCCCTTTCTTGCCACAGCCGAAACACGTCGCTGACGCATGTCTGCAGTTTTTGCTCACGTGCTTAAAAGAGCCACACCGCCAACACATTTTTGACGCTTTCTTTTCGCCGGCCTCGTTTACTGCAATTGCTTTCTGCCCTTGCTTTAGTGCAGTTACGTGATTTACGTAAGAGACACTCGTTGAACCATGTACTTCTGCTGCACTTTTTGTTGCGGAATCCATCGCTAAAGCTTTCTCAACTGCCTTCTGAAATGTTAACTTCTTGTCTTCAGCAAATAGCACTCGCTGAATATCTTCTCTTCGTAACCCGCAAACGAATCTCTCCCTCAGTGCCTCGTCTAAAAAATTCTCGAACTCGCACGAACTCGAGAGGGAGTGTAGTTCCGCGACAAATTCGGCAATGGATTCAGTCTCGCGCTGAGACCGTCGATAAAACTTGGCTCTCTCACCAATTACTGAAGGCTTCGGTGCCAGATGGTCGCCAAGCAATTTCCTGAGGGTATCGTAAGACTTGCTTGATGGAAGGTCAGGGGCCGTAAGTGACTTGAGAAGGGCGTACGTCTTCGCCCCTATTAGGCTCAGGAACACGTGAACCTTGTCTGCCTCCGGTACTTTGTTGAAGTGGAGAAACGATGTCAACCGCTCGTCGTATGAAGTCCAGTCGCTTGCGGAGTCGTAAAAAGGCTCCATATGGCCAATTCTTCCCACCACTTGCGTCACTGGATCTGCCATCCCTGCTGTTCCGGTAGCTCGCAATGTGGCAGCGACAGCCCCAGGAACTTCAAACAGGGTAGAACCTTTCTTCCGTTGTGCCAGCGCCGCTACAGGTTCGAAGCAACTCGTCGCCAGATGTTACGTCCAAAGCCCGGAGACAAACGTAGAACAGTAGCAAGCACTTTATTGCTACATAGTGCCGCAAGTATGACGGTACAAAAGGAAGTGAACAGTGAGCGAGGAGGCAGCCGAGACATGCCCGCGTGGGTTCGAATCCCACCCTCGTCGCCTAGATGTTACGTCCAAAGCCCGGAGACAAACGTAGAACAGTAGCAAGCACTTTATTGCTACATAGTGCCGCAAGTACGACGGTACAAAAGGAAGTGAACAGTGAGCGAGGAGGCAGCCGAGACATGCCAGCTTTATAGTTATCGCAGTCGGGTCACATGATTACTGGGCAGCTTAGCTGGCCGCTCTTATCAACAACACGTGGCGCTATCACATACATGACAATGTGGAAGTAAACTAGCCTGTATGGATACGCGCTGTGCCACCATCAGCGCACTTGCATTGTGAATTAAATGTGAACCTGCATGGCCGGGTGTTACATTATGCACCATTTAAATGGCCGATTGCCATATGTGGGCAACGAGTCAGGCTGACTGTTGCGCCGGCTTTTGGATCCGACTTCCTGTTGGAACGAGTCGTCCTCACTTCTCGACCGTACTAAAAAGTCCACAGGTCTCTTGAATGCCACTCAGCACTCCGTCGCCTCGCGGCCGGTGCGTACTGCCTTCGTTCTCGCCCCTCCCCTCCGGCCTCGCGGAAAGCCTTTGTCTACTAGGAACACAAACCCGGCGGCGAAGTATCTCCAGTTCAGCATCCCATGCACGGTGTCACTCAGTGAAAAGTTTGATTGTCATCCATGCTTTCTTGTGGAATGCATATCAGACTGGAAGGCCTTTCGCATTCTTGAAGCAGAGTAATGATCTGCTCTTGCTGATAACGTACAACCGCAGTTTGTATGAGCCATCCATATGCGCCATGAGCTATAAACTGGTACTTACTGCTCATTTTTCCTCCATGGCATGTATTGCCCTTCAGATTCAATATCTTGTTTGACAGCATGTGCCAAAACAGTGCTGTTTCATATTTGTTGCCATTAGATATTTACGCCTGTGCGAGAAGTGATTGCATATTCGTTAAGAGAAGGGCACTTGCAGGGGCGCGGCACGGCACAGCGTTCAATATATCGAATGTGTCGGTGAACGGGAGTTCAATGTATGCGTAGTACATTGGTATACTTTTGCATGGGATTTTCAAGAGGATTTTACAGCTGTTCGGTATAGACAATAATTTGATATAACCGAGTTTCGTATATCCGGGCTCGACTGTACTCTATTAATAATAAACGTATTCGATGTAGACTGAGAATTTTGATCTGCTTCACCGTTCAATGGTGTAGGTAATTATCATGGTCAACGGGTACTTAACCAGACTTTGTTTATAAGGCAATGAACTTCCTGGTTACTGGACTTGATTACAATAATGCACAGGCAACAGGCAGCTCGAGCATTATTGTAATACGGGGTTATATAGAAGCTGTCACCCGTTTCCCGAACCAGGTGCTCGACCTCGGCCCGTCCTGCTTGTGCAGTCACGGGTGATGTGCCCCAGTCCGCCGCACTAGTAGCAACGGGCACCGAAGCCTCGGTGGCGTGGGCGCCCGTCGCTCCAATCCAGCGGGCCGTAGCTTCCACGCTCGGCGTTCGGCATGTGCCGCTCCTCCGTTCTCGCATTAGTCGCAAGTTCCTTCCGCGGCGCACTGCGTGCTGCATTATACGGGGCTGTTTTCAGCGTGTAGGTGTACGGGTCCAAGGCGCGGTCTGATAATTCCCAACCACGCTGGACCTGCTCGTCGGCAAACGATGCTGACGCGTAGACCCTAGGGGAATGTGAAGCGATCCCGCCGCCGTTCCATGCGCAGCGATGCTCGAGTGACAGCGCGGCGTGTATAGGCGGACGGTATGCTCGTGCCGCGAGGATGTCCCCTTGGATGCGTTATGCTTCGGTGGCGAGCTTGTCTAGGTCTCGGAACCTACATCCCTAGTTTTTGACTCCAACGCCTAAGCTATGCCGCTTAACATGTTCGTGTTCCCTTGTCTGTAATAAATCGTCGGCAGCCACAACCTGCTGCACAGACGTGACATATCCTTAGGGGCAGGTCAGATGTAGCGAGGTCAGAGAGGCCCGGGTGTCTGTCTCTTGGTCGTGCTCTTTTATACCTTTTAACCTTTTCGCGAGGGGAATGTCCTCCCCACCCGTCGGATACTATCCCTCTTCCCGCGCGGGTACGCGCGTCGCGAGGGGCGAGCGAGAACCGGGAGAGGGCAAAGTGCCTCTCTCTCGTGTCCGCTCAGCTCCTGCCGCGTGCGCATGCGACGGCGAGCGCACGCGGGAGAAGATGGCAGCATGTGCTCCCCACAGCGTTCAAGACTGGCATTGCCATAACAATTGCAAAGCGCGGTCACGGGTGGCAAGTGACATGCCGGCTCCACCGAGGCATCGCTTTGGTGGCCTCAAAAGGGGCCTTTTAAAAAATTCGAGAAGGTTTCCGCGGCGTCCCCTGTGCTTGAGAATTCCAGAAGAAACGCTGAGGCGAGATTGCCGCTAGCATCTCATCTCGCCACGTAGTATTTCTCACTGGCTTGCACGAGAAAACCATATGTCTGTCAGCTTTGCTTGCTTTACGCGAAGCTTGCTGAGAGCCTTCTCCAAGGCATCCCGGTGCTCCACATAGTGCAGGGGAAGGTCCCTCGCGACAACGAAGCCTTGGAGGAACTGAATAATCTGCAGGGCCTCCTGCGAGAGCAACGTTGAGGCAACCTGCCCTGCCGCGTCATCGCTGCCATCATCACTATTCGATGCAAGCACGTTCGCGACGATCGCCTCTTCGGTTGAAAGCACTTCGTTCCTACATCTATAGCAGTGCGCTTTTCACCGGCTGCCGATGATCAGCGGGCGGATCAGCCGTCTTCCATTTTGGCGGCAAGTTAATTAATCGGGGCCAAGAAACCGCGTTGCCAGGAACGACTTCGACTCAACTTGAGTGTACTAGAACTAGAGGCAACCAACAAAAACGAGACCCAGCGCCTCAAACCGCTGGCAGAGCTGCGCGGATTGAGGGGCCAACCGGCCATCGCGCAATCTGCCCAGTGCTATCAGGCTATTATCAGGCTATTCATGTTTCAGAGGGTGGTGCGGCGCAGAGCTATGGGCGCAGCCCTTTCATTTTCGGAGGGGTGAAAGGGAGAGACGTGCGCAAAGCTGGCAATGCGGAGAAGGTTGGAGAGCAGGGGGGCGGCGTGCAGCGCCTCAAATTTCTTTTTTATTTGTTTTTCAAGGATTTCACATTCCATTACCTTTAAGCACGGACACCCAGCGGCCAGACTTTATCGCGGCCTGGGGCCATTGTAGTAAGCAGGTTATTTCACCATGGAAAGCATACAAAAGTTGATGGTGCAACAGCTTCTCATTTTTATAACTCATATATTGTTAAAACCGGTATCATTATAAGTGGGTTCGACTGTAGTATGATCATATAAATCTCGCTTGGCAAATTTTGCAGTGCGATCACTTCTTTTCTGCAACACTTTCTACGAATAACTACTTCATTTATTACAACTATATTTGTGGGCAAAGCATTTTATCAAATCTCAGAAAACATTCACCGATGGTTACAATACTCCCAAATGTGAAATTTTAGCGCAGTTGTATATATGCTTTAATGTCTTGATATATTGGGTGGCGCGAACAATCTGTCTCGTCCGGCACATTGTAAACGGAGCGATGTGTGCCACGATGGCCTCGCTAGTCTGGAGATTCACAACAGCCACCGCAGACAACCTCCGCTCATGCAGTGCTTTGTTTCCATACAGACAACGCGCGCTACTCTAGCACCATCTCGTAGCCATCACTGCAAAGCCCCTCCTGTGCAGCACTATGCTTTTCTTCTCACGCTTTCGCCATACCCTCCTCCGCTTTCCACGTCATGGTTCCGCTGCAGCCTCCTCCTCACGCTCTCTTTGCTCTCGCCGCTTTTTTCATCCCCTGCTGCGCTTCGCGTTCACTCTCCTTTTTCGCTGAGCTCGTTCGCTCGGTTATGCCGATGCTCGCCGCAGGAACCATGGAAACTCTACTCAAATTCCCATGCAACTCTAACGTCTTCGACCACCGCCCTAGTCACAGAACTTCATATGTGCTGTGTACTCTTCGCAACTTTGTCACTGTCTCGTGCTAGCAGCAGACTATATTGTTAATATTCCTCTCCCCTTTCGCAGCATTATTTTCTTGCATTATACATATTATTGTTTGTTAAATTCACCCCTATCCTTATGTATTTGGCATATAGCGCATGAAAGTGTCTTAGTTTGTATGTCAGAACGTGGTTTTAGCAGTAGACGCTCGGCTGAGCTTAGCATTTAGCTAGTGCATGAAATACTCGGTTGTCTTTGGTGCATAAGCGACTACCAACTACTTCGACAGACTGGTAGAGGCATAACTAAGGAGAGGAGGATGTGGGGATTGAAGTCAGCCTAGTCGTCTTTGTGCTGGCATTCACCTGTTCTGTTGTCTCTACGCCTCTTCCTTTCTACTTGCAACAGTTGTTTGTGGTGGGCTTGGCCATGCACAGACTGGTTTGCAGCGGTGGCGCTCGCATTGCTGGCAGTGGTCGCCACTGTCAGCAGTGGAGCACAAGGGTGATTTCCTTGGCACAGCACTCAGTACATACACATTTTCCTCTCGTCTGCCAGCCCCTTTGTTAGGGTCTCGGACTCGAGCTTGTCTATTGTGCCTTTGCATCTATGGTGAGTGCGTGCCTTGTGCTGATCCTTTTTTGTATGCTAAGCCAAAGAGCGGTGCCTAGTGCTCGCACGTGGTCCTACTATGCCGAGCCAGACTTATCAGAGGCCCAAGCCAAAAGAGATTGCCCGACCTTTCGCAAGTGGGCACATTGGTTGTCGCGAGAGAAAGCATCATAGCCGCTGTGACTTTCCTAGCGGCAGGTCCTGGGGAGGAATCCTCTCACAGTGATGTGCTCGTGATGCCCTTTCTGTATTTTTCGCCCTTACCTCGGGAGCCCTTTGATTTCCGTGCTGGCCCAGGACCGGGTGTTTATGCATTGTTGGATGTCGCCGGACACAGTAAACGGTTTCTGCTAACTGAGGGCAGTACTGTGTTTTCTTTCATGCGTAGCGCTCAGTGCCCCTCCTTTTACAGCTTGAGCACGCACAGCGGCGCGCTAGACTATGAAAGACAAGGCTGACACGGCCCTGCGGCTCACTAAACTTGAACCAGCAGGGGTCGGTACTCCTGCGAGAGATACAAGACCTCCACAACATATCTACACGTTGCCACGTACTCAGTGACCTAACTTGATCCGATGGTTGTTTTCGAACCCTGTTACCTCAGCACAGCAGCCTGATGCGCTAACCATTCGAGTACAGACTACCCAGTGACCGAGGTAGGCGGAAAACGGTTAGATACGAATTTACATATATAGATATAGACCATGGACTACTCAGTGACCCAGATAGACATGAAAAGTGTTAAATACAAACATACATACATAGATACAAACATAAATCAATAACCCCCGGAAAGTCTGTGAAGTACCCTAAAAATGCTAACGCAGTAAAAATGCATACGTCCACATGCAGCACACTTGCACCAAGCACTGTGTAACTGCACCATGCCGATAGGGGGTGGAGGGGGCTGTTCTGCCAACCAGGGCCACTGCACGTGTGCCAGTGATGTCACTGTGAATTCGCCGGTGTTGAATGACAGCCCGGGAGAGACCTATTGAGCGAGTCACTTGACAAGCTAACCCCTCTTTCAGAATACCTGAGAGGTGGCAAGTTCAGGGATTTGGATGAGCTGACCTCAAAGGCAAAAGGCATAGCAATTATATGGACACCCCAAAGCAGATTTCTGCCGTCGCCGTGCGCTGTATGCTGTATGTGCGAGTGAAATGGCAAAAGGAACACGTGCTTTCACAGGGAGAGAACGCACAGCAAAGAGCAAACGCGCGTTCTGTGCCGTGCTCTCTGAAGGGCTGCAGAATTGAGCGTCTCTTTCCTCCTTTCCAATCACCATTTATAGAGAGCAAACGCGAAAAGGCCATAAGGGGACGGGATAAGGGAGGGGAGGCGACGTTTAGCTGCGGCACCAAATGCGTATTTATATAAAAATGTTGCGAGGCGAGAAGGTGGTAACGACTTCCGATGCTGCTCGACAAGTGTCCCTGTTCTGATCTCGTCGAAAACATCCGAGCCGCCCCCAGAGGCACCGGCAACAGTCACCAACACCGCGCGTTCGGTGCGAACGCGGGCAAAACGCCGACGGCGTCGACAACAGTTCTGCGCGTTGCTGGTGCTGCTGCACGTCCAAGTTTATACAGCTTTATTTATTTCCTGCTAAATTTCCTGCTTTATTTCCTGCTTTATTTCCTGCTTATTCCACCCTGCTAAAATCCTCAGTGGGGATTTGAGCAGGGTGGGAAACAATACATATTTAAAGAACACTATAGCATAGGCGGCAACATACACAATACAAATCAGGTCAACAGAGCTTGAAACATAGCAGTAGAACAGCAAGATCACAAATTTTTACTCAATACTTGAAACAAACGCCGAAAGTGATGATTTTAAAACTTGGTCATTGGTTAGATGATTCCATTAAACGGCTGTTCGTGGAAAGAAGGAATACTTGAAACAATAATTACGCGTACTAAATGGGGTTATTGTTTGGCTATGTCGTTGGCTAGTAGCATAACCAGATGAAAAAGTAATTATTCCCATGAGATCTGCCTTATAATGACCATTGATGAGTTGAAAAAGGAATTTTAGTCATGATAGACGGTTTCTCTGAATTAATGGTGGCAGGTTCGCTTTTGTTAAGAGGTCTGTCACTGAAGTGCGTCTGAAGCTGTTATAAATGGAACGAGCTCCTTTTCTTTGCACCATTTCTATCTTGTTAGTGCCAGTTTTAGTAAAAGGGTCCCAAATTACACATGTATAGTCTAGCATTGGCAGAATTATAGCTTTATATGCCAGTAGGCGTACAGTGGGAGTAGAAAGTTTCAAGGCCCTCCTTAAAAAAAAGAGCTTGCGGTTAGCATTAGCTATTACATATTCACGGTTCTTAGTCCAAGTGAGGTCATTTGTAATCCAGAGTCCAAGATACTTATAATGTGTTACTTCGGAAAGAATGATGTTATTAGTACCGTACGAAAACGTTATTTTTTTATTTTTACGTGAAATGGACATAAAAACAGTTTTCTCGAAATTAATCGGCATTTGCCAGGCATCGCACCAGTCGACAATTTGTCGAAAACCATTTTTCAGCAACTCATGTCAGTAATATTGTCTATTTCTGAGTACAATACACAGTCATCAGCATAAAGCTTAAGGGGGGACGTGGCTTTGAAAATCAACTTCCTGATTTCTTCATGGATTTTGATGAAAATTGGCACAAATGTTCAGAATGTCTCCCTGATACTTCCATAAAAGTTTCAGAGTGATACCTTGAGAACATTTTATTGAGCAGAATTTTTCTCTCTTGAACTTTCTGGAGGGCCTGGGGAGCTTAAAAAACAAGATGGAAGGCTCGTTGACTATTGACTGCATAGCTCAATGCGTGCTGAAGGTCGTGACAGTCTTACTTTTTTTTTTTTTCGCAACACAAATTTTTTAGGTAGTCATTTTTCAAGTTACCTTCGCACCAAGCACACTTTCGGGGTGAACGAATAGCCCCGCCATAAATTTATAAAAAGTCAAGATAAAAATGCAAGACTGTCTCGACCTGCACTGTAGTCCAAAGAACGTGACAAAAAAAAAAAACAGAATCAAAATAGGCTAAACGGTAACGAAAAAATCAGCTCCAGAAACTGAGCAGAAAGGCGAAAAAACAGTTTTGAGAAAACGGCTCTCAAAGTTGCACCTTCTCTTCAGTTCTCTAAAACGCACCAAAGTTGTAATCTTTGATGTGTTTTGTGACGTGGGGCTTCTTGGACGTGTGGCCTCTGGTCTGCTGAGCCTTCGTTCTGCCTTTTTCATGTTTGTATGGCATTCTTTACTACTGCTCGACAAAGAGCATGGTGCCTGGGTTTCAAACCAAGTGTGAGGTGCAGAACTATGTGGGCATAAATGTACAGTAGTTCTAGCGTTGTATCTGCAGACTGCCTCATTGATAGCAGCCTCTAGTGCAGTCAGTGAGGCATTGTTTTCTTTTGGTAGAATCGACCATGTTACTGAATGAAGGCTCTCAGCAGCCTTCTGAATCATCTTCCATTGACAATAGCTATGGAGGTTAGGAGAGCCACTGATAGATAGGCAGCAATGCAGCTGCTATATGTGCTTTCCAGCCTGTACTTTTGTATCATGCCTCACTTCTGCAGCCAGGTGTCTGTGCCAGCCCAAGTGGCCTAGTGAACAGAGCTCATGACGATGTTCCCTTTATGAAGGTGTGGTATGATAGGTATTATTACTAGATATCGTACGCATTACGATAACAGAGTCGGCGCGCGATGTGATAAGTCACGGGTCCGAGGTGCCGATGTGCGAAATGCCTGGTCGCGGGTCCGCGGAATAGACGCTCGACGACCTTAGTCGCGCAGTCCGAGGTGCCGATGCGCGAAATGCCTGGTCGCGGGTCCAAACGCTCGGTAAGCTCAATCCCGCAGTCCGAGGTGCCGACGCGCGAAATGCCTAGCCGCGGGTCCGAGGAATACACGCTCGAGGTGTCGACACTCCATGAGCGATGTACCGACACGTGAAATGCCTAGCCGCGGGCTCGAGGAGTCGACGCTCGCGGTGCCGACGCGCGAAGTGCGTAGCCGTGGGTCCGAGGAGTCGACACTTGTTGAGCGATGTGCCGACGCGCGAAATGCGTAGCCGCGGGCTCGAGGAGTCGACGCTCGATTTGCTTAGTCACGCAGTCGGAGGCGCCAACGCACGAAATGCGTAGGCAAGGATCCGAGAAGTCCTCACGCGATATGCTTCATCGCCGAGTCTGAGACGCCTACGCGCGAGAGGCTTAGCCGCGTGTCCGAGCATTCCGTGCCCGAAGCTCGGTCGCGAAGTTCGCGTCACCGATGCTCGGAATGCTTAGCCGCGGGTCTGAGACGTCCACAAAAAGCGGGATCGGCCACGCTACTGCGATGTCCGCATAGCGCCCGCTTTAACACTTGTCGAGATTACGGAAACTGTCTGGAGCTCGCGAGAAGACCGCAACAAGCGGAGCAGACGACGCTATCACGGAGCGAGCACCGGACCAATGGCGAACCGCGCTGGAGTCACGTGGCGGGCGCGGCCAATCGGTGGCTCCGGCACGACCTTCAATCCTTTGCTTTTTTTGTGCTTGTTTCTGTGTGGAGGAGATAGCTGAAGCGGCAGATTTGAAGGGCCCATCACACTTGCGACTAGGCGAGGTCGCGCGACCAATTGCGACTGGCGAACAGAAAACTACTCAAGACGAACGATGTTCACACTTACAAATGCGACCGACGAGTCGCTAAACCGAAATGTATCACGATATGCCGTTCACGTCTGCTTGAAATGTCATCGCCGCGTAAAATAAGGGCCTGCGTATACGGACGTCCTGTTCCTTCGCATCTGATTGGTTCAGCTGTTCTGCGACTGCGGTCGCGCGACTGAAAAATCGAGCAGTGAGCGACTGGCCCGAAACGGTCGCATTTCGAGAAAAGCGACCATTTGCGACTACTTGCGACTGGTCGCTTTGCGACCAACTTGGTCGCGCGACCTCGCCTAGTCGCAAGTGTGAATGGGCCCGAAGACGGAGAAATGCGCTTTCCAACGAGACCAAGATGGCGGCGCTCGGCTGCGCCATTCCGGAGATATCGTGGCTTGAAAAACGCCGTTCTTTCGCGATTACCGCGCAATTTTTCGGCACCTTGGCTGATACAACAATTTTTTTAGAGCACTTCTACTTGGTTTTCAGTGATGATATTTCGGAATCAGATAGATCAAGAGTTACAGAAACTGAAAATGTGATTTTCAAAAAATGATTTTTTAGCCATTTTTCGCGATGCGAAAGCCGCGTCCTCTCTTAACCATAACTGGAATACCATACAGCATATCATTAATGAATAAAAGGAACAAGAGAGGTCCAAGGACTGAGCCCTGCGGAACACCAGAGTCTGCCAGAAGTCGTTGAGAAGAATTATCATTAAAAACAACAAATTGTTCTCTGCCATCAAGGTATACTGTGAGCCAATTAATTAGTCGGGAGTTTTTCAGTATCTTGCTCAATTTGTAAAGTAGGTTTTTGTGAGAGACCTTTGTTGTATCGTGTAGGATACTGGAAGGAGACATTACAGACATTACTCAGTCCCTGACTGTTTATTCTATCTTCTTCTTTCTCTTCAGGCCGGCTCCAAGCACGCGCCATCTAATGGCGCTGCAGTCGGCAGCGATGCCTTATACAACATATCCCCTCTTGGAAAAAAAAAATACAAAACACGAAGAAAAAAAAGAAAACGGTTGTTTGTCCATTATTGCCTAATGTAGTCCTGCAGCTTCTTCGGCGTCTTCTTGTTACGGGCGCTTCTTCTCACGCGGGCTTCGCATCCCGGCAGATTAAATGAAGCTTGTTGCGTGCGCTCTGCAGCAGGTGGTTCATGGTTAAAGCGTGCATTCTCATAGTTATCCGCGCTTGACGTGCCAGGTTGTGAAGGGTGATTTACAGCTGCCGTAGCGGAATTATCGGATGCCGGTGACCAGTTCATGACAGCAGAGGTACCGAACTTCATTTTGCTGATAGCTTCGCGGTGAACGGCCGCTAACTTGGAAGCATTCCAGACACGGCCATCTTCTAACAGGTAAGAGGCGGGTCCACGCTTCTCAATAATTTTCTTGGGCGCAGAAAACTGTGGAGATAGCTTCCCATGAACTGCAGGTAATTTAACCCGGACGTAGTCACCAACGACGAAGTTGGGTTCCTTGGCACCGCGCTTTTCATCGGTGTAACGCTTCGACTTGATTTGCTTGTTCTTGATGCGCTCTCGCAACTCCTGCAGTGCCTTTGAAGGGTCCGTGCTGAAACATTTGTCAGGCAATCCCACAATGTCGAGTCTGGTTCGAGGTTGTCGTCCATGAAGAAGAACAGCGGGTGCAACACCAGTAGTCGCATGAGGCGTACAGCGATATGTTTGCAGGTAATCAAGCATTGCAGTTCTCATATCACGGCGTTCTAACAGGGCCAATTGAATGTATGACTTTAATACCCTGTTAAATCTTTCAACCAAACCATTAGCTTGCGGGTAATACACAGAAGAGTTATAATGCGTGATTCCGCGCTCTGTGAGAAATTCTTCAAAATTCGCTGAAGAAAATTGTGGTCCATGATCGGATACGATACCGCGTGGATATCCTTCTCTTGCGAAAAGTTCAAGTAGAAATTTCTTCACTGTATATGTTGTCGCATCTCGTACGAAAGCCACCTCTGGCCACTTGCTGTAATAGTCAATAACTGTGATGGCAAAACGGCAGTCGGCTGAAGCTTGCGTGAAAGGTCCCACAATGTCGATAGCGACTTTTTCCCAAGCTTTCTCGGGAAGAGTGACGGGCTGCATTGGAGCTGCAGATGTACGCGCGGATTTGTCGCATGACTGGCAAGTTACACATGTGCGCACAAGTTCTTCAATGTGATTATCCATGCATGGCCACCAATATGACTCTCTAAGACGAGCTTTGGTGCGACTAATTCCTGGGTGTGACTCATGTGCCAGATCCATAACAGGGCGTGTCAAAGTTGTAGGCACGACAATCCTGTCACCCCGGCACAGAACGTCGCTAACAACAGAGAGTGCAGATCGCACGTGAAAGTACGGTAGCAGATCTTTTGACAAGGATTTCTTGTCAGGCCAAGAAGTAGTGATAAACTGCTTCACTTGAGAGATAACCTGATCGGCGGCACATGCTTCTTGAAGCTCTTGCATGGTAACTACTGGGGACAGAAGACATATAAATTCTTCTTCGGGTGCATCGCGGATGAAATTCTCTAGGGGAAGCCGGGAGAATGCGTCAGCCACGACGTTTTCGCTACCCTTCCTGTACTCCATGGTGTAGTTGTAGCACAGCAACCGTGATGACCAGCGCGCAATCCTTAACGGACGGTGACCTGTGCCTTTCGTTGAAAGGAGCGTAACCAAAGCAGCGTGGTCTGTCCGCAAAATGAAAGGTCGGCCCCACAGGTAAACGTGCCAGTGCTCGCAGGCCCAGACGCAGGCAAGGGCCTCGCGTTCACCGACCGAGTACTTCCGTTCATGTGGTTGCAGAGTACGAGAGGCGAACGCGACAGTTTGCAGTGATGTTCCGTTAGCCTGCTGCAGTACAGCACCTAATCCATATCCTGAGGCATCAGTTGTAACGTACACAGGTAACTGAGGATCAAAAAGGTGAAGAACTTCGCAAGACGTTATCAGAGTTTTCAGCTGCTCCAAGCCGCTTTGTGCTGCTGCAGTCCAAGCGAAAGGCGCATTTCCTCGAAGCAAAGCACGCATTGGCTCCACAACATCAGAAAAATGCGGGATGAACTTGGAGTAGAAGCCTGCAAGTCCCAGCAGCGAACGAAGTTCATTGATATTTGTAGGTGATGGTGCCTTGGTTATCGCCTCGATAGATGACGTCAGTGGGAATAACCCTTTGGCGCTGACAACATGGCCAAGGAAAGTCAACTCTGCGACGTCAAAAACGCATTTATGATTGAGCCTGAGACCAGCATCAGAGAGCCGTTTCAAAACCGCGCGCAAATTGACCAAGTGATCCTCTCGGGAGCGTCCGTACACGATTATGTCGTCAATGTAAAATAACACGCATTTGCATCCTTTGAGGATCATATGCATCATCTTCTGAAACGCTGACGGTGCCGATGCCAGTCCGAAGCAAACCCTCTTGAAGCGGAATAGGCCGTCGTGTGTTATAAACGTCGTAAGATCACGACTTTCTGGACTTAGTGGCAATTGGTGATATGCCGAAGCTAAATCTAGCTTGGAGAATCGCTGTGCTCCAGCCAAGCTGTTCAAAAGTTCCTCAGTTTGTGGCAGGGGAAAACTGTCCACCACTATAGCTTTGTTTGGCTCTCGTAGATCTACGCACATGCGAATCGAGCCATCCTTTTTTCTGGCTACAACAATTGGTGAGACCCACTCTGAAGAGTCGACGCGCTCAATGATGTCCTGAGCTTCTAATTTTTGTACTTCTGCCGAGACTTGCTCACGAATGACGAGTGGTAGTCGTCTCAGCTTGCTGGTCACTGGTTGAACAGACGCTCGAACTCTGACCTTGTGAGTGAAACCCTTGACAGTGCCTAGCTGTTTTTCAAACAAGTGCTCGAACTCGGAACGTAATTCAGGAGGTAGCACAGGAGTTTCTTGTGTCATTAGCAGACACCTGAGCGGCGATCCTTGAATCTTCATATCCAGAGCTGCGATACCATCTAAACCAAGTATGGTTGTTCCTCCAGGCACAACGTACAGAAGAACAGAAGTGCATCGGCCGTGAAATGTGGCTGGAGCAATGAAACATCCTTTGATTGGAATTGCTGACTTAGAATAATCGAGGAGCTGGACGGATGTTGATGTCAGAGGAAATGCAGTAGCAAAATGACGTTGGTAAAGTTCTTCGGCTAGGATTGAAACCGATGATCCGGTGTCAATCAGGAACGATACGGAAACTCCTTCAATTTCCAACACGGCATAAATTCCCTTCTTACGGCTCCAGATGTGACAAACACTTAAGTGATCGTCTGGGTCAGCTGTATCTTTGTCGTCTTCCGCGACATGCTGAACTTTTTTCGCAGACTTTCGGAGAGACTTGCAGACCTTTTCCAGATGGCCAATCTTTCCACATTTACGACACTTATGTGTCCTAGCTTTGCAGAGAGGGCTATTCGCAAGATGGTCTAAAGAACCACAACGATAACACTCTTGCTCTTGCAAGGCTCGACGACTTTCAGTTTGCTTCTTATAGCATGTGCACGTGCCACAGTGCTTCTCTTTGATCTCTGAAGTGTTTTCGTCATTAACGTGATGCACTTGTGCTTCGTGTCGTGCAAGTTCTTTTGCTTCTCTTGTCGCTTGATCATGCTGTCTCGCAATGGTAAGAGCCCGAGAAAGCGTAAGAGACTCTTCCAGGAGAAGACGTTCGCGCAAATATTCACTGGTACTTTTTTCTATGAGCTGGTCGCGTATCATATCGTCCGCCAAGTCACCGAAATTGCATGCTCCAACGAGACCTCGTAGCACGGTGACGTAATCGACGGCCGTCTCACCTGGGGCTTGTGCACGTCGACGGAAACGGTGACGCGCTGCAGTGACGTTGACAGAGCTCTTGTAGTGGTCTGCAAGGATCACAATGGCGCGGTCGAACTCATCAGGGCCAGGAGCCGTCAACGTCTCTCCAGCGGCGCTCGAAGCCAAAAGGCGCGGGTCGTCCTCCGACGTCCGAGTCTGGAAGATACGTTGACCTTCCAAGCCCAAGCAGTTGAGCAGAATCGCCTTCCGACGCATGGCAGGTAGGTCGGAGGCGCCCGACGCCACCATGTAGTTCTTGAACGCTTGAATCCATTGCTCCCATGGAATGACCGGGTGTCCAGGTGAGGATAGGAAAGAGGGTGGCGGTTGTAGTCCCGAAATACTCATCGTATAGGATGATAGGCAGCAATCGAAGGCACAGATGAGGGGCAAGCCGGTAGCACATGGGCTGTTAAATCCTCGTCGCCAAATATGTTGTATCGTGTAGGATACTGGAAGGAGACATTACAGACATTACTCAGTCCCTGACTGTTTATTCTATCTTCTTCTTTCTCTTCAGGCCGGCTCCAAGCACGCGCCATCTAATGGCGCTGCAGTCGGCAGCGATGCCTTATACAACAACCTTGTCGAATGCCTTTGAAAAATCCATGAAAATAGCATCTATTTGTTTCTTATTGTAGATTGCTTTCGCAAAGTCGTGCACTGTTAAAACAAATTGGGTAATTGTAGAGTAGCCTTTTCTGAATCCGTGTTGATGCTTTGTTAGTATATTATTGTTGTCCAAGAATTCTGAGATATGATTATGGATTATGTGTTCCAAAAGTTTACATACTGTAGATGTTAAAGAAATTCGACGGTATTTTTTAATGCAGTGCTTTTTTCCTGTTTTATGTAGTGGCTTCACTCTGGCCGTCCTCCAGTCACTCAGTACTTGTCCCTCACACAATGACCTTGTGAACAGAACGTGCAAGTACTTTGATGCCCATTCTGCATACCGTTTTAAAAATGCATTTGGAATGTTGTCCGGGCCAGAAGATTTTTTAGTGTTCAGTTGTAAGAGCATGTTTAGTATACCTGGTTCGCTTATTTGGACATCGGATATAGGCGGCACAGACATTTCGAAAGGTGGCATTACATCATTATTACTTGTACAGACGTACTTAAAGTGCTTGTTAAATGCATTTGCTATTTCTTTGCTTTCGTGAACTGCCTTACCATCAACATGAAATACAACACATTCCTTGGAGGTCGGAGAAATAGAACGCCAAAATTTCTTTGGAGCTGTGGTTATGAAACTTGGTAGCGATTCACCATAGTAGCGTTGTTTATTGGCATGCGCTTGACTTTTAACCGGAGAGGAAATGTCGTCGATCTTTTGTTTTACCGACTGCACGTTTTCAATTTTTAATTTTTTTCTTTATACGTTTCAGTTTCCTTTGGAGCCGCAATGTCTCGTGGGAGATCCACGGATTCTTGCGATTTTTCTTTTTAATCGACAGCGGGACAAAGCGATCAATGCACTCTAACTATTTTTTTAAACCTGCACCACAGCCACACTACGTCTTCCGTGCTACTTGAAAAGTCGTCAAAATTAAGCGAAAGTATATCAATAATTGATACATCATCGGCTCGAGAGAAGTTTCGGTAAGATGAACATTCAGATTTCTTATCTAATGTTGAATTCCAATGGCGGAGCCGGAGCAGCCAACGGACTCCGCGAGCGAGCACTCGACTCTGGCGCAGAGCAACGCCTCCAAATCCGCGAGTGGAACACAACCTGCGCCGCCGCAGCAAGGCGGAAGCGGAAGTTCTATCTTTCTGGCGCTGAGTTACCCAGGATACCTTGCGTGTTGTCATTCCCTTCCGCTGTTTGTTCACAGTACCTCCGCACCGGTCACTTGTCTATTCAGCGCCGTTCACCTGCTGTTTAAAAGTGCGGAATGGATATCTCGCCAAGCGCGCAGCAGATTTTGTCTGCTATGGTGAGCACACAGTATGCGGACAAACATGGTAGGCGTCTAGCCGACTACTTTGGGCCTCATCGCGGGAATGCGGAACATCCTATCAAATTCCCGCTCGTAAGTGGCAGTCTCAGCGTCGCCGTTACTCTCCGAGAAATCGCTCGTGTCTGAACTTGAGCTTTCCGACTCGGAGCTGTCAGCTGTAGAGTCGCAGAAGCAATGCCGCACGCTTTGCCGAACTATGCGAGTCGCGACCGGTGGCGCCCCCCAGCAGACAAACGTTGTAAAGGAAATGCGTCACGCAGAGTTCCGGTCCACTCCGCCTATTTTGGCGGAGCATCTTTTCCTGCTCCACCGAGTGACTCCCGCTCTGAATCCACTCCGACTCTCTCATTGGAACACTTTACTCCCGCCCTCACTCTGTCATTGGAACAAACTTGCTCCGAAACGAGCAGAAAAACTTGCTCCGACTCCGCCATTGGAATTCAACATAACACAGCGTCTGCAACGGTGAGTAGTACAGCCTCGTGACCCGATATGCCAGGTACTATCTCGCAATTAGTTTTGGCGCTAATTGATCCGCTGACAAAAAAAAGATCGAGCATTGACTGAGAACTGCCTTGAATTCGTGTGCTTTGTTCCACAATTTGCAATAAGTAAAAGGCAAAAGCAATGTCCAGCATAAAACTACTATCCTGATAAAACTACTATCCTTACTCCGTGTAGCTCTCTACTAATTTGCTATCGCAATTGATGCTTTGCCTTTCGGGTGAAACTGCGACAATTTTTTTGCATTCGTTTCCAGGGAGATGGTGAGTTGCCGTCAGCAACAAGACAAGGTCAGAGGTGGGACTCCTGTGCCAATTGCGCCATTTTGACACAAACGCAGATTCCTGCGCCAAACTGCGCCAAACACAGAAAATTGACCGCAATGGCGCCACACTGTGCCTGAACGGCTTCGACATGTGTGCCCCAGCAGTGGCCGCGAACAGCGAGCGGATTCATTCTCCGGAAAAGAGTGCGGCCTTTCACATTCCGCAGACCGTGCGACGGCGCTTCCCGCACAGTTGTCACTGCTGTCGGAACAGCTAGGGCGGCTGTATTTAGAGTGTACTAGAATGCGGTTGCTTGGGCCGAGCGGCGCGGCGCTCCCTAGCGGAGTCCTAAAATAATGAAAAGCAGGCTAAGGGCACTGCGAGCGAACTAGATATTAGGGAGGCGCACGCTGCCGCATGTTCAGCGTGCGGCCGTCTCTGTCCCGAGGGCCAGTATGCCGTAAAAATATTCCAATGTGTTTTTATGCCCACATCAGCGAGGCCTTAGACGTTTTGGCAGATCGTGAGGAGCTAATTGCGGATTTGTAATAAAAAGTCATCGATTACGATAGCAAATTAGTAGACAGCTATACGAAGTAAGGATAGTAGTTTTATCGGCCGTGTAAACTTTCAAACATTCACTTACTAAATAAATTAATAAGTATGGTGTCACTGTGAACGAAATCAAACATGAACATGTCTCACTTGAGGTCCATAGAAACTGGCTGTCTAAACGCTGGAGCGACGAATGTCGCAGCAGCGAGCGAATTGACCTTCGTGCTGCCTCTCGCTTCAACTCGAGATAAGCGGCGAAAACACAGCGCGCGCAAAGCGATAAGCACTCGCACTCTGTCAACACCGCTGATGGCTTCCAACATAGGGCCTGTGCTGCCGCACCATGCGTAGCAGCCGCCAGAGGGCCCCCCCCCCCCCCCCACCTATGGTACCTTGCGCGCGAGCGCGACTGAGCCAACTGAGCCACCATCGTCGGCTCACCCTCGCACGCTTTCACTCGCACGCACAGCATACGGCGGGCGGCGGCGGTGTTATCGACCCTGGACTTTATACTTAACATCAGAACGACGGCACAAATGCACCTGGAGTGTCCATGTAATTTACATTGCAAAAAGACAGATTGGAATAGTTTTACGTTATACCAACCCAGGGTTGATTGCGGCTCTCTGGGTCTGCGGTGACATATGGTGACCCAGAAATAATGTTAGCACGTCGATTGGGCCGCATAGTTTTAGAATATTTTACACTATCATCGTGAGCATCGGCGCCGGAATATACTCTATTGTTCGATTCTAGTTCCACCGATGTTTTCGGCTTTACAGGAAAACAATCGCCGTGCCATCGCTCAACCCACTCTTCCTTATTCTAGTACGCTATAGCTACAAAGCCTGCTTCTACTATGCGCTTTGTGTTGGTTTATCCTCTGTTACATCGTGGTTTCAAAGTGTGCTGCTATATTCCAATATTGCACCAAAATGGCTTAGTACGAAAATGGCCGAGGTGTTCGCATAGGCTTAGTACTTGAGTTAAATAAGGCAACAGCAATTTTGTCCTATTTCAGATGAAAGCTTCTGGGAGAAAGGATTCCAGTATGCAGCCTCGGAGGCTCCATTCCTTGCCACTTTCATGCCGAATGTCTTCACCAGCGCCAAGAGTGCCATGCTGCTCAAAGTCTGCAAGCCTCAGGTGTGTGTGGCATACTGTCTGAATTGATTGTGAGATGCTCTTGCAGTGATTATTTATGGTACATTTGACTGGTCGCTTTCGAGTGCTCTTTGGGTGCAGTTTACGTACAGCTGATCAAAAACAAGCACTCAGAACACAATCATCTTGTTCATTTAGCGCGCCATGCTCCCGCTCAGAGCGCTCACCTCACCTTTGAACTCTCACCTTTGAGCTGGGAGCACGACTGAGATTCAATAGAAACTCGATCACGTGGCTACTCCGATTGCTTGAGGAGCACCTAGTACTTTCAGCTCAAGCAGGCATTCTCTGGCTTCAACCTCTAGAGGGCTCCGCATAGCGGTAAACTGAGTTAGAGTGCTGTAGGAACCAGTCAAATGTACCATTAGCTTAGACAAAAACAAGCGGCTGAGTCAAGACCACATCTCTTCTGACGGTGACCGTGACTGACCACAATCTGTTCAGCCGAAAGAGAAAGCAGCATTGGGGAACAGCGTTTCTCCCCGAGGTGTTGAGAGGGAGTTTCCAAGAAAGGGAGAGAAGGGATTGTGGGTGTCTTGGTTTAGGGTCATAGCAAGAGGCAAATAACTGCTCTAGGAATGAAAGTGCCCTCTCCGTACAACCTTTCTTCCAGCACATGCGTAATCACCACGTGTTAACCACGTGAAGCTGCTAATGAAATATGTGGATGTCCAGGCATCCCTACAAGTGGCCTTGGTCGATGACAAGGGAGAAAGCTTGAGGATCAGGCCAATACACTGGGTACATACTTCCAATACATTTTAAGTTCAGCAGATTATTCAAAGGAGTTCTTGTGGTACAAAGCAAATGCTGGAAGAAAACCGCTGGACCGTAATTGTGCTCGTTATGGACCATATAACTTTCTAGTCGCCATTGCTAAATTTAATGCAGCATTCAACTCCTATACTAAGTGCATACCTGGAGCCAATAAAATCCCTTACGAAATGATCGAGAACATGTACTCTGATGCACAAATGGTGCTCCTGTCACTCTTCAATCTAATCAGGGCTACAGGGCACTTTCCGTCTAGTTGGAAGCAAGTTATTGTAATTCCAATCCTCAAAAAAGTAAAAGACCCTTCTACCATCAACAGAGACAGGCCAGTTCGCTCTCATCAGATGCCTATGTGAGCGTTTTTAGAAGATGGTAAATAGGTGTCTTATATTTCTTAGGTAGTAACAAGCTGCTCAACCCATGCCAGTGTGGGCTCGGGAAAGAAAGATCGACAACAAACCATCTTGTGCTGTTAAAACTAAGACATGCATTTGCACATAAACATATTTTCTTGTTGGTTTTCCTGCATTTGGAAAGAGCATACGATATCACATGGTACCAAAGAATTTTACAGGATCTGTCTGCGATGAGTGCCAGTGTTAGCATGCTAAGTCATGCTGAGTCACCTATCATACTGCACTTCTCGTGTGAATTGGAAATGCATTAAGGCCGTTCCACATGATGCAATATCGTCACATCAGAATTGAGATTTGGATTACATGTGACGAAAATCAGTCACAGACACTGATGCTGCCCCCCTCTATGACTACGACCAACCAATTGGTCGCATGTCGTACCAATTGCAGCAACCAGTGCAATCTTTGGACGACAACATAAAAAACAAATAAATTAAGAGGGGAGAAGATCCGTTAAAATTTTGCTGAGAGTTATTTTGTGGTTTGTTTTGGTTATGGAGGTTGTTCGGAAGTGTCTCCCGTTCAGCACATTTGGAAAACTGCAACTGGCAGTACATACCATCAGTACCGACACGCACACAAGGCAGATGAATACTCGTTGGTTAGATTCGGTTCTGTGATTTCTATGCGTTTGTCGACATGCTACGTTGCTAATCAAGCGACCTTTTTTTCACGGTTTCGAATGCTGATACAGTGTAGACCGCTTATTATGGAAGTCGCCGGAGTCGCGAATATCTGCAATATAAGCGGTACTGCACTATAACCAAAACAACGATTTTCAAGCCCTGTATTTATGCAAAACATGTAGACCATGCATGTCGACACGCTTTGTACTATTGCACGCACATCGCGATTACGTTTTCGCCAGTGAGCTGGCGAAAACATAATCGCGATGTTGCTGGTGCTCTTCTAGCTCGACAGCTGTGCACCGAGTCAAAACGAAACAACTGTTTGCCGCAACCGCTTCGGAAAAAAAAAAACCGTGCCTGCTATCGACGTGTTTATGAACGGCGACTTTGCGGTGCTGAAGGCACGCGCCCGACGCAAGCACCGAGTGTGGACGAATTAACTACCATTTGCTGCAACATCTGAGGGGGCAGTCGAAACTGCGGTCGCTATCTATGCGATCATTGATGGCGACTACGTAATTTTTTAGGCATGCGGCCGACGCACGTACCGAGTAAAATCGAAACTACTGTTCGCCGCAACTGCTGCGGAGAAAACCGCGGCCACTGTTGATGCGATCGTGCATGACGACTACGGAGTTACGAAAGCCCGCAGTCAACGCGATGTTATGCGCGGCGGTAAATGCAAGAATACAGGCTTCAAAGACACAAATAGGCTCGAAGCGTTCCGGTGTCATGCACGTACGGTTTTAACTGATGGCTCTGGCGATGTGGCGAAGCCGGATTACAGGAGACGGGAGCCATGCGGGGAAAACAACATCAGGGGACGCGTGAGAGTCGCGCATCCCCACATCCCCCCAACCTTAAGTCACTGCATACTCCGGAGAAACATGTCAACACTGTCTAACATCACTGCGTGCTTCGCGAACAAGAGGTAGTACATGCAGCAGTGGCCGCACCGAGGAAATGTCCATTACTACTGCTCGACAGCCCGACTCCAGGCCAGCATCCGGAAACAGCGGCGCAGAAATTGGCACGAGCAAGCGTTGCTCGCTTAGACACGCCCTGCTGGCGAGAGCCGCAGTAGCCGTTGGTGACTGCCGGCTCTTTTCCCAGCAGCCGAGGGTTGCGAGGCGGACACAAGCGACCGCCGAAGTCGCTGTGCCGAACTGGCCGCAGGCATCTCTATCGCCTCAGGTAGCTCGATTGTAGTCCGGGGCAGCAGAGCAGACGATGTGCAGGTGACAGCAAACCAGGGGTGACTCCGCTCACACTGCGTACACTCAACGCACTCGACAAACACTAAAGTAGTGCAAGGGAGAGGACTTCTGCATCGCCCACGTGGTACGATGTTCAATTCAGCTAGCAAAATTTCGGGTGCCTATTCAGATGCTGAGTTCACGTGAACAAAGCTCGCTTTCTTGAGTGGGACGAGTAATTTCAATTCGTGCGAGGCGAACTAATGAGGGAAACAATGTGCGACACCTCAACACCACGGTCCACCAGGTTGTGTCCCTCAATGTGCGACTAGCAGCTTTGTTAAGCCTTAGGCCTAATGCGTCGCTACCCTGACAACCACCAGCATCCAAAAAAGATATCACCCGAAATGGGCACAACAGGCAGCTGCGAGGAGACGTCAGCTCTGTTAGGTGGTCCTACCTCGCGCGGTGCACACAGCATCCGAGTTGACGGCGCCCACCGTCCCAGATGGTGTCGGGGAGCGCCCAGTGCCCTCGGCCACCCGGCTCCCTGAGCCGCGACTTCCGAAGTCAAAGAGATAGAAGAAGCTACTTACATAATAAATTCGGACCACCCTCGAGGCTTCCGTACTCACTCGCTTCAGGCTTGCCAAAGCTCCGCGGGCGCTAGGCCTCGCTCTCCCAGGATGCAGACCACGTGGCTCTCGTACCGACGAGTGTACTTCTAAACACTCGCGAAAAGGCTTAGCATGTTGAAAAGTTCAAACACGCTACATCAACCGTCACCTCGCTCAAGAAAGCACGCCACCGACGCTAGTGATCAAAATCCATGCTAGGAATACTTTTCTGTTCAAACAAAGGTTGTCTCGAACCGAGCAAAACTGTCAAAATTATCGTCCGATGCCCCAAGAGGCCCCACGTTGGGCGTTAGATGTGGGGTCTCACACGTGCTCTTGGGACAAAGGAACGACAACACAATAGTGCAAACAATCAAAAGGGCACTTATTGCACCTTTTATACACTAACACACGCTAGCCGAATTACTATGCATAGAACATTCACATAGGCGCGCGACAAGTCGAGGAAGTCCTGACTCACCGCTACCGGATAGCGAGCTAAAAAGTTGTCCCACGCTATGACACCATCGCCTGGTCATTCACGCGAACGATGGCATGTTTGAACGAGCCGTGTTCGTCCATACCGGTGCCCTGCTCCTAGCCACGCGAGACAGTCTCGCGAAGCGTGGATCGGCGCACGCTCGGGACGTCCGCATCGCTTACCGACCCTAACCCGAAGAGCAACAGCCTTCTCCCTTTCGCGCCCGCGTAACCCCCCCCTTCGTCAGTTGACGTTATCAGTGCAACACTAGCGCCATCTCTCGTAATACGCTGCAACTCCGCTGCTATAAAGGCACACGGCGAAGCCGGATTAGACGAGACGAGAGCCATGCGGGGAAAACAACATCAGGGGACGCGTGAGAGTCGCGCATCCCCACAGTGTCTACGTGAACATCCAAAATCAATTTTGAACTGCTACCATGGTGACGTTCAGTAGGCAGAGCATTGTGGACACGAGCCGCTCCGCTGTAGCCTTCACAATGCAAAGCATTGAAGAAGGAGCAGAAGCACCAAGAACAGGATCTTTTATTTCCACTAACTCCACTTCTGCTGAATGCGCAACTATGGACAAATGCTGTGTCGAGGGGATAGGACATGACAGCACAGTATCTGATGTTTCACTGTCGCGCTCTACATGTGACCATTTAGTTGCAGTCTGTTCGTGTTAGCTTTGATGCATATTCCTCCGGGTGAAGGAAGCATCTCATTTCGAGGTTCTGTTACTTTCGCTGCAAGGCGCAATTGCTTATCATGCTCGTAAAGCGAACATGCAAGCAATATATCATAATGAATTCTATACAATAGCATATGTAACGCTTTGACTAAAAATAAACAGCATCGTCAATTTATTTTTGAACCGTTAATGCACGATAAGCATAATTTAAACAGTTCTAGTATCTCCTTTTTCTGATGTATCATTTCTTCCTGCAGTATGTTGTATACTTTGTATCCTTACTACACCTGTATTGTGGGGATCGAGGTGCCTTCCCGCGCCTCGTCCCCCAGCTCGCGCGTGGCGCTTAGCTCGATCCCCGGGAACCGCCGCCGTAACGGCAACATGGCGGACATGGCGAGCGCGCCGGACTTACTTTCCCGCGCAAACCGTGCTTCTCCCCCCCGGGATTGGACTCGCCCCGCGAGACACGTCACCGGGACGCGCCCTGATTGGCCTTCCGCGCGGCGGCCCCCGGGCACCCTCTCCACCCGAGCTCTCGTCCGCTGAGCGCTTCCTCGCCGCAGCAGAGGCTCACAGGCTCGCAACGAGGTGGTTACATGAGACCTTTGTTCTCGCGACTCCTCGTTATCGCGCTTGGCGGACCGCTACCCGGTTAGCCCTAGCGCAGCGGGCGCGCGTACTCGATCGGTCTTGCGGCGAGCCTTGGCCCGTAAGCGCCGTGACTGTAGCACTGAGCTGTACCTTGGGTGAATAAACCCGAGTTTGTTGGCGATCTGACTCCGGAGCCTTCTCTGCGCCGTGTCGGAGAGTCGACGAACCCTGCCGTAGCGCCTTTGTGCGTTGCGGAGTGGAGGAGCGTCGTGCCCTTTCCTGACCGTCGCTCGTAGGGTAAGCCTTGTGCAAACCCATCTCCACAGTATTAACCCTCACTTTAAAAGGTAATTGCATATTGCACTTACAGTGGAATCTCGTCGAATCTCACGGGGTCACGAAAAATATTCCTATTAGCCTAAATTCGTATCATCAAAACACGATTAAAACTAGCTAAATTAAAGAGTCGGAGGTGAACTCACTCAGGCACACGTACGTACAAAGCATTTAAAGTATAGACCACTTATAACGTAACCGTTTATAGTGCAGAACTGGCTACAAAGCGGCCTTTTCTGACTCCCGTTTACCCTCCCATAGAACTCCATGTATACGCATACCGCTTACAGTGCAGCAGCGTGAGACGAAATACCGGCTATAATGCGGCTTCCGTGGGAAAATCTTGCCGACAAGGGCGGTAGCGAGCACGCTTCTCAACGAGGTGCGCCCACCAATGGGAGAGGAGATCAACGAGGGCGATGCGGAGGAGCAGCATGAGACGTGGAGCATGAGTCCAAGGGCGATAAAATTGTCGCCGCGTGCCGTATGTGCGAGTGAAAGCGCGCGGGGCACGCGCGCACCTTTGTGGAGAGCGAACGCACAGCGGAGAGCAAACGCGACTTTCGTCGCGCAAAAGGCCGCGAGGGTATGGGAGGTAGGGGGGGGGGGGGGGCGACGCTGTGCTATGGCACCAAATGCGTATCTTGCCACCGGGCCCAAGGGTAACTGGCGACGCAGCTCCCATGCGAAAGGAGCAAAGCGGGAAGGCAGCGCGGGAGGGAGGAATGGAGGGTGGGGTGGGGGCGGGGGGGGGGGGGGGTTGGCGGCTTCTACTCTGCCGACAAATGCGTTCTTCTACTTTGCGCCTGTGCCGGCCGTCGGTGTTGTCGCGCGCACCGTATCTTGAAAGCACAAAAGCAACTAAAGCACCACTGCTTCAAACTCTTGCTTCAAACTTTTCGCGCCCAGTCGCGGCCACCGCGCTTTCCGGCGCCACGTCCGCGCCTCCGCACCAAAAGAGAAAGATAGAAAAGGCTCCGCGCTGTTCTCCTTCGCGGCCGTCGGTGGGGTGGCGTTTACGTATCTACCGATGCGGGTTGAAAATCGATTCGGAACAACCGTTCTCTAGCACGGTGCAAAGTAATGGGGCTCGGCCGGGACCACAGAAAAATTCGTATCAACCAGAAATTCGTATTAGCCGTGATCGTATCATCGAGATTCCACTGTAATTCAGTGCATTAAATTTCTTTTGTTTATACTGGTCATAACGTTGTAAAGTCTGAGGACCTCGTTGTCCGGTAGACCAGGCTTCAAGTACGGTGAAGGAGAATACGCCCGAAAGAGCATAGAGCAGCGCGTCTTACGCTGATGTTTATTTCAGCAAGAAAATGAAGAGCGCCGTGCTCGCACGCCTCGCTCGCTGCTCTTTCTCCTTTCTTTTTGCACGAGCTCTTTCTTTGCTATTATCAACACTACCGACCCACGAAATGCTACGGGTGCATTTCTGGGAAGTACAAATGTTGTACAGGCCATGTGACTACTTTGCCGTTTCCAAGCTTTAGGCGACATGCGCACACAATTCCATCATTTCCCCTAATGTTCGACACATGCGAGTTTCCACCACAGTCTGGGAATGGAATCATCGCGCACTATGACAATATTGCCTTCAGTAATGATAGTGATGTCTGACACTGGCCTACTATGAGCGCTTCTGAGTAGTATTAAATATTCCTTGTACCAGTGATTCCAGAAGTCATGTTGCACTTCTTGACGCTGTATCCATGTGTTAAGCAGCTCAGTATAGGAGCAAGGCACTACAGCTACAGTTCGTAAGTCAGGAAGCGCTGTCAGTCGCTTGCCATGCAAGAAATGGGCAGGTGTCAAGACTTCAGGTTCCTCTGGGGTAGAATATGAATGTTAGTTGTTTACTGTTTATGATCGCTTCTATTTCAGTTAGGACCATGCTCATGTGATCATGATTCAGAAGTGACCTTCCTAGTACTTTCGTCACTGTCTTTAACTGATCACGCCATATGCTCCCAAAATCCACCCCACCAAGGAGCACGGTCAGCAGAGAACTTCCACGTAATGCGATGAGCTGACAGGTAATCTCCAACGTCACTTCCTGGAACAATGTCATATACAGCGCAATGTTTACGAGAAGCACGCTTAAAGCACAGAACATTGTCAGAGTAAACCACCGCAGGAAATCTTTGACGTGCAACAAAATGCTGAAAAGCCTCCAAGAAACCGTCGGTCGTTGAGCGCAAGACAAGCTCTTGGTGAATAGCACAAACTACCGCACAAGTGAACAACACAATGTAGGATTTCTGTGTAGGCTCACTTTTCAGGTATACTGGTCCAGCAAAATCCACACCGACAATGTCAAACAGTTTTGAGACATTCACTCGGTCTGCAGGTAGCGACATCAATGGAGCCGTCGCAGGCTTAGTCCTTAAGCGAGCTCACCAAGTAGACCGTCCGGTCACTCTTTTCTTGCACTGCTTTGCCTACGTCACCCAGAAGTGCTCTCGGAGTTCTGCGATGGTCGTTGCGACTCCCACGTGAAAAAGCCTCCGGTGCAAGCACGTTGCGATGAGTTCAGTGGCGCAGTGATCACCGGGAAGCAGGATCGGGTGCTTGATGCTAACTGAAGTTGAGTGCTTTGAAGACCCACAGAAGAGACAGTCCTTGTCTTCAACTTTCGAGGAAGATTGCAGAACAGCTGCTGTGTGTAAGGTTGAGTGCAAGTTTCTCCTCTCCTCAGGTGGTTTAGCACATTTCTTTCCTTTAAAGTCATGAACTCCACTTCTTTCTCGGCTTTCAACTTCCACACAAAGATAGGTCAAGAGTTTTTGCAACTCCTCATTGGCTGTTGCTGTCGTTGAATCTTGCTGTTGTACAGAGCCTGAACTGTCAATAGCAGAGGTTGATGACTTTGAACTGGCTTTTTTCGGTAATAGCCAATGACGATGTCTCCTGGCAATGCCTTCAACAGAATGTCCGTCGTCATAGTTGCATAGCTGGCAGGACTGACGTTTAGACCTTTCAGGCCTCTGATATGGCACTGCACATAATCCAATAGCCTTCGAAGAAGGGTAAATATTCAATATCCTCCGCACCCTGGAAAGGCGCGCAGTTCGAGTCTGTTAGAGCGAAGAAAGTTCAATTGGGTACAGAAGTTGGACAGGCCATCCTGGTCCGTGACATTCCCAAGTCTCATTTGGATCCGCAGCAAACCATCCTCCTCCACAAGAAAGGGGTACAAATCTGATTTTAGACGCCTTAGGGATGTCTCGTCCTGCCTGGAGGGCTGAAACTTCAAGACCGAATCGCTGCTTTTGGGCAATGGAACGCCTTCAAGACCGAATCGTTGCTTTTGGGCAATGGAGCGCCAGTACCTTTCCGAAGCGGCGAGCTCCTCCGCCGTTAGGTGGTCTGTTTAGGAGTTGGCAGGCCGCTACAGGCTGTGACAAACATCAGTATCCATGCTGTGACCCTTAGCATCTGCAACCAGTTACTACGTCCTCACAAGTCGAAGACAGGGTGCACCAATGTAACTTAAGCATGGAGCATAAGTGTCTATTCCTGACTCCTCGTCTTTTACAATAGTCTGATTGGCAGCCCAGCTCTTAGGCCATTCCCCACGTCTTGCTAACCAAGCCGGTCCTCTCCACCAAATTTCATTGTCAATCAGAGACCGGACCAAAGTGCCCCGAGAAACTAGGTCCGCCGGGTTTTCTTTTCCAGAACAGTGGTCCCACTGAGAAGAGTCAGTATTATCTTGAATTTCTGTGACCCTGTTTCTGACAAACTGTTGCCACCTTGTAGCGACACCTCGGATCCAACCAAGAGCCACCGTTGAATCGGTCCGCGACGGGAGCGCGACGGGAGCCATCGGTGGCGGTGAGTGTGAACACGCCACTGCGTTGGCGTTCGCCGTCGATGCACAGCACAGTCATGTGCCGGACGCAACCAGAGTTGGGAATTGCTAGAAAAGAAAATGTACATTAAAAGGAAGACCGATACACTGATAAGACGGCAAAATGACTACAAATCTGAGTGTTCGCCTTCGGTGCCCACACTCTGGAGCCGTTACACTGCGGAGGCGAAGACAGGCAAGTGGGACACGAAGCTCTTGTGTACGAACGGCTCTTTTATTAACGTTAGAACAACTAGACCATAGCAAATCAGGGTGGGAAATGTACAGTGCCCAGCGATTGAAGCGCTGGCAGCGCGCGGCTGCCGTCGTTTTTTTTTTTTTTTTTTTTCACTCCACAGGTGAGCGCCGTGGGACCAAATGCTGTCATAATGCGTTACGAAGGTTCTCGCTTTCACTATACACCACAATGCATCAGTTTGGCGTCCCCAGCGCTTACAGTCAGTGCAAAAAGTGCTGGCGACCATGCGATTCAAGTATCGCGTTTCAATTGCTGAGTACTGTACGCGCTGTTGCCTACACACCGCACATATACAGACTCTCCGCCTGAAAAACGCGATGCTGCAATGAACAACGATTGAATTGAATGGCCTAACCAGCTTCAGTCATGTTTCAGTAACTGTTGGTGCACCTAAAAACGCAACATGTTTGATCAGACTTTGTTTCACGGCAGCGCCTGCTGCGTGCGGCCCGGCCGCAACATGCCATTACATTCGCGGCGCCGCCGCATGAAGGTGCCACCGGTCCAAATTCATCCCGCGCCCGGTGCCTATTGTAAGCAAACGGGTGCCTCTGTGCACGCACAAAGCAAGGCACATAGTAACTATCCGCTTCACCTGCTAAAACTGAGTGTCGTCATTCAGCACCGCCATGTCAGTCGTATCGTTTGTGTTCAATTTATCAGCTATCGCTACTAAGCTGGCTAAGCCTTGTCTTGGCTTATTGTGGCCAGACATTCTGAAACAGAAGTTTAAATGCATGTTATTTCAGTGAAGCGACGCCTCACATTTATTTTAAAATATATAGATAGATTTTTTAAACACTCACCAATACCTTGTTGTATTGCTCTTGCTAATCGTATTGGAAATATCGCTATTGATATCATGACCAAATGACATTATTTTTTTCTCTGTAGCACCACCACAGGTCGAATGGCATTTGCTGCACCGAATGTCATTTGAATCTAATGACATTAGAATGCCCAGTGTGACAGGGGTTTTACTCCTTCAGGCGCGAATTAAATCTGGCAAGGAAAAAAATTATCTTAACATCATTTTCGGCTCTCCATGCTTCAATAAAAGAGTCATTAAAAGATGGAAACCTAAATTTTATTTTTTCATAGTTTTGTGTGGTGTCCACGTTTGTGGACAGAGGGCGCCTTAACCTGAAAAAAATATTGCACTGTACTTTCTAGTTCGCTTAGCTAGGTAAGTGGGGCAAAACATTTTTCCTGTGATTATTCCTTCATTATCTAAACATTTGCAATCTACTTTGTGTGGTAAAGACGAAAGCAATCATTCTGAGCCGACTGGCACAAAAACGTGGCATTTTCGGCATCGAATTTGGCTCTTCGCTGCGCATCCCTCACGGCGACAATGCTGTGCATTTGGTGTGTGCACGTGCTCCGGCCAGTGATCATACCGGTCATATCTAATGGCAGCGGTCAGAAGTGAACGATTAGGCGTTATTGTCTAGCATGGGGTGAACGTATTCGCTCGCTATCTGGTCGCAGCGAGTCGGACTTTCTTGATTTATTGCGCGCCCATATGAATGTTCTATGCGTAGTTATTCGGCTAGCGTGCATTAGTGTATGAAAGGTGCAATAAATGCCCTTTTGATTGTTTGCACTACTGTGTTGTCGTTCCTCTTTCCCAAAAGCATGTGTGAGATCCCACATCTGGCTGCCCAACGTGGACCTCTTGGGTCATCGGATGATAATTTTGACAGTTTTGCTCGGTTTGAGACAACCTTTGTTTCAACCAAAGCGTAGTCCTAGTGTGGATTTTGATCGCTTGCGTCGGCGGCGTGCTTAAATTTCTTGAGCGAGGCTAAAGTTGCTGTGGCGTGTTTAAACTTTTGAACAAGCTAAGCCTTTTCGCGAGTGTCTTGAAGTATACTACTCGGTACGAGAGCCACATGTTCTGCATCCTGGGAGAACGAGGCCTAGCGCCTGCGGAGCATTGGCAAGCCTGAAGCGAGTGAGTACGGAAGCCTCGTGGGTGGCCCGAATTTCTTATGTAAATAGCATCTTCTATCTCTTTGACTTTGGAAGTCGCGGCTCTGGGAGCCGGGTGGCCGCGGGCCACGGGTGCCGCTACGGGCTGACTGGTATGACTTTGAACTGGTATAAGCCGTCGGACGTTAGTCTTTTCGCGATCCAAGTCGTCGACGGCAATCTGCCAGTAGCCGGAACGCAGGTCGATGGAAGAAAAGTATTTCGCATCGTGGAGGCAGTCGAGGGCGTCATCAATGCGTGGTAGAGGATAAACGTCTTTCTTTGTGATCTTGTTGAGGTGCCGGTAATCCACGCAGAAGCGCCAGGTGTCGTCCTTCTTTTTAACTAGAACGACACCAAGGACAGGATGACGGTTCGACGATACCTCGAGAGAGCATCTTTTCGACCTCTGTGTGAATGATTTGTCGTTCATGCAAAGACACGTGGTATGGTCGCCTGTGAATAGGGTGTTCGTCACCGGTGTCAATACGGTGTGTCGTGAGAGAGGTCTGGCCTAAAGGGCGACCATGCAGGTCAAAAATGTCACTGAACGAGGCAAGCAGGTGGTGTAGCTGGTCGGCGTGGTGTGGCGGAAGATCGGGAGCAATCATGTTTGTTAACTCCGGAAAGACAGCCGGCAAAGAAGATGAAAAGTCAACAGGAGACGACGTAATATCAGCAGTCAAGGCGCATAACTAGCAGTCTTGGGAGGAGGACAGCGTACCCAAGGCTATGCCTTGCGGGAGGACGTGGTCCTCAATTCCGAAGTTTACGAGAGGAATATAGTCACCGTTAGGCACAGGTGGAGCGGGGGAGAGGAGTACGCAGGTCATGGCTTGTGGGGAAAGGCGAATGTGCTCGGCAGAGCACAGTCTGCTGGGAACTTCCTCAGGTGGGTCAGGCCAAGTCAAATCGAGTTGAACAAGTCCAGCGGAGCAGTCGATAAGTGCGGAGTGAGTGGATAGAAAATCAAGGCCTAGAATAACGTAATGGAGACACTCTTGAATAACAGTAAATAATACAGATGTTTGGCGGCCAGCGACGCCCACACGAGCGGCACACATTCCTATTGTGGACAGTGTTCTTCCATCAGCGGCTCGCACAACACAGGACGCTGCAGGTGTCAGGACTTTAGTGAGCCGTCGACGAAGCTGGTCGCTCATCACAGAGATGTGCGCACCGGTATCAAGCAGAGCAGTAACAGGGACACCATCCACATACACATCAAGTAAATTCCTATCTGTCATAAGGTCAGTAGAGGTATTGCAGTCCGGGTCGATCTAGCAGCGTCACCCCTCGGAGCTGCACCCGTCAGTTTCCCGTAGAGCGCTGGTACATGGGGGACGGAGAACGGCGAATAGTGGGTGAGCTAGACAGGGGACGTCGTGGTGACGGTGAACGACTCTGCCGTGTAGATGCGGACGCTTGAGTAGAGTAGTCGGGCTCTGTGGAATCTTCCGGTGGTGGTCGAGTATCTGGTGAGCGGTGGTAATGTGGGGACCAGACTGATATTACGATGACGTCCAGGTATTGTTGCGGCAGTGACGGGAAATGTGGCCAACGCATCGGCAGTTGAAGCAAATTGGCCTGTCATCGGATGTTCGCCATTCAGCTGGGTTACGAAAGGGCCGAGAGGGATACTGGCGTCGCGAAGCAGGCATCATAGGAAAGGCGTAGGTATCCGATCGGTTGACAGAACAGACAGACTGAATGCTAAGGTTCGCCAACTCTTTGCGTATGACACACTACACGAGGGAAATTGTCGGTCGAGAATTGGTAGCATAGGTCTGGAAGCCAACCGGTGCCGCAGCTTCGATCTCTTGCCGAACGACATGAACGAGGCTCTCGGACGTTGGCGGCTGATGCGGAGAGTGAAGATCCTCGCACGACGACGTAGCAGCTGTGTTTGGAAGACGCGTGAATTGGTGTGCGATGCGACGACTTTTTGCTTCTTCGAAGCGTCAGCATTCAGTAATAACGTCGTCGATGGTCGAAAAATTCTTATATACCAGCAGATGAAAAGCGTCGTCCGCTATACCCTTCAGTACGTGGTTCACTTTGTCTTCTTCTGACATCCGTTCATCAACCTTGCGGCAAAGGGCGAGAACATCCTGGATGTACGTCAGGTTTGATTCGGTTGACGTCTGGATTGACGTCTGGACGCCTTGTTGTACGGCACGGTAGGTGCCATAGACAAGACAACCTCGGTCAGGCGGCACTGCTGCGCCTTGTTAAAAGCACCCCTTTGAAAAATTCACCTGGGCGGTTGCATGCAGTGCTCTGTCGGCTGATTACATTGCGACACCGTGCTCTCTCTCTTATGGCACACGCAGATCATGTGCGTTTGTGAGCGTCTTTTCTTTGTGTGTGTCTTGTTAGAACTGTGCGGCACAACTTCAAGTACAGTGGAATTTTGTTGATACAATCTTTGCGGGAACCAGAAAATAAAGCGTATCATCCGAAAATCATATCATCCGGCATATTTTCCAACGAAATCATATTATTGGGAAAAAAAAAGAAACATATTATCCCGAAAAATGTATTATGCACAATTGTATGAACGAAATTCCACTGTATATTACCGAAAGCAATATAACTAGCTTACACACGGCCATTAAAAGGGCCCCTCACCAGGTCTGGCCATTTTGAGCTGACAAGCGTGGTGCATACAATGCCCGCTAACAATAGCGTCTGCAAAGTATCATACCAGTACGTTACACGGTAACAGCTGAAACTTGAAACCAAATGCCACGTACCCTTCACCTCGCGGGCACTGCAACCGGAGAGTCGACGTCAGTCACACAAGTGTGCCTGTGTAATTTGCAGTGCTGTGACGCCACTCGCAGTCACATGTGGCTTTGAAAATTATTGAAGGCCAGGCACGGATCCAGGGGGGATGTCCGGATGTCCTGACACCCCCCCCTCAGATTTCTGCATCACCTCTCACTGACAGGGTGATGGCGCTGTCGCAAAAAATGTGGCCACCAGCATTCTACAAAAGTATTTTTCGCAAGCACCAGTGGTAGCAGCCAGGTAGAAGTAAAGCTAGCTGGCTCACAAGCTTAGCTGTTTTCTGTAGGGGTGTGGTGTCGCCAGGTTGCCATAGTTATTTTTTTTTTTTATGAACACCTTGGACCTCCTGGCACCGGCCGTGCCTTACTCGTCCCTTTTGTCAAGCCTGCCCATGTCCGCCCGAGCGCTTTCGTTCCTGATAACTTAGTTCTGCCTCGGGGTGTCGTCGGTTGACTCTTACCGTTACCTGAAAAAGCCAGGGATGCGGCATAGTGCGTTCACGCCGGAGAAAAAAAAGCTAACAAAGCGAAGAGGCGTCGACAGCAGCAACGTGAATACAGACAATGTGAACACAGACAGCAAAAGCGGGACTGTGCAAGTCACCTAGCCTGCTTAATTTAATCAGCTATGCTATACATGTTTTACAGTGACGCTGTATATGCCTCGGCGAAACGTCCGTCCGTGCCCAGGAGGGCTCTCCGCAAAAACCAATGCTCATGCGCGAAAGAAAGTCTCAGTTTCGCCCGAAAGGCGAAGCATTGATTGGGATAGCAAATTAGTAGAGAGCTATACAAATTAAGGATAGTAATTCAATTGGCCGTATAAAGTTGCAAACATTTGCTTACCAACCTAATAGACATGCACGGTGTCACGCGCACACAGGTAAACATGAACACATCTCGCTCGATGACCGCGGAAACTCGCTGTGAAAACGCCGGAGTGAGAAAGCGCGCCAGTAGCAGCGGGCAAATTGACCTTCGCGCTCTCTCTCGTCTCGCTTCAATGCGAACTAAACAGCGAAAGCAGAGCGCATACGAAGCTACCGGCACTCGGCGCATGCACTTTGTCCCCATCGCAGATCGCTTTGAATATGACGTCCGTGCGGGTGCGCACTTCGCCCGCATCGCAGATCGCTTTCAAATAAGGCGCGGCTGCGCTGTGAGCAGCAGCCAACGGAGCAGAACGCACCTCCTCCCTCTCTGTCGCCTTGCCCCCGTGCCTCGCGTACGCGATAGATGACCGCGCGTTTCCGGCCTGCCTTCCTCCCTTGCATTCGCTACATTGAGCCAGATTGCTGGCTCCCCTCGTACGATTTCGCTCACACAAACAGCGTACGGCACGCAGCGACAATTTTTTCGCCGTTGGACTTTATACAGAACCTCACGACGACCCTGATGGCAGAAGTGCGCTTAGAGTGTTTGTATAATTGCTATCGCAATAAAAAATCTAGTTGGTTAGGAGCAAGAGGAGAGGGAATATCTGGGCTTTTCACCTCGGAGTAACACGTGTTGGTGACGTACAAAGCGGTCCACTGTTAAAGGTAACACCGGAGCACGTGACGTCTGCTCGGCGCCACCGCCGGCCGGTTGCTGCAACGAGTGTCGCGCAAACGCAGTGAGTGTTGTGGGCAGTGCTTTTTTGTCGTCTGCTACGTCTGCTTCCACGCTTCAGATCCTCGCGAAGCAAGCAGCTTGCGTAATTCCTATTTAAAAGTAGGCACTTTCCTTCTATCTGGAAGGAAAGTTACTGGATTGATTTATAATCACCTAAATGCCCTAAACGCCAGCAATATTGACGCTGCCGTCTTTTCTTCGCCTTCTCGTTTCATAAAGATTTGCCTGCCTCAAAATTTTTTTACTGTGCTCGTCAATTCCAGTGATTCAATGATAGCTCGAATGATAGCTCTTTATAAAGTACAGTAAACGCCCTTAAGACTAACTTGAAGGGACCATGAAATTTGTTCGTCTTAACAGAAGTGCACTCCAAAAAATAATTGGCAACATGACAAGGTGCATCCAAATATATTACTTAAAAACGGTAAATGAAGTAGACTTACAATGGGCGAAAAATGACATAAAAAGCATTTATTTAGCTGAAAACTGTTTTCAAGCGGTACTCTTGCTTGGTTTTATCCAGTCCGTGATGGAAGTTTTTCGCTTCTGTGCAAATCGACGAGCAGCCACAAACGACGTCATCTCACCTAATGACCTTAAAAGTCCTTCTGTGCTTTTGGCCTGCTGGAAAAAGTTCACTAGGGAGTTCAAGCAGGAATCTGCTGCCACACAGGTAGGACCCGTATATGCCTGTAGAACCCGTATATTGACGCGAGGTCACATGCTCCTTCTGAGAAACGTCACTGGCCAGGAGCTTTTCTCCGCTTTTTTTCTTTTTACTTTTTTTTTTCGTTTCCTCCTCTTGTTTTCGCCTCTGCACACTGACGATGTGCGCCGCAGGCCTCCAGTAAGGTACCTCGATGCGCGTGCCCCCGGGCGCGGCGCATCGAGGCACCCTAGCCTCCAGGATCGGTACTGGTGGTGGTCACTCCGAATGTTGGTCTTAACCGAAGAGAACGTCTGAGGCGGTTCGTCTTAACCGGACTTTCTTTTTGCATTGAGTCTGTCGAAAAACAAACAAATGTTCACATGTTGCTCCCGACTCTTAGACTCGGGAACATGAACCAACTAGACTTAGAGACTTAGATAAATTATCAGGCACAGCCGCAAAGCACATGGCTGTGTTGGGCAACGTCCTTTTCCTATAAGTTCGGAGAAACCGATACCTGGCTTCGCTACAGGTGTTGCGCTAGCCGTATAAGAGGCGGGTTTATATTGAGCAGAAACGGTGAATTTCAGTAAATAAGACGACTATCATCATCATCATCATTGACAGAAGCTCACCCCCCCCCCCTTGGAAAAAACCTGGATCCACCCCTGTTGAAGGCAACAGCAGTTATTTGTTTGTTCTGTTGCTTCAGTAGATGAATTCAAATTTAGAGTAATAATAAAACATAGAAACCGATTATCTCCATGTCTTTGTTTCACTTCGTACCATAGCTTCGTCTGCTTGTTCCCACGGCCTTTGCGGTGCGCACCGCCCATCTGTGAACTGCGGCGTTCGGGCACTGTTTCCCACATTGGGCCGACATCGGGGAGCGCTCGAAGTCCGTTACCGCATCAGTTGGGATGGCTCATCCGTGGCTCACTTGAATGGCATCAAGCACGAGGAGCTCCGCGCCGCACGCAACATGGGGCATAGGGCAGGTCGCCATATCAAATATTTTGAATATTCTAAAGATAGAATAGTAGTTATTCAATTTGTAAATTGAATTATTTGAACATGCTCTATTTAATTCGATTCTGTGATATTTTAGTATACACACACCACTTAGTATACACACACACATTTTCTATTCTCGAGTTCGCCATATCTCTTGCTCTGTTTGTCCTCGGCGGAGGAATGCAGCTGGCATAGCTGAGTTCAGAAGTGCAAGCGTCTCTGCCCAGGTCGCCTTATAGTTATCAGCACATACCTATCGTCTATCCCCATTCTCACTCATAACGCAACTCGTGAGCTGTAACAATGTTCTCGTGGGTGCGGCGACTGAAAAGTAATTAGGTACTTCGTAAAATCACTTATCAATTAGCACCTGTTTTTTGCATCCTATATGCTTGAAATATTTCATACCGAAGTAGTAACCATTATTACTTTTTTCGCTTCAGGTTCGGTTCAGGTTCAGGCACATGCTAAGAATATCGGTTTGGGTTCAGTTCCTGTCAGATTTCCGCTTTGGGTATGGTTTTTGGTTTTGATTCGGGTTCGACACCCTGGTTGAAATACTAATCTGCCATACCGTGCCTACGATGATGCCTACACAACCTACAATATGAAGAATTGCTGTTTGGCAGCCCTTGTATCTATTTTACTGGTGTTCAAAATAAATCAAAGCAAGCTTTTGAAGCTTGAATATACAAACTCCAATACTATTCAGCCGCTTTAATATACAGCAGTATAAGTAGTATGTAGAAGCAGTAGTCGCTTCTGTGTATATTTCAAACTGAGACACATGCCTTTTGTCTTTAGCTGCTGCGAAAAGCAAGCCATGGTTTCTTTCTTCGACAGCTGGAAATGTGCAAGAGTCATTAGGTGATCATTTTGAAAATATGGAGACTACCAAATTCACCTTAATTCACATTTGATGTACAAACAACACGTTGAGATAAGTTGCAGTATAAAAATGGATTGTCATAGCCCCTTCAAGGTCACAAATTATTCCTTTCCTTTGTGCTTTATTTTTATTTTTTTAATGTTGACAGTGTGACCTCTTCTACATTGCACCCATTCAATACACCAACAATCACACGACAGTGGGTGTGTTGGTGCCAGCTCATGATTAATGCAGGCAGCACAAAATCACAAGGACAGAGAGAAAGAATTCAAACAGCACTGAACTTATCAAAGTTCAACACTTGTCTTGTGAAATAACCACTGGCAAATCCAGAGGGGGGGGAGGTGTAGTAGTTTTTCATCTGTGCCACTACCTCATTGCATGGTCTTCATTATGGCTTCTGCAAAGTGCTCTGGTGTGAGAATACTTGCATTAAGTCTGACTATTGGCTGCAGAGTCGCCTCCTGTGGAGCAAGCAGCTGCGACCGGAGTTGAGGCTGGCGTTCAGCAGCCTGCAACTGGAGAAGACCAGGGAGTCATCAGAGTGCTACAGCCGTGCCATGGAGTCTGAGCTCAAGCTGACACCACTCCCAGAGATTTGCCTTGGACTTGATCCATACGTGGAGAGTGAGTGTTAGATGCTTGTGCTGGCTCGTCAGATGTCCTGTTTGCAAGACTGCAAGTTTAAACAACACAAAAATATGACAAAGAACACTTACACACAGGATGTTTCTTTTTTGGTGTCTTTGCATGCTGTTTAATGTTGCAGTATGTCGCACGAACTTGCCCAAAGAGAAGTACTTCTTTGCGCAAGAATTTGTGAATGTAACTGAGATGTAGGGCAATAGTCTACTAGTTGGTTGTACGTCTTTACATTTAAGAACAGACAGCAATTGGCAAAGTAGTTCTGCAGTAGCCTGCAAGGTGGCCAAAATTTCATTGAAGGGTAAAATTGTCATCCACCCATGAGTTGCACAATGCTAGAAAGGAAACCCATATGGGTTTCTCAGAGAGAGAGCTTCACAGCCCAAGATAGATCATACTGTAGAAGAAGCAACATTTGGGCAAGTTGGTACTGGTTCAGCGCTGTCTTGTGTCTTTCCTGCTTTCAGTCTTAGTTGTGTTGCGCTGCCCCTTCAAGATGCTAAAGGCCATACTGTGTGTAGCTCGACGTGTGCCACCTAAAAAAGATGCAGTTTTGCCCGTAAGGCAAAGCATCGATTGCGAGAGCAGCATTAGCAGAAATCCATACGAAGTGAGGATAGTACTGTTATATGCCGTTTAAAATTGTAACATTCGCTTGCTAACCAAATTAACAAGCATAGTGTCAGCGCGCACAGCAAACATGAGCACATCACACTTAATGACCGCGGACACTTGCTGTCAAAACGCTGGCCTGAGGAAACGCGGCAGCAGCAGCGAGCAAAGTGACCTCCGTACGGTCTATCACTTCAATGCAGACTGAGCGCTGTGAACACACAGCACGAACAAAGCTACAAGCTGCCCCCAACGCAGATCACTTTCAAGATACGGCCGCACGACGGCACGCAGCCGCGACATATGCAGTTGCAGCCGGAGTAGAATGCCGCCCGCCTCCCTCCCCTCCCCCCGATGCCTTGCAACATTGGGTGTATTGTACGTGACGGAAGACGGCATGCTTCCTGTCTGCTTACACTCGCACATACAGCATACGGCGCGCGGCAACGATTTTATCGCCTTTGGACTTTATACGGAACCTCATGGCGATGCTAACGATAGAAATCTGCCTGGAGTGTCTCTATAATTGCCATCGCAATAAAACAGAGTTCTTCAGTCATACCAGCTACGAAACTCTACTGCGAAACCCGGACACGCCTACAGGCAAATCTGCGGAGGTTTGCAAACCAACATGCCTCCTGTAAGCAACAGTACAGAACCATCTCGCTGCAGCCTCTGCTGTCATTGCGCCATTGCATACCTGCTGGTCTTGAGGTGGCTGCTCAACATCACTATCACACGCTGGCCATAGTGTATGAAGCAGGCATTCTCGCTGTGATGCAAAAGGTGCTGCTGTTGGCTCCCGTTTTGTAATGTTACTTTGTATAGCATCTCAGACAGGATGTGTGAACAAAGGCTTGTAGTGGCGCCACCACTTCTTTCATAGCAGTGGAAGCCTTCATACTCGGAAAGGCTCCCTAGGTGGTGCTTATTGGAAGTGCAACCATGCAGGAGGCTTTGGACGTTGCAGTAGCCATGGCAGACCTGTCTTGCCCGGAATGGAGACCGAAGGTCAATGAAAGCAGCAGGGGTGAAGAGCCTGCAGAATAACCATGAATTTTTATGAAGCTGCACCTTTTGTCGCTTCCAGATTTTGCCGCTAAGCATGCTGGAAACCTCATCACCATAGTGTCGGCTGCAGTCGCACATTCCATCAAACTAATTGTGCAGAAGAAAATTATTTAATTCACTTAGTATCTATTGAATTATGCTAAATAAACATTTTCTTTTGCTGAATGTGCTTAGCTGCTCTATAGCAGAAGTACAGTACGTGATCATTATAGCCAAGTTATCTGTTTAACAAAGGATTTTGGAGGTCTCATGCATTTCGTTATAGAGGCCTTTTAAAGCATTCTGGCAGCGCTTTGAGAAATGACACACGTAGGCATAGTTTCAGCATTTTTTATAGACACAAAGAAAGCTCCATGTCATCTAGATGCGAACATTGAGTTAAATCTGCATAATTTTTCTCTTATCATTTATGCTTATGATTTGGTCTACCTAGCATCAGTTCTTTGTAATCCTGATGCAGATCATGGATACTGCGGTTTGCACCAGACACAATGTTCTCAGTGTAAGTTGGGAATGAGACTTGGATAATTGTTTGCTTTACACCAAAAAGTTTTAATACAGGGCCTTTGATTCTTTGATGGAAATTTTCTGACCTTGCGTCTTTAATGGTTGTCCTGTGCCGTGAAAAGTGATTTTCATTGCTGCTACATCACCCAGAGACCCGTTGAACATTTTTTCATGATGCTCATTCTTTCAGTCCCAAAACAATGGATCGAAGCTCAAAGGCAACGAGTCGACAGGAGAAGTCATCTGCTTAATGCAATTCCTCGGTATGTGCTTTCTGTTTAACCTGCTTGCTTTTCTAATCAGTGGCATGCCATGTGTAGGCCTTGCTCTGAGGTCGTGGGCCATCGGCATTCTCCGTTCACTTTAGCCTTTGCCAAGGACGACAGCAAGGTCCGATTTTTATAACTCGTTTCATTGGTTTTTGAATGCATTCATTGTGTTTTTCAAGGCTCCTGTATGCATTGTATTAATCTACAGCCATTTGCTTTAATGCATACTCTTACATTGTAGTGACAGTGAACAACCACAGTGGCACAACGCAAGTCATGAAACTATTGGGCAAACGTGTGCCCGTCAACACTAAGTAACACTCAACACAATGGTAGCGGCGACCACACTCATTGATCGTAGAAGTCTGATCTGCGGATCAGAAGTATCGGCTATTTATACATGGCTCAATGACCCTTCCAACATAATCGCTGGTGCTCACGTAAGTTCTAGAATATACGCCACTATTCACGTCGCGCATGCAATCTGATTACACAAAGCTCGGTGACAGCATGGGCAACAGGTAGAACCAGCGATAACGCCCGAAAAACTTCCGACACAGAAAAGCGCGTCATGCGCTGTGCAATAACTTTTCACATTTGTTAGGTGCTGAAAGACGCTCACTGGGAAAGATAAGTATACGTGGCAATACTATTCTTCACCAGCTCTCTCTGGAGAAAGTGTCCATTTCAGTTGAGCACTTTATGGTACTGCTAATTGCCATTGCTGAAACCATGTTTGAGACAGTGAAGGGCAGCTGAAATTTATGAGCATTTTGAATTCAGCCATTGTGTAGAAGAATGTAGCTAAGCATTGTTCTCAGCCTTAAGGCAGCATGCCCGACAGTGCTCATAAATCAGTAGAGGCAACATGGAAGCATGCAGGGCCTAATGTAACATGTGTTGTTCGAGTAGTGTGTAAAATGTGCAGAAGGGCCGACTTCCGTTAATTTGATTCTGATGGCACTGTCGAAATTGGTCGAATTATCTGGCAGGTTGAGTTAAATAAAAGGCAGAAAGTATGCCGAAACATGCCGTTAATTCACATGGCAGTATTTTCTTTTAAAGTTAGCTTCGCTGCAATGCAGCCGTGTTATGAGGTGAAGCATATCAAGCGGGGTAAATGTCACTCCTAAGGGTATACCATGAGCTCCTTAATTTACACACGTACAAGCGCCAACGCCGGTCATGGTATGACCACCGAGACGTCTAATAAGTCTACTGAAGGCCTTCAGAATTTTAGACAGACCCCTGCTCTTTTGTTGGTTCTAAACGTCTCAACTTTTTTTTTTCCATCTTACCACCTTGCTTTTCGCGAGCTTTTCCAAAACTAAGATGGTTTTTCTCCACTTCTTTGTTCACGGCGTGTGCGCGCGTGTATAATTTAGGAAAGTTTTTTAGGCCCCGTTAGCGGTCTCATGATAACGAGACTACCAAGGTCCTTGAAAGGGTAGTGACCAAAGTATTTAACAAGATATTGCGTGTAAATATTGCCAGTATCGATACACAGACTATGCTGAAAGATAGTAAATAAAACGCCTCCTGGTATTTTAAAATTCTTGGACTACCGTGACAAAGCATTCATACAGAAGGCCTGTAGCAAACTAAAGGACAGTACAGTAGAACCTTGCTGATACGTTCTGGCTTAATACGATTACCCAGCTCCTACGTTCGCAATCACGAAAAATAATCACAACCCCATAGAGAAATGTGTTAATACGTTCGGGTTAATACGTTCCCAGAAAACATGATTATTCGGCAGCAACGTTCAGCATTATGGCAAACTGCGGTCGTATAATACGTTCTGCAGCGAGAAATTATGATTCAGGTGTGCAAAAAGGCCGCTCTCATGTGCTTGTGAAGCGCCAAGTGGCAGACGGCCGCCGAGCGGCTTCTCTGCAGTGCTCAATTGCCCCCCTCCACCATTTCTCTGCATTGCTCGTTCACCCAAAGTGACGAAGCGCGGCAGCAGCGGCGAGCGAATTGACCTCTGCGCTACCTCGGCCGTTGCTTAAACGCGAACTACTAAGCCGCGAAAATAGGCGGACGCGCGGCGCTACGACTCGCCGAGATCGTAGCGGAGGTGGTGGCGGACGAGGCGCATGAAGACGGCGGCGAGAACGAAGGCTTGCGTCCACCGGCTACCTTCGCCAAAGCCCTTGCTGGCTTGGAAGCCTTACAAAGCTTCTTTCGCACGAAAGACAACGAAAATACGGACAAGGGTCTGCATTGTGTGCAAAAGGAGTTGTTCCTGTCCAAGGGTGCGATGTACCAGCAGAAAAAAGAGCCAAATCTCGATAATTCGAACTCGAAGGGGCCCGAAAATTTGTTCAAATTAAAAAAAGGACTTATTTTTGACGTATTCGTGCACCATAGTGCTACGTACTAACGGTGCGAGTCGTGAAATATCGCGGCGCGCAAGCACATAGCGAGCGAGGCCCACGAAACTGCCCACGCCGGCCGACGCTCGCATCCCGATAGCGCCTCTTCCTCTTCACATCCACAATCTCTCTCTCTCGCATCCCGATAACGGCAGTGAACGAAACTTCAGGGAGCGGGCGATGCCGGCACGGCGACGCGCGCGCGCGGAGCTTTATGGTTGTGTCAGCGACGTGGCCTCTGAGACTGCACCATTTCGGAGGCCACGCTAATGAAAACGTTGGGTAGGGGCTATCTACTGTAGAGGTTATATTAACTCTATGCTATCTACAAGTAGTGAGGAGCAGACGGCAGCCAGGAGAGTGACTTTGGGTCGCAGTTTTCGACCGAAATCTCCGACAGTCCCCGACAGCTGGATCACGTGACTGTGACGTGCTCTACTGTCAGGGCTAGTCAGAACGGAAGCCACGGACAGTTTGCAGACAGTCCGGGATTGCATAATCGAAGAGGCCCATTGTTAACTGTAGGTATGTTGTAGACAAGGCTACTGAGTTTGAGGGACTTCTACTGATACATAATCCAGATATTGCTAGTCTCACTGAAACGTGGTTGACCAACGCAATATACAACAGTGAAATTGTCCCACCAGGATTTAGTCTGCTTAAAAAAGATCCCGGCACTAAAGGTGGTGGTGTGTGTATTGTTTTCAAGACATCTTTAAATGTGTAAAAATGCCAGCTGTACCTAATATAGAATGTATCTTTTGCAAGGTTAGTTATGCTATTGTTGGATATGTCTTGGAAGCAGTGTACCAACTCCCTGCGTCTACCACCACCATTCTAGAGGAATTACGGTAATACATGAATGAATATGTCTAGTTTGGTGATTGAATTATTTTAGCAGGAGATTTTAATTTGCCTAATGTAAACTGGTCCTCTATGTCGCACAGTAAACGCAGTGATACCACGGCTGATGCACTCATGGATATCGCCTTTGATTTTTGCCTTTCGCAAGTAGTTGAAGCGTATAAGTCGGTTCAGGGTACGCCTAAATCGATTCTTTTTTTTTTTTTTTTTTTTTTTATAGGGGAGATATTGCTCCTAAAGCGCACTGTGAAGTAGTTCCTGACACGCATGCTAGGCAAAACGAGAGCTCAGATCGCCACGGCAACGTCAGAAACAGCTTTAAATGGCTGCTAGTATGCTCATTAGGCATCTAGGTGCTCGTACTGTGACCGGAGGCGGTGCCTGCACACCTGTATATTTATGAAACGCGTACTGTCTCGTGACAGTGGCCCCTTTCAATTTTTATTATGCTTCCCTGCATAACAGGGCTGCAATGCGGCGAAGCTGACCAGTCAAATTCGAATTATCTGGCGAAGGCCAATTTTGAGATCGAAATAACAGAACTTTGTATAGACATGTATGGGCGCCAGTCGGGATCGAATTAACCGAAAAATTGTATTAACCGAAGTCGAATTGACAGAAGTTTATTGCATAGGACACACTAGCAGATGCATAAATTGTTGCTTTAAAATAGCCTCAGTGGAGTTTACCTGGCTCTGCACATTGCAAAAATTGTCTGTACCAATCATTGTTTAGTGGATGGGGATTCTAAGAAAGAAGATAAAAGCATACATGAAATCATGGAAGTTTCCTGTAGCTGTTGCAGATTCAATTATTAATCTCATCATTTCGTCTTTATGCCTGCACACAACAAAGCATTCATAAAACAGGCGAGCAACCACATGTGCTCCAGCGTGCGGCTAACCAGCCATCGTATTCTTTGTTGACTGTGTAACAGTGCTCCCTAAGCCTTTTGGTTGCTCATTTCTGTTTATGTATGCCTTGCTGTGTGCAGGCTGTTAGAACTATGACTAGATATTTCTAACTTTCAAAAAATGCCTTTTGTGCAATTTCAATGAGTTGTTCTGCTTTTTAAGTGGTCTTTGCGTACAGTCGCTGTCCTATTATTTGGACTTCATCGCAGCACGATCAACACTGCATTGAGCCCAAGCACGAGGGTGCTATATTTGCTATTGACAATCCAGCCACATAATCTTAGCACACTTACCCACAGACGTTTTCAGAATTGGAGAGCCCAGTGTAAGTACACTGTATAAGCCCCACATTTAGGTGCTAAATGGACCCCTGAGTTATGGGCCGTACGCTTGATGCACAAAATGAATGAATGAAAAGTTTAGTTTTCCCAGTTCCCGCATTAAAAATTTAGTGCATCCACAGCTTGCCAAACAGCTGTAGTGACTAGATTAGATGCGCTCAGTAACATTATATGTTTGTTTTTATGGTTTTTGAAAAGCTAGATTTTTCACGAAGTTTACATTTTGAAAGAATGAGGAAAGCGTTTATAGTGTATGTAGGCAAATTTGGAAGTGTGCATGTTTTTGGATGTTAATTGAACATGGCCAAAACTCTCATTTTCGGCCAATTTAGAAGTGTTATTTGAAATTCTTACGAAGTTTTCCCACTTCTTCTGATAGCACCTGTGGGGGTCTTCCCCAACCCATAGTGCGTATAATTGCAGCTACGTAGGGTTCGGGCGAATAAGGCAACAAGCGAGTCAACTCAGCAACGTTTATTGCTGCGGGCAATAAAACACACTTGCAGAGGGAAGTCCGCTCTGTATATTAAGTAATAAATAGGCTTGCCCCGTTGCGTGTAGGAGTCACGCAAGTGAGATCACTCATGGGTCAGCGAGTATATCCATAGGGGCAGGTCAGGTGTAGCGAGGTCAGAGAGCCCCGGGGGTCTCTCGGTCGCGCTCTTTTATACCTTTTTTACCTTTTCGCGAGGGGAATGTCCTCCTCGCCCGTCGGACACTTTCCCTCTTCCCGCGCGGTACACGCGTCGCGAGAGGCGAGCGAGAACAGGGAGAGGGCAAAGTGCATCTCTCCCGTGTCCGCCCGGCTCCCTCCGCGTGCGCTACGTGCGCAAGCGACGGCGAGTGCCTGTGGGAGAAGGTGGTGGCGTGTGCTCCCCACACACCAGAGGACCAAAAACAGCAGCAGTTTCATATTTTTTAATAAAATGGGGGACAATCTGTGGGTGCCGCTTACCAAAAGCTTAAATTGTGTAGGTAAATAATGGGTTCTGAAAATAATCACTGAATACTGATTATCTTCCAATTTTCATGCATTAGAGGAGGCATGTAGTAGGTATTCTGGTCTCCTTGGTGAACTTATACGAGGCACGTTGTTTATACTTCATTCAAGTCGCAAGCTTATTGTGAGTGATGAATGATAACTGTGTAGCGTAATTACAGTCTTTGTAGAAAAGTACTATTAAATTAAGCATTCCAGAGCTATACTGATGCTATCCATAATGTCTTCCAGAGTCCTAAAACAACTGTAGAGACAGCAACTTCAAGTTCGGTGAAAATACCGAAGGGGCATGTTAAGGAGAGACACTTCTTGAAAAAAACTTCTTTTTTTAATATTTGTACTAGAGATTTCAAAATTCACTCAATTATAGGAATTTTCAAGCAGATTTCAATTATGTCATTAGTTCTTGCGTAGCAGCTGTAGTTCTTGAGTTACATCCTACGTAACAGCAACATATGGTGATTTTGCAGACACTTTAATGTATAATAAATTCTCACAAAAAGCATTGTGTTGTAGCATATTTAGCTCTTTGTGACCACAAAGGGGCTTTATTTATCCAAACAGCATGTACGATTACTGGAACTATGAAAGAAAAATGAGTGCAGTTCAACAAATGTATTCCACAATCCTGTGAAAATAACCTTGTACACTTATAATTGTCCCATACTCACGAAATTTGGCATACATACTCTTGAAGATATTGCTGCGGCACAGTGATTTCATTGACCAAGAGCAGGCCTATTATGATTGAAGAGTTGATGAGGACGACAATATAACCTGGCATGGGCTATTCGTTCTGGGCAGGGCTACATGCGCATGCGCTTGTAAATAAACCTGTATATACCGTATTTTCCGGTCTGTAAGTCACACCTTTGTAAAAGTCGCGCCCACCTCAAAAGCTTTCTAGAAAAAAACGTACCGTATTTACTCGAATCTAGGCCGACTCCGATTCTAAGCCGACCCCCCAAAAGTTCGAAGTCCGAAAAAAAAAACTTACCTCGAATGTAGGCCGAACGAAAAAGCGAGGACAGCATTTGCAAAATGAAACAGCATTTATTAAATTTGAACATGCCGAGCTTATTCTATGTCACCATCGCTGCTAGCCTCGTCGCTATCTTCCTTACTGCTGACATCTTCAAACAGTGCGCTATATTCAGTACCATCCAGCGCATTAGAGATGCTGCATTTTTGGAAGGAGGGCACGTTGCAGCGCACGCAAAAACCATCTCCCGTGGCCCCCTCCAACGACAGACCGATGCCGAAGTTCCGCCCGGTTTGAACATTTGACGATGCCTCTACGGCTAGCACAACTATCGTATTACTCGATTCTCACGCTTCCTCGATTGTAACGCGCACCTGTTTTCCGTGAGGAAAAATTTGGAAAAATAGATTTCCTCCCGATGCCCTGATGTTGCGATGAATAAAAAAAGTCGGTTTCACCCGAAAGGCGATGCATCGAATGCGGTAGCAAATTAGTAGACCGCTATTAACAAGCACGGTGTCACGCGCGCTTAAGCAAACATGAACACACCTCGCTCGTTGACCGCGGAAACGAACTGCCAAAACGCTGGAGACGAAGCGCACCTTCGTGCTAGCATGCCTCTCGCTTCAACGCGGCGAAAACACGGCGCGCGGCGGACTTTACCAGTCGCAGATTGCTTTCAAGATAGGGCCAAGCCTGATCGTATCACCAGACTGGATCGTCGCAGATTACGTCCTGCTTCGGTCCACTGAAACCGTTCCGCATTGCTTTGCTGGCGAAAATCCTCTCCTTCTGTTTGCGCCGTCCCGCTCGCAAGTTTCGGATTCTCCGAACGCCCGTGATGCGGCCCGATTTTCGTCCGTCTCCGCACAGATGATCACTTTCCTTTTAAATGCGGCATCATGATGAACTCGGTACTTCATGCTGATAGATAGAGCAGACGCTGAGAACGTGAAGACAGACGGTAGACTATTGCCTAAGCACGTGTACTGCAGCACACGGAGGAAGCTTCCGCATGCTACGGTAGCTAGGCACGACGCGCGTGCGAGGCGGCCATTTTGAAATGCGGACGCAGAATTAGGGTCGTGTTGAAAGTGCGCGTTAGATTCGAGTAAATACAGTATTCGTTTAGAAAGCGGCACTATAGTGGCATCGGCCATTTGGTGCCATTACGATAACGCCACACCGCGCGCCGATGCTGCACCATACCGATACTACCGATACGACGCAGGTCAAAATGGCGACGTCACTCGTGTACTTCAGCTGGCTACTGGCACGGCTAGTAGCGGCTGCGATACTGACTTTTCTAGATGGCGCTAACTATGCACCATATTTATCAGTTTCAGTTAAAAACTGGCGCGTTTTTTAAAATCCTCGAATCTAAGCCGACCCTAGAGTTTCGTATGTGATTATTTGAAAAAAACTATCGGCCTAGATTCGAATAAATACGGTATATAAGTCGTTTACGACTCGATCACGAGAAGAACCCGGTACCTCCATCGTGCACACAACCCATAGCAACTGCCAGAGGAAGTCACCCGCCGTGGTTGCTCAGTGGCTATGGTGTTGGGCTGCTGAGCACGAGGTCGCGGGATCGAATCCCGGCCACGGCGGCCACATTTCGATGGGGGCGAAATGCAAAAACACCCGTGTACTTAGATTTAGGTGCACGTTAAAGAACCCCAGGTGGTCAAAATTTCCGGAGTCCCCCACTACGGGTGCCTCATAATCAGAATTGGTTTTGGCACGTAAAACCCCACAATTTACTTTTTATTGCGATAGCAATTATATGGACATTCAAAAGTAGATTTCTGCCGTCGCCGTCGCCGTGAGGTTTCGTATGACGTCATTTGGAGAAGAAAGTGTCGCCGCGCGCCGAACGCTGTATGTGCGAGTGAAAGGGCACGAGGGGCGCGTCTTTCACGGGGAGTGAACGCACGGCGGAGAACAAACGCGCGTTCTGCGCCGTGCTCGCTTAAGGGCTGCAGAAGTAGGCGTCTCTTTTCTCCTTTACAATCACCATGTATGTAGAGCAAACGTGCCTTCTTCCGAAGCGCGAGAGGCCGTGGGAGAGGGGGAGGGAAGGGAGGCGACATTTAGCTGCGGCATGAAGTGCCTATTTATATCAGGCTCCGGCAACAGTCACCAACGCCGCACGCATTTTGAGCGAACGCGGGCAAAACGCCGATGGCGTCGACAACAGTTCTGCGTGTTGCCGATGCTGCTGCATGTCCAAGTTTGTACAGCTGATAAAGCTAATATCATTACTCCGTATAGCTCTCTACAAGTTTGCTATCGCAATTGATGCTTCGCCTTTCAGGTGAAACTGCGACAACTTTTTTCAGAGGAAGTCAACCCGGTGCATTTCGCCTGGCCATAGCATCCAATCCAATTTTGACTGGCAGTTTTTCCATAAAAAAAAGAAGAAAAGAAACGTATATAAGTCTGAACGTTCTATAAGATGCACCGACGAATAATTCTGAAAAAAAAAATCGACTTATACACCAGGAAACGAAAAAAAACACAAAAAAGAAACAGTGATCACCAAGACGCAAGACCAGAAGGAGGCACACGCACACACACACAGTCGCCGGACTTACAACTGATTTATTAAACCATCCACATACTTTTATACACCGCTTTTCGTGTGCAAGCACACGTGCAGAAGAAGAAACCAATCAGACACATTGAAGAAGTCAAACGAACCCCGATAAACACCGCCACTCCCCGCAGGGGCGTCTGCGTCAGCAGGCGTTTGGTGTGTTGCGACACCACGGACCCGAGCACATGGGGGTTGGACCCTCCCGCGCTTAACCGTGCGTGGCTTAGCCGTGTCCGGGGAAAAGGGGATCCTGGGGGTTGAGCCGATGCCGAGTGTTTGGACCTTTACGGCCCCTCGGTGGAGGCAACACACCTCTTTGGCCTCGGCTTCACGTAGACGGCACCCCCGGACTGACCCACCCGGGGGAAATCGGTAGTTGCCTTTTCCTGTCTCTCTCTCCAATCTTCGTCTTTCTCTCTCGCCTTTTCACCTTTCCTGTCTTCTACTCTCTTCTATATTACTTCCGATTTTCCGGGCAGCAAGCAAACCTTATGTAGTTATCCAAACTTGGGTATATTATATTAGGTTATAGTGGCGATGCATGGCTGGCGTCTGCGGGTATCTCTTCAACCTAGTAGCGTCCCCTTGTTGGGCTCGGTGGTGGGTGGCCACCATCGCCGCCGAACTACCCAAAGCTTACATGGCAAACGCTTTCCCCCCCCCCCTCAAAGATCGCCCCCTAAAATGGGGGCGCACCAATGCACCTTTCCAGTTCTTTTTGAAAGAAAACCAAGACACCAATCCAAAGTACCATGTCCTTCACAGTGAAGGAAACACAACTGTTAGAAACTGTCACCATTCTTAGTATCCAAATGCCTTGCGAACACGATTGGACATAACTACAAAGCATCAAAGATGGCTAGCGGAGACCTCCTCCTCGAATTGACCAAGAAAGAACAAGTCGAAAAACTCACTGCACTCACCAATATCGGTGACATGAACGTGACAGAAGAAGATTTCCTGAACCTTAGCGACGAAGAGCTCCTTGAAGGATTCCAAGATCAAAACGTCATTAAGGTACAGAGAATAACACTCCGACAAAACGACCAACAAATCCCCACAAAACACATGATACTCACATTTGGAACCAGTACTGTGCCTAGTTCACTCGACGCAGGATACTTAAAAATCAACGTCCGACCATACATACCGAACCCGAGGCGGTGCTTCAAGTGCCAGAGGTTCGGGCATGCTTCACAATCATGTAGAGGTAAAGAGACATGTGCGAAGTGTAGTGCCAACGACCACCCCTCTGACAACTGCAATGCTCCAGCACAATGTGCCAATTGCAAGGGAGACCACCCAGCTTACTCACGGAGCTGCCCTTACTGGAAAAGAGAAAAAGAAATCATCGCAATCACCGTAAAAGAAAAAATTTCATTCTATGAAGCGAGGAAAAGGTTGGGGCACTTACCTCAACTTAGCTATGCCAGTGCGACGCGGCAGGGGGCAGCGCCACACCGGTTTCTGGAGTCTACAGGGTCCGCGCGCGGTACTCCGGTAGAAACTCCATCCGCCCCCTTGGTGGTAGCAGCCAGTGCTGCTCCATCATCATCGAATACGGGCCGGCAGACCACAGTGTCGCAGGGCCCAAAGCTGAACAGAACTCCAAGGCCCGAGACGCGTGTTTCGGCGCCTGGCTCTCGATCGTCCAGCGCCTCGGAGAAGGCGATGGAGGTCGATCCGAAAACCCCAGCGTCATCGACGCTGAAAGAACCGCGCTCCCTGGAGCGCAACAAGAAGGACAAACTTCTTGTAACTGCGCCGAAAAAGGGACCGGTAACCTGAACGGTTACCGCCCTTAAGAGTAATCAATTTTTCTAATACTTGTCACCTACAAATTCTAAGCTCGCACGCATAAGTAAATATTTTAGTGCCTATAAAATGGCTTTCATCATTCATTGGAATTGCAGAGGCCTGGTGCACAATCTAGGTGACATCAAAGACATAATAAATAAGTTATCGCCAGTAGCATTCTGCCTCCAAGAAACAAACCTAGGCCCCAAAAATACACATTTTCTTAAAGGTTTCACTGTCGTGCGTAAGGACCGCGAACACTCCAGCCGTCTATCTGGGGGAGTCGCTATTGTTGTGCAAGGCGGCATCCCTACACGGAACGTTTTCTAAATACCCAGTACGAGGCTGTAGCCGTCACCATTTTATCATATAAAACTGTCACCATCTGTTCCGTGTACATCCCACCACACACGCATTTCACAACCCGAGACCTGGAAAATTTAAAAGACCAGCTGCCGGAGCCTTTTGTTTTAGTATGAGATTTTAATGCGCACTTCAACCTTTGGGGCAGTGATAAAACTGACCAAAGAGGGCAACTTATCGACGACTTCATTTTAACAAATAACATTTGTCTTTTAAACTCAGGTGCAGCAACATATTTTTCACCAAACTCCCGTAACTTTAGTTGCCTTGATTTAGCCTTTTGCTCACCGTCTCTGTTTACTGATTTTAAATGGGAAGTACTAGACACCTCATATGGCAGTGATCATTTACATTCCATAATCAAACTCTCACCAACGCGCTGCCCATTATACTTCATAAACCGCACCGTTGGAAATTAGAACTTGCAGACTCGTCTGTTTTCACAGAAAGTGCTAAGCTGGAGGAGCTTACTACGACAGACCTAAGCATTGATAAAATTAATGAAATATTTACTGAATGTATTATTGCCGCAGCTGAAAAGGCTATTCCTCAATCTTCTGGCATTGTTAGAAAAAAGCTGAATCCTTGGTGGACATATGAATGCACAGAAGCAAAAAAGAAGCAAAATAAGGCCTGGGGAATGTTGCGTAGATACCCAACGCATAGCAACTTCCTCAATTTCAAACAAGCCAAAGCGAAAGCTCGATATATTAGGAGACAAGCTGAAAAATTGTCTTCGCAGAAATATATATCTACAATTAATAGCACCATCACATCCAAAAGGATGTGGGAACAGGTCAGGAAGTTTAGAGGGGACTACTCATCATACACGATACCCTTACTTACACCTTCAGGCACTCAGACAACACTACAAGAACAAGCAAATATACTTGGGGAGCACTTCTATAATGTCTCTAGCTCGGCGAATTATTCCAACAGGTTCTTAAAATACAAACTGTCAGCAGAAAAGGAGTAATTGCCAACTGCTTGTGCGTCTAAGGAAGAATATAATGCTCCATTCACTTTACAAGAACTTAACAGGGTACTGTGTGCTCGGTAAAAAAACCGCAGTAGGTCCTGACCGCATCCATTATTGCATGCTTGCACACCTGTCCAAAGCTTCGGTAGATGCACTCCTAAAATTCTTTAATAAGGTATTTGCATGTGGAATTATACCAAAAGATTGGAAAAAAGCAGTAGTGCCTTTTTTAAAAGCAGGTAAACCCCCCACATCCCCAAGCAGCTTTCGACCCATTGCCTTGACAAGCTGTTTAGGTAAATCGTACGAAAGCGTCGTAAACGCGAGATTGACATTCATTCTTCAAACGCAGAACCTAATTGATTTTCATCAATGTGGGTATAAAAAAGGCTGTTCAACGACTGACCACCTCGTCCGACTTGAACATGAAATTCGTGAAGCATTCTTACACAAGGAATACTGCCTGACAGTTTTCTTCGACCTAGAAAAAGCGTATGACACTACTTGGAGATTTGGAATCATACTTGACCTCGCTGGTTTAGGAATCCGTGGCAAAATGCTGAACTGTATAGCTGATTTCATGTCCAACAGAACATTCCAAATCCGTCTAGGCACTGTGCTCTCGCGCTCATTTGTCCAGGAAAATGGCGTGCCACAAGGCTGAATACTTAGCACAACACTCTTTATAGTAAAAATGAACTCCATTAACAAAGTCATCCCCCCCTCTGTTATGCACTCCATATACGTCGACGATCTGCAAATAGCATGCCGCGCCTCAAATCTAACAACATGTGAAAGGCAGCTACAGATCACAATAAATAAACTAATACAATGGGCTGACACAAACGGATTCCGCTTCTCTACTCAAAAAACTGTTACTGTGCTATTCTCGCAAAAACGAGGATTGCATTTAGACCCGGTTCTAAAATTGAATGACGTAACGCTGCCGGTAAAACAAGAATATAAATTCTTGGGAGTAATCTTTGATAAAAAACTAAACTTCCTGGCCCATATAAAAACAACAAAAGTTAAGGCAAATAAAGCGTTAAACATTCTAAAGGTGTTGTCCCATAAACACTGGGGTTCCGACCGAACGTGCCTCTTACGTATTTACCGGTCTGTTGTGCGTAGCCTTCTGGATTGTGGCTGTGTAGTTTATGGCTCTGCTAGGCAGTCTTACATTCGACGACTGGATCCAGTACATAACCTTGGACTGTGACTGGCAAGTGGTGCATACAGAACATCACCTGTCCAAAGTTTATACGTTGACTGCAATGAGACCCCATTACAGCAGTGCAGAGTGTTAATTACATTTTCCTACACACTGAGAATACAGTCATTACCACAACACATATGCTACAACATCGTCACACAGTACAGTTCACGGTTACATTATACAAATAAACCGAACATGATTAGGCTGCTTATCCTGCGATATGAAGAATATTGTCAGGATTATGACATTCCTCATGATGTCCTCCAGGTTGCGAAAAAGCCACAATGATTGCCCCTGTGGCACGACTTCATGCAGTTATGTGACTGGACATTAACACACCTAAAGAAAAGAGACACCCCACATGAACACATTCTACAAGAATTCTGTGCTCTTCAGCATAAGTATCAAGATTACATGGAATTTTACACTGATGGCTCCAAAACAAAAGAACACGTGGGTGTGGGGGCTGTAACAAAAAATTGGGAAGCCAGTATTCGATTACCAATGCATGCCTCTGTTTTCACTGCTGAAGTTTATGCTATATGGGTTGTAGTTAAAAAGATTATCACCGACAAACACAAAAATACAGTCATCTACACTGATTCCTTAAGTGCACTAAAGGCTCTTCATCTAAAATCTGAGTGTGAACCCCCGCTAGGGGATATTTTAAACATGGTGGCTTTTAACAAATATGGGAGATCAATTCGTTTCTGCTGGGTCCCAAGCCACGTTGGGATACCGGGAAATGAAGCAGCTGATAGATGTGCATCAACAGCAGCATGCAAAGACATAATATACACAACACTCCCATATAAAGATAGTATCAGTGCGATTAGGAAGGCCTTGACATCAAAATGGCAACACGAATGGAACCACTGTGCAAACAACAAACTACATCTTACTAAACCCGTCCTTGGTGAGTGGAAGTCATGTACCCACCAGGAACGGTTCATTGAAGTAGATTTATGTCGACTACGAATTGGACACACACACCTGACACACAATTTTTTACTTAGAAAAGAAGATCACCAACATGCGAGAAGTGCCAGGAACCGCTAACAGTCATACACATTTTACTGACATGTACACACATTGAAACACATAGACGAAAACTTTTGCAGAACTTATACAAGTCACACATACCATTACATCCTGCTTTAGTTTAGGAGACAATCCCCTAGTACCATTACCTGACGTGCTTAGATTTTTAGACGACACCGGCTTTTTACACAAACTATAGATCAACACAGCTTTTGCTGTTTTTATATTTTAGTTTATAACACCATGTGTTGGGCGCAGCATAGCCTGAGTCGCTTTTGCGCCACTAAACCCCATTTAACTAACTAACTAACACCGCCACTCTTTCGCTGTGATAAGCAACGAAGGGTTGCTTATGCAAACCCGCTCATTCTTTTTGATACAAAACGCTTCAAGCAGTTCGCGTTCATGTTTTGACTTCTCCCTGCTGATGATGCTAGTGCTGTAAAACAAAGGCGAGCAGTGGTTACAATCTTTCACATGCAATGCCAAGTTGCTCGCTGTGCCTGATTGCAGCGTGTTGTCATGTTCTCTGAGGCGTTTAAGCATCTTCGTTATGTGACAATCTGTCTGTGTCCTGGAACGGTGCCAGCTGGGGCCTCTCCCCCTCACACTCTCTCAGCAATCACGTGATGGCACAGCGGCGCATAGCAACAGTTGCGCTGCCACAGCTGTGGCCTCTCCCCTGTGGAGATGGGCTTGCACAAGGCTTACACTACGAGCGACGATCAGAAAAGGGCACGATGCTCCTCCACTCCGGAACGCACAAAAGCACTACGGCAGGGTTCATCTACTCCCCGACACGGCGCAGAGAAGGCTCCAGAGTCAGTTCGCCAACAAACACGGGTTTATTCACCCAAGATACAGCACAATGCGACAGTAACGGCGCTTACGGGCAAAGGCCCACTGCAAGACCGGTCAAGTATGCGTGCCCGCTACGCTAGGGCTAACTGGGTAGCGGTCCGCCAAGGGCGAGAACGAGGACTCGCGAGAACAAAGGTCTCATGTAACCACCTCGTTGCGGGCCTGTGAGCATCTGCCGCGGCGATGAGGCGCTCAGCGGAAGAGAGCTCAGGTGGAGAGGGTGCCCGGGGGCCGCCAGTCGGGAAGCCAATCAGGGCGCGTCCCGGTCACGTGTTCTCATGCAGAAACTCAATCTTGGGAAGGGAGAAACACAGTTTGCGTGAGAAATTAGCTCCAGCGCCCTAGCCGTGTCCGCCATGTTGCCGTCACGGCGACAGTTTCGGAGATCGAGCTAAGCGCAACGCGCGAGCTGGGGGACTAAGCGCGGGAAGGCATCTCAATCCCCACATGCACCAGGGACACAAATACAAACGGGCACCTATAGCATGTCGCTGCGACAGCACAGGCTCAAGCTGGGACACAATGCTATTAAAAGTCTCAGCGGCTGTGCTACTTGCCCTCGCGATAACCAATGTGCTAACTTACGAGAGCTCGGGCCATCTCCTTCGGCTCAGGCCTCCTATCAGTGCGTCTTGGCGTGGTACGACCTCACGCCAGCACTAGGCACCGCTCTTCAGCTCAGCTTCGAGAAAGTATCAGGACAAAGTACGCGCTCACCGCACTGGCAAAGGCACCGTGCGCGAGCTCAAGTCCTAGTCACAAAGGTGTCTGGCAAATGAGAGGAAAGCGTATACGTACCCCGTGCTGGTCCCGGAGAGAAGAGACCCGCGCTCGGTCGTGAGTAGCCGACGGTGGTTATCCCCATGACGCGAGTGGAGCACCACCGCTGACACCGTTTGCAAGTGGAACGGGGAGAGGCTTAGGGACGGCAGAACAGATGAATGGCTGGGCCAATGGCGCCGGCGCATACCTCTATCCTCATAAAGTCTAAGCTTGTTTTAATGTTTACAGCGCATGAGCTTGGTAAGTGATTGTGACATGTTGAACAAGCGGTTGCTGACACAATATGATATAAATGTTTTTAGAGTTGTACGTGTGCAGTGGCTGCTCGTCTTACGCCAAGTTTCACATCATGCAGTGAAGATATTGAAGTTTCCCTCATGTAGCGCATTTTGGTCCCTGTCATCATTATCAAAATTATACCGGTCACCTGCCACATTTGCGTATGCAAACTAGCCCACGCCATTGTACCATGTGTAAAGCACAGTGCGGTTTATATTGCGCTATGGGCCAGGTTTTGTGTCACACCTTGGCAAACTTAGTAGGCACATACTCACACTCACTCATGAATGTTTTCTTCTGGTGAATGGATGCATACTCATGTCCACTCGAAACAAATGCCACTCACTCACATTCATGCATGTTTCGAAAATGTGTGCAAGTAAGCGCACTCCTGAATGTGCCTACGTTTGTATGCAGTACAAGTATGCACACACACATAAAGCACACGTGACATGCAAACACGCATACATACGCAAAGCGTGTACCGCCACTCATTTGCACTCACACATCGTTCCACTCACTCACAATGACGCTTCCAAATGTATATCTGTGTCACAATGGAGTTGAAAGCAGTAGATCGCAGTGAAAGTACATGACTCAATCACAAGTAGACACTTGGACTCTGCTTGTTGAAGCAGTCAAATGCCAATTATAATGCATTTGGAAGCATGCGCACGAGCATCCCTATAGCGTTAAAATCGAGATCGCGCAACAGGAATAGCCAACGTTATGGGGATCGAGGTGTCTTCCCACGCCTCGTCCCCCAGCACATGCGTGGCGCTTAGCTCAATCCTCGGGAACCGCTGCCGTAACGGCAACATGGAGGACATGGCGAGTGCACCGGACCTACTTTCCCGCGCAAACCATGCTTCTCCCCCCCCCCCCCCCCCCCCGGGATTGGACTTGCCCCACGAGAACACGTCACCGGGACGCGCCCTGATTGGCCTCCAGGCACCCTTTCCACCTGAGCTCTCGTCCGCTGAGCGCTTCCTCGCCACGGCAGATGCTCACAGGCCCGCAACGAGGAGGTTACATGAGACCTTTGTTCTCACGACTCCTCGTTCTCGTGCTTGGCGAACCGCTACCCGGTTAGCCCTAGCGCAGCGGGCACGCGTACTCGATCGGTCTTGCGGTGAGCCTTGGCCCGTAAGCGCCGTGACTGTCACACTGCGCTGTATCTTGGGTGAATAAACCCGTGTTTGTTGGAGATCTGACTCCGGAGCCTTCTCTGTGCCGTGTCGGAGAGTCGACGAACCCTGCCGTAACGCCTTTGCGTGTTGCGGAGTGGAGGAGTGTCGTGCCCTTTCCTGACCGTCGCTCGTAGGGTAAGCCCTGTGCAAACCCATCCCCACAACGTCAGCCTCACATATGCACCCATCGTGCGGGTGGTTTGAACATGGCGGAGGGCGTCAAAACCAAGAGCACTCTCTGACGTCTTTTACCATCATCGCAGCTCCGCCGGCTCTTGACCGTACTTACTCGCCAAACTCTCAGAATATATGGTTCTGAGCCAAAGCACCCATGTTGCTGCTGCTTTGAGGAAATCGATGCCGGCTCATCGAAGCCATTGCACATAGCAACTAATACATTCTTGAGGCTTGCCTGAGCTGTGTGCAGGGGGTCTACGAGATGTAAACAACATATGCATTAAGAGGTACTAGTTGAAGGCATAAAGATAAGATTCCTGCAATTTCCGTAAACACTAGCATCAGAGTTCCCTCTAGTAATTTTTGTAAGAGACTCTTATGTTTAAAGGGCATGAATGATGAGGTATACTACGTAGTGCTTGGTTTTAATGTTTAGGTGGTACATAGGTTATATAAGGTAAGTGCCTGAGGGGAGACGTCGAAGAATGGCTTGGTGCATTATATGTAACTCAGGGTGCCATGAGTCTGCCACCTTTGGCTGAATATCACACTGAAATATAAAGTTTGGTTAAACAGTGGTAAAGTGCCTCAGACAGACTCGCCGACGTTTCGAAAGGTGGACATATCTTTGTCAAAGGTGGCCTTATGATCCTTGGCGACATAGTTTTAACAGGGTAACTGGGTGAGTTTTACCAATTTCTTGGCCTATGTGAGAAAGGTTGTGTTTAAAAACCAGTTCCTGTTTACTGGTGTTCTTTTAAAAAGTCAAGTAATTTTCAGTGCATGGGTGCAATTCCCTGATGTTCCCAGGGAAAAGCTGGAAAGATGAAAACCTTGAAAAAAATATTTTCTAGACAACCTGAAAAGTGAACATCTGCCAAATCTAACTTTGTTCTAGTGCCACGCATTTACAAAGAGTTGTTTTTATGTGTAATTCTCTGTGACGTGCAAAGGCCATCACAATTAAAATAGGCACCATATGTGTTTTGCTGCATCCCAGGTCACCGAGCTCCAATTCCAGGTGTTTGCCCTCACCGTGCAGTAAGAGTGCTGCACAACATGCACGTGGGATCCCACCAGCTACAGCAGCCAGTGTAACCCACGAAGACCTGCTCTACTCAGTTATGACTGGCACACACATGAGAGTGATTGGCAGGTCGACAGGTGGTGTTGCCATGGAAACAGAGCAGCACAGTAACCTGGGACTTTTCTGTGAAACAGCAGGAACATATGGCAGAATTGTACAACGGAACATCTTTGGTCATTCGTCCGACTCCCAACTTCACGACATCCTCTATCCGGACTGTGCTGGTAAAGTGTCGAGCAAAGAAAACCAAAGCACAGCAGAAAGGAATCTTGAAAGTGTTACAGCTGAGGTTGGCATAGGTACACCGACCGGAATCTCCTCATGTCCCAGTTCGAAACTCATGATGTTATCTGGTAGTAGAGCTGAACATGGGAGACCAGAATTGCTAATGCAAGAACCAAGCTCTTCTGAAGCATCACCTGAGAGTCCTTGCCCGTGCGGACGCTCGTTTGAAGACGACACCTATGAAAGTGAGGGGAAAGGGCTGAACCAGTCCTGTGGTGACAATCCTGGTTTGCTGCTCTCGGAGCCCACTTGTGACGAGGCACACGGTGCTGAGGACGGCGGTGGGGATGCCAGCGTGTTGGCTGCTGACAAGGAAAGTAGCCTACCTACCACTGCAAATGAGTCCTTCCCTGTGGGATTGAAGATGGCTGGTAAGCACTGTGTCTCAGGTTCCACTCTGTTTTCTGCAAGGTGGCCAGAATTGTAACAGAGTGATCTTTACATAGGCAATGCAGCATACTTCAGGTCAAATGTTGTACGGTCTTAGAGTCTCACAGGAGTACAGATCACCACGGGTTCAAGCTTAGCGAGCCACTGGACCGCATCGGCCGTCGCCTCTAGCGCCGCTGCGCGCGAGCTCAAGCTGCAAGGGGCTACAGAACGACACACGCAAGAACACAATATTACCCTGAGTTAGTGGAAACCGTTTATTGTCTCCAGCGGTGCCAAACACTGCACAAATGCATGGTCCGGGGGCAGCGTGGGAACCAAAGGGGTCCTGCACCAAGGGCAAAAATACAAACAGGCGCCTATACATCACTGCGAGAGCACAGGCTCAAGCTAGAAAATATGCAAGCAAAATAGCGAGCAAATATGTTCGCTTCCACAGCTGGACACCAACGCCTAGTCGTTTGCGTGTATGGCCATGCAAATGGTGTTGCGTGTGCATTGTGGCACATTGATTGGCTTGGTTGAATCACAGGCAACAAGCCAACATACCGATCCCATGCGCCAGTAAAATTGTCACTTTACTTCGTTATATTGAAATTTTACTGCATAGAAATTCAAACATTTGTGCCAAGTACAACCGTCAATTGATTCTTTCTTCACGGAAGGGACCTTAAAAAGAATAATGTAAAAGAAAGAATGATAAGTTTTGTTGAGCTTGAGAGCCAGTGTCTACTTTTATAGTTTGATTCCATGCCAACGAAGTTCTCTTTACAGCAGTTACACAGCACACGGAATGCCAAAAAAATTAATATCCAATGCACTGGGGTGATCGGTATAAGCGAAGCTTTCGTTTCCATTCTCCCACCACGACTTGCCAACATAACTTCGGGTTTCTCTGAAAGTAGTATGACACCAAATGCTATGTTCACCGAACTGAACTGCTTTCCCCACAGTGTGACCAAAGTAGCATCAAAGCCTATCAAATGCTACAAAAAAAGCTTTGCTTTAAAATCACCTGTAATTGTGGGGACTACCTGAATCAGCAATTTTGTTCATGGCCGCTGCATTTTCTGTTTGCTGATATCACGCGTGCATCATGTCCAAAACGAGCAAGAACCGGTATGATGTCAGAAATTTTGATTGCTGCTATGTATTGGTTCAGCAGAAGCCCTAAAAGTTGGTTTTATCACAAAAGACCCACTCTTAATCTGCTATGCTTAAAGGGACACTAAAGGCGAATCCTGTCAAAGTGGACTGTTAAAATACCATTCCAGAAACCTCACAGCGATTGTTTCGTGTTAAAAAAAGACATAGTTTATGACAAAATTGCGTCTGAAGGGTTCGCATACCTTTAGCACAGTTGAAATAACGCGCCCTCGAGTGGTGAGGGGTGATATTGCATATGCAGTGCTCCCATTCCTGTGCCAGATTGCGCCAGATTGCGCCATATGAGATTTCCTGCGCCATCCTGATAAAAATACACAATTTTTCAACGAAGTGCGCCAATATTAGCGCCTGCGCATTACGTGTCTGGCCACAATGGCCCGCAGACGTGCGTAGCGCACGTCTGCGGTTTCATAAATCGAACGGCGACCGATAATGTGGGCTCGATGGGGACCGCCTAAATGTAAAATTAATTGGGAGCCGGAAATTATTCTCGGTTGACCACTTTCAGGGATACGTTCACTTTCGCAGGATTTCGCGTCTCTAGCGTCAGCGTCGGCATACTTGGTAGTGTGCCAGAAATGCTATCATCCGTCGACGTGTCCAGTGCAAAGTATCCCGGAAAGGGATCGTCCAAAAATAAAACCGAAGTTTGTCAACGTGGTCCTGCGCGCACTTACGCTCGCCTACGATCTGGTCGTGTGTCACAAATAGACGAAAGTACAAATAATGCATGCACCGAATCTTAAACCTTTGGCAACAGGAGCGCGATTTTGTAGCGATGCCTTTGCCGCTGCCGCTCCTTGCGCTTCGTCAGTGGTATAAGAGCGGCGCTCCGCCTGCGTTATATAGTATCAGCTGGCAGAGAACAGTGGATGATAAGGACGGCATATAGAATTGAGCGGAATGCATGGCTACAAAATCGCTGCACAGGAGTCGACCATGCTATCATAGCTGAATGACGGCATTTTCTTGTATGTTTTTTGAAACAGTAACTGTCTTCGTCGGCGGAGACACCGAGGGTGTAGTCAGGCCGCTTAAACATAAGTCACCGCGACCATGTCGCTAATTAACACGTCAATGAATAAACGATGGACGCGTGGAGCCTACCCGAATGCACTCCCGAATGGCTTGCCGGAGTTCGCTTGCCCGACCCTTTGGGCGCAGTCAGTGCTGGATTCGCTAGGCTTCGCTAGTTTCGGTTTCCAGCAATTGTCGGCAACATGGACGACCACCATGCTGCGGTGATGCCAGCGGCGTATCAACGCCAAAATATTGCTATTTCCGCTCAACTTGGCGGTCACATTAGCACGCAGTCGTGCAGGCAGAGACTGAATTATATAGAATGGCGTACCTTAAGGTATCCGAAATTTCGGTCGCATTTGTACTTTAAATTTATGGGCCAGTGATGGTGCCTCAAAGTAGTCAGAATACAAGCTTGTTTGAATTGCAGGTGTCGAAATAATCGGTCGACGCCAGTTGTGATTCGGCCAGTTGCCGAACAGAGACTTCAGCATTACGAGGATAAACAGACGTTGAGACACCTGGCTGTCATTTGAAGCAATGACTGAGCGTTACGAGGGGCTCATCAAGGCTGGCCTGGCTCAGAAAAGCATTGATGACATTGTCTGGCCAAGTGTTTCTGACTGATGCCAGAGCCTTGCTGAAAACATAACAAAGTGTGTGGGAACCCTCGGGTCCCATAACCACCGCACGGGCAGCGAACGTCGCGTCAAGCGCATGCGCGCCAGGGAGAGGGGAAACTTTCCTTCCGCGGGCGGCGGCGCACGGGAATCGCAAGCGCTATCAGCGCCACCGGGTGGGTCACGCGAGATCCCGCTGATATCGCCTGGGTCTCTTTGGTCTCCAGCAAGCGGCGACGGCGGAAGTCTCCACCGTCGCTCCCGTATTCCCGCACGTGGTTAGTCAGCCGCATTCTTGCCGCAGCAAACGCCACGGCCCCCCGTATTCCCCAGTTGGTAAGTTGGAAGCCCTTCTTTACCTAGTGTATTATTCTCTTCGAGGGAACCCTCAGCGATGTCAACTATAGCTAGCTGGCCTGCTCGAAGTGTTAGTTGCAGTCGTAATAAATGCTTTCCGAGTGTACACGTGGTTGTCGTCTATTGTTTCCTCGAGCTTGTACCGGACCGCGGTTGATGCGCAGACATGCGCCAAACGTGGGGCTCGGTGTGTCGAGGCAGAGGGCCGTGGGCGATCCCCACCATATCCCGACATTTTGGCATTCCCAACATGGGGCAAGCTCTTGGAAAACAGGACGACGATCGGTTCGGATGCGAGGAAGGCTTTGTCTGGACCAGCGTTAGGCCTCACCCAAAGGCGTGATTGCTAGCTAGGTTGGGCGTGTGCTTTCTTCTTGAGTGCGAGTTAACGCTGCGCCAGTGTCGCCGAACTCGTGTAGACGCTGAGATTTGCAGCAAGTTTTCTCCCAAGAGTACGCCCGAAGCGAGTGAGTGCAGCAGCCGACGCGGTGGTCGATTTTCCCTGTACATAGCTAAATAGCCTCCTTTCTGTATCTTTGGCTCTGGGACCTGGGCGCCGGAAACGCTGGCTAGGACGTCAGCAGGGCGCAGTCCCAGGAGTCTGCTCGGAAGCTGCGTGTTGAGCAGCGAGCGGGGACCACTTAGCTAGGCCTGCATCTCCTCGCGGCAGCTCATTGGAACCCTTTATGGGTCTTTTGTGGCATTGGTATCCGTCATAGACGCGATTAGGCCTAAGGCTCTGCGGAGCTGCCGGTCGCATGTTCGAAGACGACCATGCCGTGACATTTAGCGGGTGCAAACGGATTCGCTAGTTTTACTATACTCGCCCGAGCTGAGAAACCTCGTTCGAAATAGAAAGCTTATTTTCTTCAGATGAACTCAATATTTTGCGGGCAAAATAACCAAAATCTCGGGGGACCGGAGAGCGCTTTGTTCATACAAGCATCGCCCACTTTCGCGCTGTATCAGACCGGAAAAATTCGGTCGAAGCGAATAACTTCATTCAAACAAACTGGATTGTTTTTTTTTTTTTTTTTTTTTTTTTTTTTTTCTCGTTGCCGCATAAAGCTATGCGGTAGACGGGTGGTTCAGCATCGTGTCAGACGGCCGACGCTGCGGCGGCCTCTACTGCCTTAATTCTAAGTGTTTGTGGAGTGCATTCGAGCGACTTTGCAAAACGAGTGAAGCCGCCTCGACTTGCTATTGCTGCCATGGTCCACGTCCCTGCCTGCTGTCTCGGCCCCTCCCTGTTCGCGGCCCGATGCAGCAGCACATGGCAGCCACAATGAGGGAGGCTCACCATCATACACTCCCACGAGGATGCGGCGGTGCAAGGTTCATCGATCCGGCGCGCGCGCCGCTTCGAGAAAGTCCTGACCCGCTGTTCCCGGGATGACATTGCGGCGCGCATCTTGAGGGCAAGCCATCTTCAGCCCCCGTCATCGTCAACCACTGTGACGGCTGTCACATGTGGGCGGCCGCCACACAGGACAGTGCTGTGTGGCGCCATATCCCACCATATCCCGACAAGTGTCAGCTGTGAATGAAAAAATCATACAATGCAAAATGCAACATCTGAGCAACTATACTAAACTTGAAATAAGCTAATTACATCACACTGTGTGAACAGGTTGGTTGTCTTCATTTAAATTAACGGAGACTCATGTATTTAGATGCATAGAAACATTGTTTTACAGCAAGCAAATACTTTCTGGAATAACGCTTGTCAATTTTAACTGTTTGAAATAGCTTAGGACGTGTCCAGCATGTAGTATTTATTAGCTCCAAAGTGCTCTGAAAGCTGTATGTGGATGCTCAAAACTGCTCCAAAATTAGGATTTTGCTGCTCCAAAAATTGCTCCAAATCTCATTTGTCAGTGGCAGCACTGCATATGCCATCACTGCCCTTTACTGCCGTCGGTGAGTAAAACAGCGCCCGACAGATGGCGCTACGGTTTACTGCACAATAGAGCTACTGCATATGCTCCATACGGGAGCAGAGTTGCGCATAGGTCCGCCATCTTGCCCGCCGACGCATCCGTGTTAAGCAGAAAAGCCCTTCCTCTTGAATGCAGAATATGGCGCAGCTCAGCGGACGAGTGTGCTTGCTCCTTCATTACACGAAAGTGAGGTTACATGGCGAGCGGCAGCGTGCACAGGCTCGTGATGACAGTAGCGCCGCAGGCGGTAGTGCAGGCCATAGAAACTCTATGGTGCAGGCACTGCCATGAAGTTGACTTTCCCTCAAAAGGATGCTTTTTGCGCATATGACCAGATTTGGCAAATAGGGTCGCGAGCGGCTCGCTCAATCAGAGTCGCAACTCTGCTCGCCAATGGGAGCTTATACAGTAGCTCTACTGCACAAAATGCAAACGCACAGACATGGAGAGACCGAGCTAAGACAGAGTGTTGGATTCGCCGCTGCAGCTGCTCTTGGTGAAGGCACGTAGACCATTCGGGTCTATGCCCCATTTTCTACTTCATGTGGATGTGGCATTCTCTGCTATTTGCAGTTTGTGCGACTTTCGCAAGCCAGCAAAACGAGCGCACCACTACACGATAACGAAAGTACTGAAATGCAAAAGCACGGGTGGCACAGAGTTGGAGAAAACGAAGCCTTTCGACCACCCGCGTCATTGTCAAGGGTAACGTCAATGAATTATTTTTGTAAACATCAAATAGAATTGGACAAGTAGCATTTTCTTTCATCTTATAATGCAACACAATGATCTCTTTATTCCGAGTGGTTGAGTACTAGTGACGAAATTAAAATTAGTCTCTAATCGTGCCCTGTATTTACCTCAATTTCTCGATTACTAAAGCTTTGTTCGTGATAATATTGATGCCGTCAACATTGTCAAGCACTAATCTATCACTTTAGCTTAACCTTAATATTTGCCTTTAGTGTCCCTTTAAATTAAGTTATTCTAATGAACTAATCTTATACAAAACTCTAGTATGATCCGAACTAGAGTATGCATCATTCATTGCAACATACTTATTAACAAGCAGATTCTTAAGCTCAAAGCCAGCCAAAATCGCGCTGCTCACTTCATTATATTTAATTATTTTCATGCTGCTAGCTTTAGTCAAGCGAAAGTATATCTTAACTTGTCTCTTTTTATTCCGCAAATATATGGACACTTCAAGCGAATTCTTGAGGTCGCCGTGAGGTTCCACATATATTTAATTATGCCATATGCCATGCCATGCTATAAGACATGTGATACTTGCGGGTTATATTGCCGCACCATTCTATCACTAAAGTTGTTCATACTGAGTCTCACTTGCAACACCACAGACCCGTGCACATGAGGGTTGGACCCTCCCCCGTGTAGCCGTGCGCGGCTTAGCCGTGTCTTGGAAAGGGGGGATCTTGGGGGTTGGAGTCGATGCCGGGTATTCGGACCATTAAGGCCCCCCGGCAGAGGCAACAAACCTCTTCGGCCTCTGCTTCACATAGACGGCACCTCCAGACTGACCCACCTGGAGGAATTCGGCAGTCGCCTTTTCCTGTCACCCTCTCCGATCTTCCAAATTTTTGGGTGGCAAGGGTTAACCTTGTATGGGTAATGAACCTAGATTAGAGCATATTTGGTTATAGCAATGATGTACTGCTGACGTGTACACAACTTCCCTTGCTATGTCGTCACGTCCCCTTGTTGGGCTCGGTGGTGGGTGGCAGGCATCACTGCTGAACATAAAGCTACATATTATGGAATCAAGCTATCCTCCACTACCTGATCGTCTCCCTCACAAAAGGGGACGCACCGATGCAACGTTCAACTTTTTCGTCCAACCAAAAGAAAGATTCCCGAAATTCCACGTTGTGCATTGTGAAAATCTAGACAAGACTGTTCGTACAATCTCACCATTTATTGTGTCAAGAGAGAGAAAGCGAAGAGAGGAAAGGCAGGGAGGTCAACCAGACGAACGTTCGGTTTGCTACCCTACACAAGGGATAAGGGAAAAGGGGAATAAAAGGAGGAAGAGAGTGAGCATTGTGTGTGCAGCGAAGCACCATGACACCAAAGTCAAGTCCCATAGCTGGTGATGTGCGTTGAAGACATCTGACATGAACCAAGGGCCAGTGGTCGTTGCGTGAATAGGAGGCTGCGGGTGAACCATGGGGCTCACTCGAGACTTGCAACCACAGGATTAAGAGCATCCAGTACTTGCACTGCACTTCGCGCTGATGGAGTATGCAGCTTGCTTAAGACTATACGAAGGGTATTTATAAGCGACCGAAGCATCACAACCACTTGCCGGTCTTCTTCAGGCAATTAATTGGGAGTTGGCATTGTGGACTCTACCGCGGTGCACTGTATCCTTTGATGTGACTGTGGTGCCGGCTGTGGCTTCAACTGTGGCGTCGGCTGTGGTGTCGGCTGTGGCCATGGCTGTGGCTTAGGTTGTGGTTTCTGCTATGGCGGGCGGCTGTAGCCTTGGTAGCGCGGGCCAGGCTTCAGTACTGGTGTTCTCCGGCACAACCTTGTCAGAGTTAGACTCGACTCAGCCAGGCCTAGGGGGCAGAGGAGAAGGAGTTGTCCAATGTGCCGCGCTCTTCATAGAGGAATCTTCGTTTTTGAAGTCCGACGGCGTCGGGAGCATCGCTTTCTAATGGCCGCAACAGCTTCCCGACGAGACGAATGGTCTCTTGCCATCTGCTTCAAGACCGCCCTTTCTTTTCTCTATTTAGGGCAGTCTTTTGAGGTAGCATCATGGAACCCAATGCAATTGGGGCATTTGAGAACCGTGGCTACGCAGGAGTCTGCAGCGTGGGGCTGTGCGCAGCGCGAGCAAACTCTCGTGTTCTTGCACACAGCGCTCACGTGTCCCAGCCTCAGGCAGTTGCAGCATTGGAGTGGTCTTTGGATAAATGGACGCACGGGGTGTCTAAAGTGGCCCACCTTGATGTGTGAGGGAACACATTCGCCCTTGAAAACCACCTTCACACAGCGGGATGTGCCGAGTCGAGACACATGAGTGATGGCGCAGCCATCAACGGGTGGCTTAATTAAAATCGGCAAGTCGGCACTGGAGATAGAGACGTCGACGTCGTTGATGACACCAGTGGTGGTATTACTGTCCAGAGGAAGATTAGGAGTGGACCTTCATGCCGCCAAGTTCCGTAAGTTTGCTCAAAGTGATCCGTGTGCCGTCTCATGTACGACGTCAATAGTCAAGACATTTTTTCGTGTGTTGACTCTGACATCCGTGACTTGATTTGGCGCCACCGCTTCGAGAAGCACCGAGACAGACTGTCTGTTGAGTCGCCTCAGGTTGTTGGTAGCGAGTTCTGGTATAAATAGAATTGTGCTGACTGCGCTATTCCGAGTTGGTCCTGTAGTTGACGTGCTTGAAGACAGGTAAGCCCTGGTGTTTCTTCGTTTTGCCTTGCGGCTCCTCACAAGCTGAAAGTCGTCATCGGAGAAGTCATCACTGCTGAGCAAATAGACACTGGTATCGTCGCTGTCGGTGTCGCTCTGGAGGCCGGTCCGCTTCCTAGACGCAGCCGCAGCTCAAGTCGCCATCCCCAGCAGAGGCGCGGGGACGTCAACTTGCGTCTGTGCAACCATCCATGACAGCTACCCAGAGATTTACAGAGAAATCAGGTGAAAACAGCAGAGCTAGAGAAGTAGCGTTCTGGCTCGCAGAAACTTCGTCTTCGTCCCTTTCTTGTGTCAAAATCTCTCACTAAAGCAATAGGGCGAGGTTACAAAGTAAAGAAGATGGCTAGTGGCGACTTGCTGCTTGAGCTGAGTGATAAAATACAGCACAGCAAGCTGTCTAACCTCATGACGATTGGGGACAACCCTGTCTCCATTTCTCCTCACTGTTCACTTAACACAGTCCGTGGAGTAATATCCGAACAAGACCTTTTGGAACTAACTGAAACAGAACTTCTTGAAGGATGGAAGGAGCAAGATGTAATAAACGTACAGAGAATCATGTTGAGACAGGATAACAAAGAAATACCGACAAAGCACCTAATTTTGACCGTCGCCATAAGCAACCTACCAGAGTCCATTGAGACAGGGTATATGAAAATCCGTGTGAGACCGTATATACCGAATTCCCGCCGATGTTTCAAATGTCAAAGGTTTGGCCATGGCTCGCAGAGCTCCCGTGGTCGGTTGACGTGTGCTAAATGTGCAGCAAATGACCATCCTGCAGACGATTGTTATGGCGAATTTCACTGTGCTAATTGTGATGGAGGGCACGCCGCATACTCGCGGTCATGTCCCAAATGGAAACAAGAAAAAGAAATCCTAGCGCTTAAGGTGAAACAAAACATTTCTTTCAAAGAACCCTGTGAGCGTCTTTCGTTTGTCCAGCACACAACGTATCAGGGGGCTGTGCCACCTCGACCTAAGGCGGCTGCTAAGATCACGAGCTGGGAGCTTGCACTCCCGCCGCCCGCCCCCTTGGTGGGAGCAGCTAGCGCTGCCTCACCTTACCCGAGAAAAGGGAAGCTGATCGCTGATTCAGTGACTCCCAAAACGCCGCGAGAGTCGAGGCCCGTGGCACGTGGCACACTGCCATCCGCGCGGGCGTCCAGCGCTTCACAGGAGGCGATGGAGGTAACCCCAGGCCCTTCGGTGTCAACAGCGCCAAAGGATCGGCATGCCTCGTTAGAGCGCACCAGAACAGGAAGACTCACAAGAGTTACAGCGCCTGGTAAAGGCCCAGTAACATGGCTGTGCAATCTTGAACACAGAACCACTTATCCCAGCTACAATTGATGTGCAAATGTTACAATGGAATGTCAAAGGACTTATTCATGATCTAGATGATGTAAAAGAACTCTTATATGAATTCCAACCAAAAGTGTTCTGTGTTCAGGAAACACACTTAAGACCCTGCCACACAAATTTTCTAAAACAGTTTGCAGTATTTCGATAAGACCGCGATAACTGTCTTGCCCTTTAGGTGGAGTGGCTATAATTACGGACAAATCAGTTGCTTGTCAACATGTAAATATTCAGACATCTCTTGAAGCCGTAGCAATCCGTGCCATATTCGTTAAACAAGTTGGTAATGGTTTGCTCTTTATACATCCCTCCTAATCATTATCTAACCAGGGTTGAGTTTGAGAACCTGGTAGGCCAACGGAACCCTACATAATACTCGGGGACCTGAACGCCCATAATTCGCTTTGGGGCGACACATGCTGTGACTCAAGAGGACGTCTCATAGAAAAATTTATTATTTTAACTGGTCCGTAACAAAAACAAAAAAAAAACACATTTTGTAGCTCAGCACACCATACATTTTCTTCAGTTGATCTTGCCATAGGTTCCTCATCACTACTGCAATATCTAGAGTGCAATGTCATAAAAAATCCGTACGGAAGTGACCATTTTCCGCTAATTTTGACCACTGCAGATGTGCTCGATCCTCTTGTCTACCCAAAAAAAATGGAAATTTAGTACTGCCAATTGGGAGAAATTTAGAGAACTCTCCGTTCTCTCATATGATTCAATCATACTCTTGGAAATTGAGGAAATGAATGCATTTCTCACGGAACACATATTAAACGTGGCCCAAGAGTCCATACCGCAAACAGGACGCACTCGTGTTAATACCAAGCTGTGGTGGAACCGCGAGTGTGAAATAGCTAAAAAGAAGCACAATAAAGCGTGGTGTAAGCTTTCGCGTTACCCCAACAAAGAAAATATAATCGCTTTCATGCGAGCTAAGGCTAGTGGAAGGCACATCCAGCGTGAGGCCAAGAGAGAAAGCTGGAGAAACTATCTATCGCACATAACCTCATATGCAGATAAAAAGAAGGTGTATGCGAGGGTGCGAAGGCTTAAGGGCCTAGCTCCTAGCCCACTCCCATTGGTAAATAATCTTGGCGACACACTAGAACAACAAGCTGACACACTAGGTGAGCATTTTGAAAGCATTTCTAGTTCACTATACGAAAGAGTTTTTAGCTCACAAGAAACAGGCTGAACGCAGACCACTTCTTTCCCATAAACGAAGTCGAGAGGGCTATAACAGCACTATAACAATGCACGAAATAAACATCGCTCTAAAAAGTTGCCGAAGTTCAGCTCCGGGTAAGGACCAGATCAGTTACGACATGCTAAGGAAACTGCCGAAGCAGACGCTGGAGTGTTTGCTGGGCATTTAAAATCTTTGACGCTGGCTGTTTGCCCAACAGTTGGAAAGAGCCAATCGTTACATCGATCCTCAAACAAGGCCAGTATCCCTCCATGGTTGCAAATTATCGTCCGATAGCTTTACACTCAAGCACTCAAGCGTCTGTGAAATTCTTGTCTTTTAAGGATAAGAACCGAATCCTTTCAAATGCCGCAAAACTAAAGGATACAGACTGGGCAATTAGCGAGGACTATTCGCCCAATGTTCAGGAACCAAGAAAAAAGTTTATACAGTTTGCTAAAGAGCGCGGAGGAAAACTGAAACTGCGCTTTAATAAACTACACTTGGATAAAAAAAACTTTCATGTACAACGCTGAAACAGACTGTATCACGTGTAGACGAATAGCCATCACCATGCCCTTCAGCTAACCCACAAACTGTTACTAAACTGCGCTTTAATAAACTACACTTGGATGAAAAAACTTTCATCTACAACACTGAAACAGACTGTATCACGTGTAGACGAATAGCCATCACCATGCCCTTCAGCTAACCCACAAGCTTACTAAAAGTGGCCTTGTTTGCAGTGTCATTAATTGTCGCAATTTAAAAAACAAAACTGATCAGTTCCTCTCCCTCTTCGAAATAACAAATGCACGTGTGGTAATTGGTACAGAGTCATGGCTGGACAGCAACATGACCGATAGTGAAATATTTCCTTCATCCTATACCACATACCGGAAGGATCGCAATGCACATGGTGGTGGTGTATTCATCCTTGTTCATAGTTTGGAAAGCGTGTCGGTTAACATAGACGGCGATTCCTGTGAAGCAGTCTGGTGCAGGGTACTGCTGGGCAATGGTACTTCATTAGCAGTTGGTTCTTTTTATAGGCCTCCCGGTTCCACCACTCCAGTATCATTTTTTCAACTTAGCAACACATTATTACCTTAACACGCAACATGCATTATCCTTGCCGGAGACTTTAATATGCCTAGTGTGGAATGGTCGCCTTACCAACCAGTAATTTGCACTTCATCCCTTCTGTATACTGCGTTCCGTGAAATGATCAATGCGCATTCATTATTCCAGTTTGTTGAAACACCTACGAGACTGGGTGCTACCAGCGCTAATGTGCTAGACTTATTTTTTTGCAATGACCCCAACTTAGTGTCCTCTGTAGTAACACTGCCAGGCATAAGCAACCATGATGTGGTTCTAGCAAAATTATCGTATAAAGTTATGAAGCGGCAGCACACGCAACCCCGCAAAGTCTATTTTTACGAAAAAGGGGATTATGCGTCGTTATCATCGGAACTTGATGCGTTTTTTCCTGAGTTTCTTTCACACGGACCGTCTATGAATGTGGATTCCTTCTGGAACTACACACACGTTCATCCCGTCCCGCTTCATTTCAGCTAAGCGTTGTGACGATAAGCGTTGATGAATAGACAGCTGCGAGTGATGGTCAATCGATGGAAAAGCCTCTTTCGTAGATTCTGTGATTCGCCGGCACTAAATCTGTACTCGGAGATGAAAAAACAAACCAAAAACCTATCCAAGGAAATACGCAAAGCAAAAATGGTATACTTGAGCACTAGTTCTGTGTGACATTTCCTTTAAAGCGCTTGACAAGAAAAGCGTCCCACGCGAGGCTATTATGCAACACTTCCTATCACTGGAAGACAAGTACAATGCAACGTCCTATTTTACGGATGCCTCAAAGACGCACAAGGCAGTCTCATGCGCTGCACATAGTCACGGCTATAATATTTCAAGAACTCTCAATACAAGTTGCAGCATATTCACTGCGGAAGCATATGGTATTCGACTGGCTGTAGATCATATACGACAACATAGGATACAAAATGCTGTTATCTACACAGATGCGCTAAGTGTCATAACTGCACTAGCTTCGGGAAAGGTGGGAGACAACTCTGTTTTTAATCACCTGCTAAAATTCATTTATAACGCTTCCAATGAAAAACTTTCCCTCGTGGTATGATGGGTACCGGGGCATTGCAACATAGCAGGAAACGAGACGGCTGATCAGAGTGCTAGAGAAACTGCTCTACGTGGTGACATTGAAGTTACTGAAGTCCCTAGTTGAGATATTAAACCTTATGCCCGTAACCGGCTGCGCCAGCACTGGCAGTCCCAATGAGATAAAGAAATGGAAAACAAATTACATGCAATAAAACCACATCTAGGCAAATTTTTCCAACAAAAAGTCACAAGACTAACAGAAACCACACTGTGCAGGCTATGTATAGGACACACATACGCAACACACATATACCTGTTAACAGGCACACAGTCACCCATATGCAAAAAATGTGGGGAACAACTCATTGTCCGGCACATCTTAATTGAATGTCCAAGAGTTCACCAAACAAGAGTACAGCATTTTAGAGAACTTTACACACATAATATACCCTCTCACCTTGCATTATTTTTTCCCATGACCCTATGTTTAGTGTCAAAAGAGTTTTTAAATACCTCGCCGACGTCCAGTTCTTTAACACTGTATCCTACAATCCAAACCACCATGCTCCATCAGATATGTGAGGAGCCTGAGCTATTAATGCCTCGAGGTCTCGCAGCTTTTTCGCATTTTTAAAGTACTTTGCTGATAGCTTCGAGGCAAATATTTATCGCTTATACTCACTGAAAACTACAAATAATCTGCATAACATATACATAGCATATAACATATAACAAGTAATCGCTCATAGTCACCGATATCTCCTTATAATCTATGCACAGTTGAAATGCTTCATATAACAATAACACCATTGTTTAGCTAGGCCCAGTGATTCCACCCCTGCACCAACTGCGCCAAAGTCCGCCAAATGGGATTTACAGCGCCATGCTGATAGAATCGACGAAAATTGCGCCTAACTGCGCCAAACAGTCTCGGATTTTACGGCCTCTATCGCCTACAATTGCACCACCGGAGAATTAAAACGTGCAGCGTGATGATAGGGCAAGCCTTAGTTACAACCTTAGTTGCGAACAGGAGACGAAACAGCACTAGTGCTAAGCCACAGCGCTACGCACGGCACCGACGCAGCGTCTGCCTTGCAAGGTGGCTCGGCAGCAAAGTGCGGTTTCTGCTGAGGCTCGTGGCTTACGCAGCTAGTACAGTAGAACCCCGCTGATACGTTTTTCGCGGGACCGTAAAAAATAAATAAAGAAACAGAAGAGCCGGGAAACGCAAGAGCCGAGAAAGAGGAAAAATTGAGAAATGAGAGTGGTGTTGAACTGCACACAATATTATTTTAATTTGTAGTTTCGCCCGAAAGCCGAAGCATTGATTGCAATTGCAAATTAGACAACTCTACAAAGGATAGTAGTTTTATCGTCCGTGTAAACTTGTAAACAGTCGCTTATTAACTATATTAACAAGCATGGTGTCAGCGCGCACAGGCAAACATGAACACATCACACTCGATGAGCGCGGACACGCGCTATCTAACACTGGCGTGAGGAAGCGCCGCAGCAGCAGCGAGCGAAGTGACCGTCGTGCTGCTATTGCTTTCAATGCAAACTGAGCACCGAGAACACAGTACGCACAAAGCTACGAGCCGCCAACGCACCTACACTGCCTAGACTCTGCCCCCAACGCAGATCGCTTTCAAGATACGGCCCACGCACCGCCGTGCAGTATGTAGTTGATGACAGAGTACAACGCCGCCCGCTATCCCTCCCTCCCCCTCGCTCCCTCGCCGGTGCCTCGAGCTTCTCTTTCTAGAATCTCCCTCCTCTTTCTCCCTGCTTTTCTTTTTTGCGCGCGGGAGATTTGGCCGCGGTCGTCTGCTCCCCTCACACGCTTTCACTCGCACATACAGCATACGGCGCGCAGCGATGGTGTTATCGCCTTTTGGACTTTATATGAAACATGTATGCGCCATAACCAATTTTAAGGCCCCACGCGTCATTGACACCATCTTTAGATAGCAAATACGTATCTCAAAAGCCATGCTTTTGCTAGCATAAACCGAAAATATGTCGTAGGTGTCGCCCCCGGCACTTTGGGCGACCAACCCCTTTGTCAAGCCACCAAGCCAAGCGACATGAAAAGTCAAAATGGCCGCTCGGGCTGGTGCGAGGTGGCAGTTCGCAACGCAGTGATGCGGGAACGGTCCCACAGTTGCGACGCAACAGCGGGTTTACCAATGCATTGCATCCTTTGGGAGGTATGCCGCGACTGGCCGAAAACTACGTAACAGCCGGGAAAACGCAGCACCCAGGAACGTAACAGCGGGGTTCTACTGTACCTTGTTTGAAGCGCAGCATGACATGTGATTATAATAACTGCATGCCGCCAATGTGTCCATCATTTCTGTTTCTGGATATACAGAATGACATCTGGGAAAACTAGCAATACAACGATATCAGTGTGTGTGTGTGTGTGTGTGTCGCATGCAAGGAAGAGCATTTTTTTCTCCACGAGATCTGCAATGCATGGAAATGTTTACCAAGCTTCTCGTAATAACGTACAAATTATTCAGGGCTTTGAATGTAAATTTCAACTCGCTTTTTCGAAATACTTCAGGATGTGAAAAATCAACTGCTCCCAAATGCCAAATTGCCTGCTCCAAAGTGCTCCAAAGTGAAATTTCTGATGCTCCGAAAATTGCTCCAAATCAGAAGTCCGCAGTAGCATCACTGTAGGCCTTTTACACGTTTGTCACTACAAGATTTTTATCCCTTTATATAGCACATTTCAACATCCTTACAATTCTTGTACGGCTGTTGTATTTGTATTATAAATCACTGAATCATCCATAGACTTGGTGCTCTTTTGCCAAAGATGCCCTTGCGCCATTAAAACCCATCGATCATACCGAGTCTCACATTCTTGAAAAAATAATTCCTTAGAATTTTGAGAATGGCAGCCCACAAACAAATGTCATGAAACAAAACACTCACAGCGCGTGCCTTTTATCTGAAGTCTTCTCTGACCTAAATATTAAAAGTGTGAAACAATAACAGAGCGCAAACCTGAAAAGGATGCAATTTTAATGGTGTGGCTGTGCACTACCTCTGGGATCGACCCAGGAAACAGGTTTGAAACAGTTGGGAAACAAGAAACAAGAAAAAATCATTAGGGGCCAAATCTGGAGAATACGCTGGACGGGGCACCACTTCGTAGCCCAGTTCGACCAACTTGGCCGTGGCGACGGCGCAGGTGTGAGCTGGCGCATTGTCATGGTGGAAGAGCACCTTTTTCTTCACCAAATGTGGCCGTTTTTTTTTTTTTTTTGCAATTCGGCGTCGAATCGGCCCAGTAATTTGGCGTAGTAGGGTCCTGTCACCGTTTTGCCCTTCTCAAGGTAGTCGACGAATATCACAGCTTGAGAATCCCAGAAAATGGTGGCCATCACCTTTCCGGCCGATGCGACAGTCTTCGCCTTCTCTGGAGCAGGTTCTCCGGGTGCAGTCCACTGTTTTGACTGTTCTTTGGTCTCTGGTGTGTACCAGTGGATCCATGTTTTGTCGACGGTCACAAAATGACGCAGGAACTCCTTCGGATTACGCTTAAACAGCTTCAAACACTGCTCTGAAGTGGTCTCACGGACGCGCTTATTGTCCGGAGTGAGAAAACGTGGCACCCATCGCGCCGACAGCTTTCTCATGCCCAAAATTTCATGCAGGGTATGACCCACGCGGTCTTTTGAGATGCCTACTGTCTCAGCTATCTTGCGCACCTTCAGTCGGCGGTCTGCCAATACGAGGTCGTGGATTTTTGCCAAGTTATCAGCCGTGGTAGCCGTTTGCGGGGCCCCTGGGCAAGGCTCGTCAAAAACCGACGTGCGACCACGTTTAAACTCGGTGAACCAATTTTTAACGGTTGCCATCGAAGGAGAAGACTCACCTAGACGGCATCCAGTCGCTCTTTGATTTCGCTGCGCGATTTCCCTTCCAAAAACAAGAATCGAATCACCGACCAATATTGCTCTTTTTCGTTTTTTTAACGGACGCAAGAAAAATCCCCTTCTTCCTCTTCCTCAAGCGGCCAAAAACAACCGCGAGCCCGATTCGACTGGACCTTTACATGTGTCCCTCTGAGAGAGCGTACTCAACGTCAGTATATGTCTTATGTGATAGCGTCACACTCTCGCGGTGAGGCAAAGTACTTATCGGACCGCCCTTGTATATGTCATTTCATGGTGATCAACCTGCCGTGGTTGCTCAGTGGCTATGCGTTGGGCTGCTGAGCAAGAGGTCGCGGGATCGAATCCCGGCCACGGTGGCCGCATTTCGATGGGGGCGAAATGCGAAAACACCTGTGTACTTAGATTTAGGTGCACGTTAAAGAACCCCAGGTGGTCCAAATTTCCAGAGTCCCCCACTACGGCGTGCCTCATAATCAGATTGTGGTTTTGGCACGTAAAACCCCATAATTTAATTTTTTTTTAATTTCATGGTGATCATCAATTCTAGGTTGATGTGCCAAAGAGTCGCACCAACATGGAATTTAATTATTTGATTCCGAAAACAAGCACAGACTAGAACGTCAAAAGGGTGTTTAATTGAGCTTGTTGGTTCATTCTTTGAGGTTTGTAGCAGAAGAAAATTGTACAACACAGACGCAGAAAGGAACGAACAGACGTGCACGTATAGCTGTGCTTGTCCACGTCTGTTCATTCCTTTGTGTGTGTGTGTGTTCTATAAGTTTCTAGTGCTACAAATCTCGAACAGACGGGAATCACTGCTCAGCCTCCATCACCTCCATAGCCTATGCTATTGCCTTTAAGACTGCCTTTTATCTCTTATTTTATGTAATGTTGTTTCATTTGTTAGCAACCTATAATAGGCATACTGTGCTTTTTAATTTTGTAATTTTGTAAACCCCAGTTCTCTCTGTTATGTTTTTGCCTTGAGCATTGTGGGGTCTCACATGTGCTCTTGGGACAAAGGAACGACAACACAGTAGTGCAGACAATCAAAAGGGCATTTATTGCACCTTTCATACACTAATACATACTAGCCGAATTACTACCAATTGAACATCCACACGGGCGCGCGACAAATCAAGGAAGGCCGACTCACCGCGACCCGATAGCGAGCGAATACGTTCGCCCCATGCTATGACACCATCGACTTGTCGTTCACGTGTACAGTCACGCGAACGGTGGCGCGCTCGAACGATCCGTGTTCGTCCATACCGGTGTCCTGCTTTTAGCCTCGCGCGATGGTCGCGCGAAGCGGGCCGGCGCACGCGCGAAGCGTTCGTGCGTGTTCGTCGCCGATCCCAAGCCAAAGAGAGAGCGCCTCCAACCTTTTTCTCCCAAGCGACCTCGCCGTTCGGTGGCGTTAGCATCGCGACACTAGCGCCATCTCTCGCAACGCGCCGCAACCATTGCCGGGCTTAGCCACGCAGAGAAGCCGGACTACAGGAGACATGCGGGGAAAACAACATCAGGGGACGCGTGAGAGTCGCGCATCCCCACATCCCCCCAACCTTAAATCACTGCACATACGCCGGCGAAACATGTCACAAGGCCTATCAACGCGTGCGTCGCGAACAAAAGTTAGTACATGCGACATTGGCGCCGCCGAGTAAATGTCCACGCGTTATCCACAACGTGCGAGCCGACGTTGACTCTGGGGTTCACCGCTGGCGTCCGTTGGTCACAGCACCACGTCTGCAGATTCGATGGCACGACTCCAGCCCAGGACTCTGGAAACGGCGACGCAGAAGTCGGCACGAGCAAGCGTCGCTCGCGCCCTGCTGACGAGAGCCGCAGGTGACTGCCAGCTCTTTTCCCAGCCGCCGAGGGTTGCGAGCCGGACATTGGCGGCCGCCGAAGTCGCTGCGCCGAATTGACCACAGGCATCTCCAAAGCCTGGGGTAGCTCGATTGTAGTCCGGGGCAGCAGCGCTGACGATGTGCAGGTGACAGCAAACCAGGGGTGACTCCGCTCACGCTGCGTACACTCAACGCACTCGACAAACACTAAAGTAGTGCAAGGGAGAGGAATTCGGCATACACATCGCCCACGTGGTACGATGTTCGATTCGGGTGGCATTTCAGATGCTAAGTTCACGTGAACAAAGCTTGCTTTCTTGAGTCGAACGAGTAATTTCAATTCGTGCGAGGCGAACTAATGAGGGAAGCAATGTGCGACACCTCAACACCACGGTCCACCAGGTTGTGTCCCTCAACGTGCGACAGGCGGCTTTGTTAAGCCTTAGGCCTAATGCGTCGCTACTTTGACAACAACCGGCATCCAAAAAAAAAACATCACCCAAAATGGGCACAACAGGCAGCCGCGAGGAGACGTTACGCTTCGGTTGAAACATCTCGAAACCGAGCAAAGCTGTTAAAATTATCGTCCGATGCCCCAAGAGGTCCACGTTGGGCAGCCAGATGTGGGGTCTCACATGTGCTCTTGGGACAAAGGAACGACAACACAGTAGTGCAGACAATCAAAAGGGCATTTATTGCACCTTTCATACACTAATACATACTAGCCGAATTACTACCAATTGAACATTCACACGGGCGCGCGACAAATCAAGGAAGTCCGACTCACGGCGACCCGATAGCGAGCGAATACGTTCGCCCCATGCTATGACACCATCACCTTGTCGTTCACGTGTACAGTCACGCGAACGGTGGCGCGCTCGAACGATCCATGTTCGTCCATACCGGTGTCCTGCTCTTAGCCTCGCGCGACGGTCGCGTGAAGCGGGCCGGCGCACGCGCGAAGCGTTCGTGCGTGTTCGTCGCCGATCCCAAGCCAAAGAGAGAGCGCCTCCGACCTTTTTCTCCCAAGTGACCTCGCCGTTCGGTGGCGTTAGCATCGCGACACTAGCGCCATCTCTCGCAACGCGCCGCAACCACCGCCGGGCTTAGCCACGCAGAGAAGCCGGACTACAGGAGACATGCGGGGAAAACAACATCAGGGGACGCGTGAGAGTCGCGCATCCCCACAGCATACAGAAATGAAATGAAATGAAACATGATTTTGTGGAGTAGGTAGTAGTGCTGAAGCTAAGTGCAAGCTGCTCAGAAAAATTGGTTGGTCGGCTACTTATATCCAAAACTTAAAAGCGAAAAATTGTCATCCACCCCAATACAGCACGAAGCTACAAAGCAAAGCCATACGGGTTTCTCGGAAAGAACACTTCGCAGTTGAAAAATTGGTCCTGGTCCAGCATTCGAACCTGGGACCAACGCCTTTTCAGGGTGGTCGCTCTACCATCTGAGCTAACCAGGAGGCTAGCAGATCACAGCGCAAGGGCGAATTAATCGACAACTCGAAGCACAGGGATCCAGAATATGGCGAATCACTTCTGCAGAATCCCACAAGGTGGAGGAAGTATCATGAAAGGGAAAAATTGTCATCCACCCAAATGTAGCACAAAGCTACAAACGAAACCCATACGAGTTTCTCAGAAGGATTTGGGTGGGTGACAATTTTTACCTTTCATGATACTTCATCCACCTTGCGGGAGTCCGCAGAACTGATTTGCCATATCCAAAACTTGTTGCAGGAGCAGTGCACTCAACGAAAGTACTTTCATTTGCTGTAAAAGCATTTTTTAGTTCCATTTGCTTTCACTAGGCATTTGTTCTTTTATTCAGCATTGAGGATAGCTTCTTTAACTTCAAGATCATCAAGAAAGAGCTCTGTGGTATCCGGAAACGAGCAGTGACATTTTTTCTTGGTGGCTGATATCACTTACATGATGCTTTGTCCTCAAGTGAAAGGATACTATCACAAAAGGGTAATATTTAGTACTATTGCACACGAGGCCAGGAGCATTAGTGAGAACAAAAACACTAAATCTTCAATGTTACCAAATCGGCTGCTCACGAAAGGCATGTGTGGAATACGGAACTATGCTGCATAGAGCGCGTGATACGTTGCGCCGATATGTGTGCCTCAAAGTGCCTCTGCTTGATGCTGCACTTATCAGCTTATAGCCTCTGAGGTATCGTGGATCAACTCGGAGGCCATGACCAGCTTAATTTGCTGCTACCTACGAAGATGCTGCTCTGCTTTGACGGTCACTATCTATTGCGCAGCACATGATTTAAAACATGCATTCAGATACAACCACTTGTGCCATATTTTCTTGAGTATAAGTCGCACCCACCCATTTTTCGCAAGTTCCAAATAAAAAAAATTGATATGTAAGTCACACCAGTATATAAGACGCAACTACAGTTAAACCTGGATGTAACGAAATTGACAAATTCCCGAAAAACTTCGTTATAAAGAGAATTTCGTTATATGCAGGTTCGGCACGAAAATTCGAAAAAGAAACGCTTACCGTATTTACTCAATTCTAACACGCCCTCAATTGTTCCGTTTTCGTCGAAGCACTCATCCTTGGAATGTCGCACCAGGTACTGGATGCGTGGACGCGTGTCGTTTCGCACAAGCGTGAGGCGTCAAAAACGAAGAGCAAGCGACACGATAGCGTCGTAGCGTCGGATAGTGTCACCTAGTGTCAGGTTAGTGAAGTGAAGCACAGAGACTTGCGCAGTAACCAAAGAATGGTGCTGCCAGTGCGTTGAAAAACAAATACATGTTTGTTTTTTGTTTTTCATTCGGCAACATCAACTGGAAAAGGAGAGTGCCGGCTTGGCGGGCTAGGCCAGCTGCAGCAAGCGGCCGGGATCAGGTTTAAATGAAGGGAGGGGGAACGGTCACGGCCACAGTGGCAAGATCGCTGGATTGAGGGATGCAGGCCCGCCTCGCGCACGCTCGTACGCACACACACGTGCGCTCGCTCTCGCCTTGCAGTCGCTGTAAATTTGAGCGTGCCAAGCACGACGACTCCGCTTTGCATTTCGTCGTGACGGAGAAGGTGCTTCCAGTTGCTGCTCGTGCAAAAATGACAAAATTGACATCCTTGCGAGTGATCTTGTTGAGCCGGCGATAATTGATGCAAAACCTTACGGAGCCGTCCTTCTTTGTAACAAGGACGACAGGAGAAGCGCATCGACTTTTCGAGGGTCGAATTACTTCACGCCGAAGCATGTCGTCGACTTGCTCGTTCATCACATGGCGTTTGCTGGCAGAAACGCGATACGGGCATTGTCGCAATGCTGGGTGAGAGCCAGTGTCGATGTCGAAAGACGAGCGAAATTCTTCCAAGAGGGACAGCAGCTGGGAACGCTGGGTCGCTGGAAGGGTTCCAGTGATGGAGGAACCAAATACATCTCTGGGCAATGCGTCAGATGTAGAAACAGCACTGAGTGTGTGGTAGGTTGTGCACTTCGGGTAGTCGGGCACGTCGATTACTTGCACATTGTCAATAGCTTCCACGGTACCAACACATTCTCCTCGGAGCAGCATGACAGGATATGGGCAAGGGTGGCAAACGAAAATTGTGCTGGTGCCCTTGATGGTGTCCACAGTTGCAAAAGGTAGCAACAGGTCCTTCCTTGCGGTGAAACGGCCAGACGGCAAAATTAATGCAATGGCGTCCGAGAAGCCACTGCAGTGCATGGACATGATCATTGAGGCGTTGGGAGCAACCTGAGTGTCGGCTTCGATGATCAGTTTCCTGGAAAACGATGGAGCGTCAATGGGCGTGAAATCTAGCAGCAGCGATAGTTCTATTTCGGCCTGTGCGCAATCGATAACGGCATTGTGGCGCAAGAGAAAATCCCAGCCGAGGATGACATCGTGAGAGCAGGAGGAAAGCATGAAGAATTCTATGGCATATACAACGTCCTGAATTTCTACACGAGCAGTGCAAGACGCCAAGGGTCGAATATGCTGAGCACTGGCTGTGCGAATGGATAGTCCGTACAGGGGCATCGTGACTTTCCGAAGTAAGCGGCAAAGTGTAGCGTCCATAACACATACGGCTGCTCCTGTGTCCACGAGTGCAGACGCGTGGACACCGTCGACAAACACATCTATCACATTGGATGGGCTGCATTGAGGACTTCTGCACTTCGACGTTGTCGCAGCCCTTGCCTCTTGGACTGCGACTGTTAGTTTTCCTCATCCCGAGGGACGGCACGAGGCCGCACCGGCAATAACGAGCGCTGGCATGGAGATGCGGATCGGCGGGTGTTCGGCAGCTGGCGGTATGTCGGTGACACACTGGAAGGTGGGTCGTAATATGGACAGGGCGAGCGGTTTGTCATAGATGATGCAACGCTGGGTGGCTGCACACGATTACAGAAACGGGCCACGTGACCGATGTAGCCACAGGCAAAGCATATAGGCCGGTCGTCAAATGTACACTACCTGTTCGCTGTGGCTGGTCCCGTCCACGTCGGAGCACGCCCTGTATGGAGCGGCTGGTGACAGGACTGTATTGCGGGCTGCACTGGTGGCCTAGCCACGACGTCGGCATAAGTGAGGGGCACATGAGCAGAGAGTGGGTGGGGCCTCGCGACGACTTCAGTGAGCGGTGCTGGTGCCGGGGCCTGTTGGCGTGGTGCCACGACCTCAGTGTAGCTCAGTGGCACATGCGCAGGAACATGGTGGCGTTGGTTGGGCAAGACCTCGGCGATTTCTTGCTCGATGGCGCGGCAGAGCGGAGGCACGATAGTCGAAGCGGGCTGTGGCACATGCAGCGGTTGAGCAAAGGGTACCAAGGAGGGTTGGCGTGCGACTTCCTCCCGAATGAATGCTTTCATTTCCACAAGCAGTGCGGTCTGGTCGAAGGTGGTAGCCAGACCAGCGATGTGTTCGTCGCATGATGAAGACTGACGAGTCAACGAGCGCTGCCTTCGTAGCTCCTCGTAACTGTGGCATAATGTAACGATCAATGTGACAGATTGTGAATTCTTAGTGAGCAGCATGTTGAAAGCGGCGTCCTCGATTCCTTTCGTAACGTTTCTGATTCTGTCTGATTCTGACATCGTCGCGTCCACGCTCTTACACAAGTCCAGGATATCTTCCATGTAGCTAATGAAGGACTATCCCAGCTGTTGGGCTCGTTCTCGTAAGTGGGATTCTGCTCACACCCTGCGTGCAGCAGGATGATCAAACACAGCTACTAATGAATGAGGTCCTGAACGCGGACTGTGTCGGAATTTCCATCTCGTGGTTGTTGTACCAGAGGCTTGCCACACCGGCGAGGTAAAAGAGCACGTTGCTTAGTTTCGCGGCACCGTTCCATTTATTGGTGACGCTTACTTACTCGTATGTGGACAGCCAGTCCTCCACGTCGTTGTCGTCTGTGCCGCTGAAAACAGGAGGCGTTTGCTGGCACATCGGCTGAGATATGTCCTGAAACATGGTTGAAGGGAGGCTACGGGATCAAAGCTCCAGAATGCATTCGAGCGTAGCACTCTCCACCACTTGTAAAGGCGTTTATTGCACGCAAGCGTTAGGGCCGACCGTTGGATCAGTTCAGGGAACCGCGAGCGCGAGCGGCGTAGTCCGAGCGATGCGCTGGTGAGACTGACCCACTAGACAACACTGGTAAAGATGCCCCACTGCATTGTCCCTCTTCTTCACTACAGAAGTAATAATTTTTGGCATGTTCAACCAGCAGTCTTGGGAATATGTACGCTTCTGTCTGCCACAGCTACTGACCATAAAAACCACTAGGTGGTTTCATGCAGATCATACTTTTGTGCTGTGAGTTATCACTACACTGCTGCACTGCTGCTCTGTTCAAACCAGCTGTGAATCTCTTTCTAGAGCCTCTGGCATCATCCAGGCTGGCATTCTTCTTGCCAGACAGCACCTTTGGCGACTGGACCCTTGATGGTGGACTATGCCGTCTCCCACTGGAGATTGCCATGAAGCGCTCCCTGCTTCCCCCATTGACAGCGCAGTGAGTTACTTTGCCCATTACTGTGGATCACTGCAAGAATTGGTTTATGCAAACCTTCTTTGATGTGGATGTTTGTGTTAATGCTGAGTGTGTTGACAATTTGTGATGTTATACAAATGCACATACTGTATTACAGCATGTGCTGTGGATGCCATGTTTACAATTATTCAAATGCTGCGTTGATGCCATACCTATGATGGCACTGTTTGTGTTGAAGCAACACACGAGAATGAATGAAGTTGTATTTCTTGAAGTGGATGATTGTCACTGCTTGATATTCGAGCATACCTACTATGGTTTCGATGACACACTCAATACCGAGATGTCTTGTGGTGGACGTCTCCCAATCAAGACGTTAGTAGGTCCTTTGGGGTCACATTGAAATGTACGTATACCATTTATTATGTATTAACCAGTGACACTACACATCTGTTTCCTATCCAAACTGCTCAGTGCTAAGGTCACAGCAGTTCTTCGTGCCAGTCAGCTGTAATGGAGGTTTTTCTTTCCTGTTCCGATTCTCCATGTTGTGATGGAAGCATTTCCTCCATGCCACTTTTCGCACTGTGACAGCTGTGTGAGAGGGAGGTGTACCTGAGCATGTAACATGATCTCATTCACAGAATCAACCCACACCCTCTATTGCGCCTTGTGGGGATCGAGGTGCCTTCCCGTGCCTCGTCTCCCAGCTTGTGCATCGTGCTTAGCTCGATCTCCGGGAACCTCCACCCCAGTGGCAACATGGCGGACACGGCTAGCGCACCGAGACTAATTTCCCACACAAACCGTGTTTCTCACTCTCGGCGTCAAGTCACCACGTGAGCATGTCACCAAGACGTACCCTGATTGGCCTCCCGAGTGGTGGCTCCCGGGTGCCCTCTCCACCCGAGCTCTCTTCCGCTGAGCCTTGTGGGGTCTTAGGGTCTCACAGGAGTACCGACCACCGCAGATTCGAGCTAAGCGAGCCACAGGGCTGCGTCAGCCGTGGCCTCTAGCGCACCGCTGCGCATGAGCTCAGGCCGCAAGGGGCTACCGAGCAACGCACGCAAGAACACAGTATTGCCCGGAGTTAGCGGAAACCGTTTGTCTCCGGTGGCACCCAACACTGTACAAACATCCGGACCTGGGGCGGCGGAGAACCAAAGAGGTCCTGCACCGAGGGCGAAAATACAGACAGGGGTGCCTATAGCACATCGCTGCGAGAGCATAGGCTCAAGCTGGGACACGCCGCTATGAATAGTCCCAGCGGCTATGCTACTTGCTCTCGCGATAACCAGTGGGACAACTCGCGAGAGCTTGGGTAATCTCCTTTGGCTTGGGCCTCCAATAAGCTCGGCTCGGCGTGGTGCGACTGTGCGAGCACTAGGCACTGCTCTTCGGCTTAGCATCCAGAAAGGATCATCACAATGTACCTGCTCACCGCATGGGCAAAGGCACCGTGCACGAGCTCAAGTCGTAGTCACAAAAGTGCGTGGCAAATGAGAGGAAAGCATGTACGTACCCCGTGCTGGTCCCATAGGTAAGAGACCCGCGCTCGGTCTGGAACAGCCGGCTGCAGCTATCCCATCGATGCGAGCGCCACCACTGAAACCGGTTGTGAGTGGAACGGGGAGAGGCGTAGGGACAGCAGAACAGGTGAAGCCCGCGCAGTGGCGCCTGAGCATACCTCAATCCCCACAGCCTTCATCACCGCGGCAGATGCTCAAAGGCCTGCAACAAGTTGGTTACGTGCAACCTTTGCTTCGCGACTTCTCATCCTCGTGCTTCGTTGACTGCTACACGGCGAGCTCTAGCGCAGCAGGCGTGCCCTCTCGATCGGTCTCTTGGTCAGCCTTTGCCCATAAGCACCGTGACTGTCGTAGTGTGCTGTATCTTGGGTTAATAAACCCATGTCCATAGTGATCTGATTCCAGAGCCTTGTCTGCGCCATGTCAGAGATTCAACAAACCCTGCCATAACGCCTTTGTGCATTGCCGAGTGGAGGAGCGTCGCTCGTAGGATGAGCCTCGCGCAAACGAATCTCCACAGCCTCCGTGTTACACGTCTGATTGTTTGGACATGCATTGTGAACTGATGTCAGAATTGGTCCACCAAGTCCCCACCTTTGATTATTTGGTCGAAGATGCTGGGTTATTATTTGGATTGGTTTTCCGGGATTAGCCCCATTTTGAGTGCTGGGTGTGCAACCATTTAAGTAGGCCATTGCATTTGAAAGGGTGGCGTGCATGTCCACACCACAAAGGTACTGCTCACTAACACAAGGAATGCATTTCTCCTACAGGTGATTTAATAGTTGGACTCTGACTTGCAGTGCAGGTCATTTGGTGCCACATTTGAAAGTTTACAAGCTGTTAAATACTCGTTTCAGCTGCAATATTTTAATGCGTTCGCATTCTTTGGGTACTTCACGCACTTTTCAGAAGCTATCTATCTATCTATCTATCTATCAAACCCTTCTCCCTCCTACCTGGGTTACTGGGTAGTTTGTGGTCGGAAGGTTAGCACATCGGGCTGCTGTGCTGAGGTTTCGAAACCAACCATCGGACCAACTTGGGTCACTGAGTATGTGGCAGTGTGTGCATACGCACCTCTCTTTAATGAAACTCTTTCACGCCGACATGGGTCACTGTAAATGCGGGACTGGGTAGGCACTGCTGTTTGGAGAAACTCTTTGATGCCAGCTTGTGGCTGGGTATGTGCCAAGGGGCTCCACCCACAGTAACCAAGCACAATCGTTATTTCAATAAAGTTGTTTCCCTCTCTCTCTCGGTCTGTGGTATTTTAAAATGAACCTCTTTGGTGCCAAGCTGGGTCACTGGGTATGTGCGAGTAGGTGTGTGCTGCTCTTCAATGAACGTCTTTCATGCCAAGTTGGGTAACTATGTATGCGCCACTGGGAACGTTCCGCTCTACAGTAACGAAAAAGATCCTTTAAATTCCTCCCATGCTGAGTGGAATTGAGCCCATGTCTCAAGGGTTCTTCAAAACAGCAACTCGGCGCATTAGCGAGCTCCGCCATGAATGCACTGGGTATGTGCCATTTTTCAAAGAACATCTCACCAATTCGGGTCACTGAGTATCTGGCATTGAGTGTGTGGCAAGCGAGGGAACAATTCTCAATGTTCACTGGCACCAGCACACCACGCTTCTTGTCTCGGAGGCCAAGTACCATAAAGAATCTCATTCCAGAAAAACCTCGGTCTGAAGAGCAAGGCACTGCTTCCTAATGCCATTCAGCAAGTGATTAGAACGAAGATAATTTCGGTTAATGGCATGAAAACAAGATCAGCCTTATCTACAAAGGCAAAGGTGATTAGGATAAGATTAGCTCCTACAGGCCAGTCAAGTAATGTCGGTGATATATAGAATAGCAATGCTAGCCGTAAAATTACAACTGTCGAAGTGGGTTGACAAAAATGATGTACTAGGGGAACTACAGAATGAGGTCAGACCAGGCAGACGCTTAGAGGATAATATGTTTGTACTAACTCAGTGCATAGTGATTACAGTAGCTCAGGAATAAACCTTTATGGATAGCATTTTTATATATTCAAGGAGCCTACGACAACGTAGACAGGGAATTGTTATGTGATATTCTCAAGCACGTAAGCATAGATGACGATTTCGTGGAGCTGCTGAGGGAGATATATAGAGACAACTGAGCACAAATTTTATGGGAAGGCTTAAAATGTAATGAAGTGGTGGAAATTCACCAAGGACTGAAGCAAGGATGTCTTCTGTCTCCATTGTTGTTCACGCTTTATGTTAAGGGCATAGAAAGACGACTGGAAAACAGTGAATTAGGGTCCGATTCATCCTACATGCGTATTAATGGACAAATGCTGCAACAGAAGGTCCCCGGACTGATGTATGTGGACGACATAGTGCTACTAGCGGACAATGCAAGTAATTTACAGACATTTTAGAATATCTGACAACGCAGCAACAAATCTAGGCCTCAAGTTTAGCTCAGAGAAATCGGGAATTAAGATCTTTAATGAAGAGACAAGCGATTACGTGGTATCGATTCATCAGGAAGTCGCGCCATGTTGCTGGTGGTGCTCCATCAGCAAGATGGAGTGCCATGTTCAGGCCGCGAAATACTCATGTTTTTAAGAGACTACACAGACAGGGGCACAACTCATTGCAAAACAAGAACAGGCGACCCGCTCTTCGACCTTAAGCTACTGCAACTGCAAGCAGCGTGCAGTGCCAAATGATGGGCTATTTGGACAAATAGCTTTGCCAGTTGGACGACATACAACCTCATTGATGCTGCCACCCGCAGACATGCATGGCAGCTACACAAGGAGTGATGGGCGTCACTCTGTGCTTCCCTTAAATCTGATCAACATGAGTAAAAGGTATAGTGAGTTTTTCTCACTTTAACATCTGCACTGTCTAACAAAAAAATTAAGCCAGTTCCACGCTTGTGAAATATGATGAAATAGCGGAGCTCTGCTAGCGTGGGTGTATAGCGTACATTCTGCTTCTGGTCACCGACGCGTGCGGACGCAGGATGGAAGGCTCTCTCCGAGCTGTGACAGCGGCCGACGCCGGCCGTGGTAACTCGTGCTTCTCCGTACCCAAGGACTACCGTATTGTTCTGCCTCCTCTGCCCACCGGTGACGGACTGAAAACCACTGTCGTCCTGCACTGCGACATTGCAGGACGGCCTTACAGGATCGACGATTTTCACAAGCCCTTAAAGGACGCCAACTTAATACAGCAGGTGAGCGGAATCGGTGCTTACCAGATGTCACATGTCTGGTTGATAAATTTCCGGACCGAAGACGCTAAGAAGACGCTACTTCGTGCAGGCCATATCACTGTTAAGGATCGTGTGTGCCTAGTGATTGATCCTGAAAAACAGGAGGTGCGCGTGAAGATTCACTGGCTGGCTTTCAACGTCACAAACGACGCTATACGCCACGCCTTCATGGAATTCGGAGAAGTCAAGGAAGTGACCAACGACAAGTGGAAGACTGCTGATTTTGAATCCGCTGATTCGACAAGCAGGGTTGTGCGTCTTGTCCTCCGAGATTGAGTAAGCCTCGAGCGCATTCCCCATCAGATGCGAGTTGGAGGAGGAACGGTGCTGGTTGTTGTTCCGGGTCGTGCGCCCATATGCCTGAGATGCCACACCACAGGACATATTCGCCGTGACTGCAGAGTTCCACGCTGCGCGGAATGCAAGGCCTTTGGCCACGAACAAGCTGACTGCTCAAGATCCTATGCTCGCATCGCTAGTCGCAGCGCCGCTTGCGACAGCGGTGAACTTTTAATGGACGAGGAAGACGCAGAGCGGGTTGCAGCGTCTGCAGGAACGCAGGCCGGGTCTGACGGCGAAAACGCCGGAGCGTCCTCCGAAGTAGAAAGCAGCGTCCAGGAACAGTCGCTTGCTGTTGAGACCACCGTGGTGGACGAGGCCTCGTGCGGCGCGGGAGACGGTACACAGGCGAACGCTGCGGAATCCGACAAGAGCGACGCGGGAGACGCGACGCAGGCGGACACTGCGGGGTTCGACAAGAGCGGCGCGTCTCAGGACAACGGGGGAGACGCGGCGTCGACGCAAGCCGTGAAATGCAGTTCTGCGAACATGGATGTGGGCGTTCCTGCTATAAAGCGTCGCCTCGAAGACACCGTCGATCCTGTGCGCGAGCAACGACAGCGTCAACAGGCGAAGGAAGGAAACTACGTCACCGGCAAAAAGAAATGCGTCGCGAACACGCGGCGTTCGTCGTCGCTTCAGCGCGACGACAAAGCCAAGCTATAGCAACGCCGCTTTGGCGCCACTCTGCAAGACGTCGCATGGCTAAGGTAAGCACTATGCTGTCGGCCTGATCCATCAACATTATAATGGCTATCAGCAATAACATTCGAGTAGCAACGCTAAATATACGCAGGCTTTCCTCCAACAGGAAGCAGAATCAACTTTACAGATTGATAACAGAGCACGAGCTGGATGTACTTGCCGTGCAGGAAACTAAAATAGAATCACAGGATCAGACAGACAGCATGGTGCGGAGGTTTACCAGAACTTATAATGTTTGTGTAAGCCATGCAAGAGGTTTGTCGGGAGGAAGTCTCTTGCTAATACGCCGGTGTTTGGGAGGTAGTGTTGACTCTGTTACAACTGATGATGCTGGTCGCCTAATAGTTTGCGATTTTACTCTACTTGATTGCAAATTGCGGTTTCTGTGCATTTACGCCCCATCAAATTCGAATGAACGGGATTTATTTTTTCGAAGCCTTGAACAACACCTTAAAACAGATAGATTTATAATAGCACTTGGCGACTTTAACTGCGTACTGTCAGCAAGTGACAAAACCAGTCCTACACCCTACAGAGACAGCAGTACAGACATTCTTGATCAAATCATTGAAGAACACCTCTTGGAGGATGTGGGAGAGTGTTTGGGATTGAATGCATGCGTGCGATTCACGCACTTCCAAGGAATTAGCCATGTGCGGCTAGACCGTGCGTATGTATCAGCAGAGTTGTTAGCTTTCTGCCGCGAGTATCGAGTAACACACGTTTCTTTTACTGGCCACAGTCTAGTTAAATTCAAATGGGAAAATTGGAAATTTAACGACAAACTACTGCATGATGACGATTTTGCAGCGCACATCAATGAAGCTGTTCAAAAATTACTCACCATCAACGAGATTACTCTGAGGGAACAGTGGGACCTGTTCAAACAAGGGGTAAAATTAAAAGCACTCGAATCTGCGAGTAGAATACAGCACGAAAAAAGGAAACAAGAAAAATCTCTTCATGAGTGTTTGGGCATTCTAATAGCTGAAGATTGCCAACATCCAGGAATGTTTAAAGACGACATCCTAGCCGTGAAGCAAAAGCTAGAGGCAATTGACGAGGACCGTTACCGTGGAGCAATATTGAGATCAAGGGCTGAACGAATGGTGGCCGGTGAGACACCCACCAAACGATCTTTTGGCATAGAGAAAAAACGTGCCCATATAAACCACATTTCGCAAATTGAATGGCAAGGAGTAATCTGCGTAGAAAAGGGTGACATTCAACGAGCTTTTTACGATTATTATAGTAACGTCTTTGCTCATAGCTCGGGCAATATTGAAGCGTTTAAAAATGAATTTTTGCATTCAATGCCAAGCATAGATGATGACGCTAAAGAGCTATTGGAAATGCCTATCTCGATTGAAGAAGTGAAAATGGCAATTGACGAGCTCAACCCTAACAAATCACCTGGTCCCGATGGGCTGACAGCAGCGTTTTATAAATCAATCAAACATAGCGTTGCTACTGTCTTGACTTCATTATTTAATAACGCTTATGACGTAGGTCTCCTCCCGCCGTCATTCCTAACTTCACATACTGTCTTGATTCCTAAAACAAAAGATGCCAGGCTCCTGAGACAGGTTTCTTCATACAGACCAATAGCGCTTACAAATGTGGATTACAAAATATATATGAAGGTATTGGCTAAAAGATTGCAAATGGTCATAAACGAATTGGTTGGAGAACATCAAACGTGTGGAATTAAAGGTCGCACAATACTAACGAATATTCACAAGGCCAGGTGCGTGCTCGAATGTTGTGATACTACAGGCGAAGGAATCGCAATGGTACAACTTGATTTAGAAAAAGCTTTTGATAGAGTGCCTCACGACGTACTCCTGTGTATTTTGCAGCATGTAAACGTTGGTTCGGTTATAAGAGACAGTGTTGCCATGGCGTACAGAGGTTGCACAACACGGATTATTGTCAATAAAACAGTGGGAGAGCGCATCAAAGTGCACCGTTCTGTACGCCAGGGATGTCCCCTCTCCTCTCTACTGTTTTGCTTGTACATTGAGCCATTTTGTCTAAGCGTTATCAATAGCACCAACATTCGAGGTTTCCGTCTGCATGCAACTGAAGTACGGCTTCTTGCATACGCTGACGATATAGCGTTATTCTGTTCGAACCAAGAAAGCGTGCTTCGAGTTGTGAACATTGCAAAACATTTTTGTAGAGTCACCGGCAGCGCTATAAACGGGGGAAAGAGCTTGGGGTTCTGGCATGGCTATTGGCTATCAACCCCAAGTATTTTCGCAAACATGTCTTGGGTGACTACGCCAGTTAAATACTTAGGTGTACCCTTGCAGCATTATAGAGACAGTGAACACTATTGGCGTGGAGAAGTTGCCGCAATACGGGAAAGCTCCGAGCGTTTTAAAGGCTTCAACCTATCTATATTTGCACGCGCCACAATTTGCAACTTGTTCCTTATTAGCAAGCTGTGGTACGTGCTGCAAGTATTACATTGCTCACGCGTTAACATTCAGAAATTGCATCGTGTTTTTGCTGTTTTTGTCTGGGGTTCCACGTGGAAAAGAACTAAACGAACAAGTATTTTTAGACGTGTCCGCCTAGGAGGACTTGGCCTGTCACATCTGTATCTTAGACAGCTGGTGAATCGTTTTATATTTTTTCGCAATGCTACTGACCCCTTTTTACGAACTGTGTGCCAAGTGAGGTTAGGTAAACACCTGCCAAACTTAATTGTGTGGTCAGAAAATATGCCAGGTAGCATTTCTGGGTATATGAGAGAAGTGTACCTTTCGTGTCGTATCTTACAAAATCATTTCTCCCTCGAATACCTCTGTGGCGTATCGCGGAAAAAACTATACAATGACCTATGGGATGTATTTCTTCCCGCTCCCCTGTATAGAACCCAATACAGTGATGGTCCAGGTCAAGACATCTTAAAAAGGGTAAAAAACATGCCTGTTAGGGGAGGTGTCAAAACCTTCTTCTTTAAACTGCATACTAATACGCTAGAAGTAAAGACATATATGGAAGAAAAAGGAATGTTCGTACCTTGGGGCACTCCCTGTTTTATATGTAGGAAACCAGAGACAATTGAACACGTTTTTCTAGATTGTTCCGGAGGTTACTTCTTTTGGGACATACTTCAAAGAACTTTAAAAAAAGACTTACCTATGGATAGCTACGGCATTAGATTTTTACCGGTCAATAACGACGAAGGCATCCCATTCGACATGATAATGCTCCTGGGCCTACATAGTATTTGGTTGTCAAGAATGGCCTATCGTCATGCAGATATTGACGCGCGGCCAATAAGGAGTTACTTTCGCGAATCTGTTAGCAGAATGGTTCAAGTGTATAAACTTCATGAACCCGAACCAGACTGGCTTCCTAGGTTAGAAGGGCTGATGTACATGCCCGAGTTTTGATTGTTCCTCTTTTCAGCCCTTGATGTGCTGATATGATTGTACACTGTATTTCTGTGTGAATTTAATAAAGGCAATAAAGAAAGAAAAGTGGGTGTATAGCGTAGTGGTTATGACGCTCGCCTTCAGACCATGAGTACCCGGGTTCAAATCCTGCCTCTCTCTCTTTCTTTCTCTTTCTTTGTCTCTGTTTCTCTCTCTTCCTTTCCCTCTCTTTCTTTTTCTCTCTCTGGGTCTCTCTCGCTCTCATTTGCTCTTTCTCTCACCCATAGCAAGTTGTGTTACAATCGTCGGTACAATGCAATCATACTGTTCCCATAAATGCATGTTCTGCAAGCGAGGGTGTGGTGGTTATGACACTCGCCTTCGGACAGTGGATACCTGGGTTCGAATCCCGCCTCGCCAAGAAAGTTTATTTTGTTTTCTTTATTTCTCTCACTCTCTGTCTGTCTCTCTTTCTTTCTCTCTCTGCACCTCCTCTCCTCATTTCACACTCTCTCCACTTTGCCCGAAACTGCAAACATCATCGCTCCGTAAGGATCAACCTGGACCTTAAACAGCTCAACTGTTAAAACCCGCTGGCCACACTGGCCATACATTTCCAGGTTAGCTTCGACATGCTCGCTGAAGTTTAAAACCTGCTGGCCACACAGGCCTGCGACGAGATGGTTACATGAGATCTTTGTTCTCGCGACTCCTCATTCTCGCGCTTGGTGTCCGCTACCCAGTTAGTTCTCGGTCGGTCTTGCAGTGAGCCTTGGCCCGTAAGCGCCGTGACTGTCGCACTGTGCTGTATCTTGGGTGAATAAACCCGTGTTTGTTGGCGAACTGACTCCGGAGCCTTCTCTGCACCGTGTCGGAGAGTCTACGAACCCTGCCGTAGCACCTTGGTGCGTTGCGGAGTGGAGGAGCGATCCCTTTCTTGGAGCACCCCAGGTGATGTCAACCGCTCGGATGTGTACCCTAGTCCTATAGCCACGCCAGTTACGGGTTTTCTCAAGTGTTTGAGACGCGTGGCGAGAGGTGCCGACTAGCCCCTCCGGCGTGCTGTCTCCGCTCGCTGGCCACTCTTTGTCCCGAGCGCAATTGTGCCCAACGTGCCGCATCAGAGCCACCCCGCTTAGAGGCTCGCACGAATACGCTCGCCGGCCTCCCTTTGTCCCAAGCGCCTTTCTCGGACGAATGCGCCGCGGTGCAGCCTTCCCGCTCCGCCGTAGGCGCGAGCACGCTCCCTGGCCTTCCTTTGTTCCGAGCGCAGTTCGGTGTCCCGTGCGCCGCAGCTGAGCCTCCCTGCCTCGCTGTTGGCGCAAAACCGCTTGCTGGCCTGTCCTTGTCCCAAGCGCAGCCGGGAGGCAATGTCGAGTGCCAGCCACCCCGCTCAGCCTACAATGTCACCGCGTTTTCCAACTACCGCTTGCCTCATGCGCACCTGAGTGACATTTTCGACGTGCATGAGCCACCCTGCTCCGCCGTCAAGCCGTTTGCCGGTCTTGTGAGGCCTCATGCGTCTGTCGAAGCGGCAACCAGCTTCCTCATTGCCGTTTACTGGCCCCATTGAGCGTCAGGTGGTCGCGCTTTGAGCGGGGACCGCCTGACTGTGGGTCCTTATTGCTCTCCGGAAGTTTGCGTTAGCGAAAATGCCGTTTGCCGTGGAGACGTACAATCCAGCTTAAGCGCTTGTGCGAGCCATCGGGCCGCCTCGCACGCTGGGAGTTGACAGGGCAGCGGTACCTTGTTATGCGCTACCAGAAAGGGAGCTCAAACGTGGCACCGGATGCCTTATCGCGAGCCCCCGTTTCGGCATCTGATACTTGTTTGGTCCGCCACTCCCGTGAGCATTCGCACCAAGTAGAAGCCAGAGCCTCGGTCTCCAATGGCTCAAAAGGCGCGAACCTCCGCACTTAGTAGAGACCAGGACCTGTGTCTCCAATGGCTCGAAAGGCGCGCGACCCCCGACGGCGAAGCGATCCCCGGATTGCCAGCCTCGGGAGAGGACATATATACCCGGTGAACCCCATTACTCCTGCTGGTATCGTCTTCAGCAGGCAAGAGCTGCTAAAGGCTTAGCAGAGCAATCCATTTTGTAAATAGAAATCGTTGACAGGCTCAAAGAGCTGAGCTCCCAAGAGGAGCGGGGCGGCAAAGCCGCTGAGCGCACCTAGGCAGCTGGTATTGCTGTTCGAGTGATCCGTGTTCGTCCATTCCGGTGTTGTGCTCCTAAGCCTTCTCGGGACGGTCCCGCGAAGCAGGCCGGCGCACGCTCGAAGAGTCCGTGCGTGCTGCTCACCGTCCCCACCCTGAGAGGAAGACCCTGCACTCTCGTGCGCCCGACTAAACCTGCTGTTGTGATCGGCCGTTTCACCTTAAAAATGGTCGCTCATGGAGATAATGAGTGTGTAGTGCCCACCAACGCCGCAGCGCGGAGCGCTATGGTCGGCGCTGCAAAGAGAAAAAAAAAGAAACGCAGCGCGTGCTCAAAGCGCAAGCTCGGCACGCGCAGTGTCGTTCTGAAAGCTAGCCGCCTTCGTCTTCTGAGTAGGGACAACGGCACCGCTCGTACGGCCACCGTCACGTCCTCCTACTGTGGTGACCCGGGAAAACGCGCCTTCCACCGAGCGACACGCTGCCATGGCCACCTGGCCGGAGCCACAGTTCGACCCACCACTGCCGCCGTTCTGGTCCAGCTACGTCAGCACATGGTTTGCCTAGTTTGAGGCTGAACCACATATGGATCCGGAAATTCAAGCATGCGGTACTCCTCGACGTCCTGCTCCTTGCTCTCCAGCTCCACCTCGGCGTTCCATTGCCTGGCCCGCACCCTTACTACGAACTGCGGCAGTCGGTCCTCAACTTCTACGGCACTGCCTACCGCCCTCTTCCAGAAGTTGACCACAAGGTACGCGACCCATTTCCGTCCACACCCTCACGGCCAGCACCAAGCGCGTCTGCTCCTGTGCCCGTATGTAATCGTCCTCAGGCCACCTCATTGCCTTTATTGCCACCAACGATGACACGTGGCAGCGGAGACATTGCCGACCCAACGCCGGCTCCCGTGCCCCATGCCGTCGGGTCTGGCGACGACGTCGCTCCTGCCATTCGGCCTCCTACCAACCCTTCACTGGATTTGTCCACGCTGCCTGCTGAGCGAGCCTCCGCGTCAACGCGAGCCCTACCCCGTGCCTACTCCGCTGCCTCTGACCTTGTCAACTGTCACACCTCAGCACCTGCAAGCCAGCGAGAGCGACGCAGCAGCAGATGACGCAGCAAAATCGCCACGTGACACGGATGACCCTGATGGATCAACACCACCTACACGGGACACGAGTCCTGATGGTGTCTCGCATTTACCACCTCATCCTGTCCTTTGAGTTGTGCCCGCATTAGAGCTCGTCACGCACCATGACTTGGCAGCTGCTGCTCCGGCTCTCCCAGAATTTCGCCAACCTGCGTCGGTACCGTCACTGATCGTTGTCCTACGACACCTTCCTTGCCGCCAAGAGTGCCACTCGACTCCGACGCCATTGACAGTGGCAACACCCAGGCTCCAGCAGGCGCATACCACACCCTCTTGTCTTGACTCGGGCGGTGTCGCGCGCAGAAGCTTGCAGCTTGCGACATCTATCGAGGGTCGGGCAAGAACAGACAACCGCGTGCACAAGGCGCATCCACCAGAGCTTGTGCATCTGCACGCACATGACGATCGAGCTTGCGGCTTGTCGTGCCCACCAATCACACTGCCCGGTCCCTGTTCATTTCGCCTGGCCTGCGTGAACTGCTGCAGAGGCGTCTGCTTTCACCTTCTCTGTGCCGGTGTGCAGTGCACCGCTCATCTGCAGCGCCACTCGCAGCCTCGTCCACCAGAAAGACTTGCTAGTCCTTTTGCCTCCAACGGACTCGCTACTTGGACTGGCCCCGGACCCTTTTGAAGCTTGCTCCTGGCATTTGCTCTATTGCCATTCTGTCTGGGCGGGGGGCCCTGTAGCGCCCACCAACGCCGCAGCGCCGCGCGCGGTGGTCGGCGCTGCAAGGAGAAAAAAAATTAAGAAACGCGGCGCGTGCTCAAAGCGCAAGCTCGGCACATGCACTGTCGTTCTGAAAGCTAGCCACGCTGGTCGTCGCAGCTGCCGCTCTGCTAGCCGCCTTCGCCTTCTGAGTAGGGACGACGGCACGGCTCGTACGACCGCCGTCACGTCCTCCCACAAATGAGCCGCGAACGAGCCGTCGACCCCGTTCGAGCCATCCTGACCATGACGAATTTTGGCCAGCAGTTGGGCTCTGCCGGGAGGGGACCTTCCTTCAGGTAACTCGTCATCCGCCCGCATTGCCGGGCCGGAGACAGGGTCAGTGTGCCTCCCCCTTTCGTGCCCAGGGACGTGCCTGTGCTTGGCATGAAGCTCTCTTTGGAGAAAAAGTGCTACGAATCTCCGGATTGGCGGGGCATGGTGAAATCCGTCTCCTGACGCCGGATTGGGGGAAGGTGACCGGACAAATGGAACAAAGGTGTTAAAAGAGGGGACACGCACACTTGGTGAAATTCTTCGACAGTTGGAACTTGAACGAAAACCTCATATCTTCAGCACTTCTTAAAATAGTCTTGTAAATATGTAATATAAGCATGTGTATCTAAACGTCTTGGGTGTCGGGCCCAGCCCCACGTTCCCTTACTCTGCCTGCTGAAGGGAAAACCCAAATCCTCGGACCCCGAGTCGCAACACCACCGTTAGGTGCGTTAGCAGCGCAACCCCGCAACATCTCTCTGTAACCAAATTGTATATGCCGACCGCCGCCGGCGCTTAGCTACGCGGGCAAGCCGGATTACAGGAGACGCGAGAGTTATGCGGGGAGAACATCAGTTGCGCATCCCCACATCCCCCCAACCTTAAATCACTATACAGTGGAATCTCGATGATACGAATCACACGGGGTCCCGAAAAAAATTCGTATTAGCCGAAATTCGTATCATCGAAACACAATTAAAACTAGCTAAATTAAAGAGTCAAGAGGTGAACTCACTCAGGCACACGTACACAAAAAGCATTTACAGTATAGACCACTTATAACGTAACCGTTTATAGTGCAGAACTGGCTACAACGCGGCCTTTTCCGACTCCCGTTCACCCAACCATGTATACGCATACCGCTTACAGTGCAGCCGCATGAGACGAAATTGCGGCTTCCGCGGGAGAATCTTGCCGACAAGAGCGGTAGCGAGCACGAGGTGCGCCCACCAATGGAAGAGGAGATCAACGAGGGCGATGCGGACGAGGAGCATGAGACGTGGAGCACGAGTCCAAGGGGGGTGGCTCTTACTCTGCCAGCAAATGCGTTCGTGTACTTTGCGCCTGTGCCGGCTGTCGGTGTCGTCGCGCACACCGTATCTTGAAAGCGATCTCCACACGGCTCTGACCTTTGTATGCGCTGTGCTTACGCCGCTCAGTTTCCGTTGAAGCGATAGACTGCACGAAGAACCTTCGCTTGCTGTGTCGGCCCCACGTGGGGAAGCGCGGCCGCCGCAGCGAGCGAAGAGACAAAAAGAAAAGCACAAAAACAAAAGTGCCACCGCTTCTAACTCTTCACGCCCAGTCGCGGCTTCCGCGCTGTCTGGCGCCACGTCCACGCCTCCGCACCAAAAGAGAAAGGGGAAACGTGCGTGACTACGCGCTGTTCTCTTTCACGGCCGTCGGTGGGGCGGCGTTTATTGGTATCAACCGACGCGGGTCGAAAATATATTCGTAACAACCATTCTCTAGCACGTTACAAAGTAATGGGGGGCTCGGCCGGGACCTCAGAAAAATTCGTATCATCCAGAAATTCGTATTAGCCGTGATCGTATCATTGAGATTCAACTGTACATTTTCTGGAGAAACATGTCACACAGTCTATCAATGCGTGCGTCGCGAACAAAAGTTTGAACATGTGGCAGTGCCGTGCCGAGGGAGTGTCCGCGCGTTATCCACACCATGCGCGCCGAAATTGTCTCTGGGGTACACCGCTGGCATCCGTTGGTCACAGCAGCAGCTCTGCTTGTTTGGCAGCCCGACTCCAGGCCAGGATCCGGAAACAGCGTGGCAGAAGTTGGCACGAGCAAGCGTCGCTCGCGCTGACACTTCCTGCTGGCGAGAACTGCAGTGGCCGTTGGTGACTGTCGGCTCTTTTCCCAGTCACCGAGGGTTGCGAGCCATACACAGGCGGCCGCCGAAGTCGCTGCGCCGAACTGGCCACAGGCATCTCCATTGCCTGGGGTAGCTCAGTTGTAGTCCGGGCAGCAGCGCAGACGATGTGCAGGTAACAGCAAACCAGGGGTGACCCCAATCATGCTGCGTACACTCAACGCACTTGACAAACACTAAAGTAGTGCAAGGGAGAGTAATTCTGCATGCACATCGCCCACGTGGTACGATGTTCAATTCGGCTAGCAAAATTTCGGGCGGCTATTCAGATGCTAAGTTGATTGATTGATTGATTGATTTGCTTTATTTGTCTTTTCAAGAAAGAAAGGAGCAGTCACAAAAAGCTACTGCAATGAATAGCTTGACGGGGTGACAGCCACCTTAGAATGACAGCAACGGACAGTGTGTAGGACAAAAAAAATATAAGAAATGAATAAGATTGGAGAAAATAAACAACAATATATACACAGGTATAGTTATACATGTTGGTAGAAGATTGTTACACATTAAGATAACAGGAACCTGATGTAAACAGTTTTAGCTACATTAAACGAATTATGAAATAAGGCAACATAGAGAAAAAGCGGGAACATTGGAAGGATTGGTGCAAATACACAGTCGAATGAAATCAAGTAATGTTATAGAAAATTTACAAGAACAAGTCACGAAGCTCTTGTCATGTTATGTTTGCAATTTCAACACCCTATTTTTGTTGTAACCGGTTCAACAGTGAATGTAGCTGGTATCGGAGCATCTCTTTATCATAGTACGATTTCGTGCTACCTCCCACTGTTCCGGATTACTTGTGTTATATGCAACTGCGTTGATCTTAAGATTGCCATGTTTTGTGAAGCGTTGTCCTGTTTTCTTGTACATAATTTATAGTGGCAGAAAAGCCTGTATTCACAAAGTGATGGAACCTTTACTATGCGTAATTTCGCAAACAATGCAGCTGTATGGGACAAGTAGAGCATCTTACAAGTTAATCTAATAATTTGCTTTTGCAGTAAAAACAATTTCATAATATTAGCATTAGTGGCTATGCGCCACACAAGAGCACCATAGTTCATAGTGGAAGAGAATAGCACGTTATAAAGAAGTAGATTTGTGTTAACCAGAAACACTGCACAATTTCGCTGCAGGAATCCAATAGTATGTGAAAGTTTTTTAACCAGGAAATCAACGTGTGCATCCCATGACATGGTGGCAGAAAAATAAACGCCTAGAGTTTTGAAGGACTGAACGTATTCAAGCAATATACCATTAATAAATAGCGGATGCATGGGGCACACCTTATGACGCAGATGAAACATCAAAGCGTTCGTTTTTGCGACATTTAAACCCAGGTGGTTTTGTAGGGACCATTCCTGAATTGATTCAAGAGCCATGTTTGCATGATTTACTAAATCAACAGCGGAGCGACCAGAGAAGAAAATGCTCATGTCGTCAGCGTAGATAGCATACTTTACCGTTTCATCAACGCTGGCGATGTCGTTCATGTAGTATAAAAGAAATAAAAATTAGCCTAGGATGCTGCCTTGAGGTACACCTAAATTAATCTGTCTTGAGGAAGATGCGTACCCGTTAATTTCTACATGTTGTGAGCGGTGTCGTAGGTACGATGATATTAAGGAGTGTGCGTTACCCCTAATACCATAGTGATTAAGCTTCCGGAGAAGAATGTGATGACTAAGGCTATCAAAAGCCTATTTGAAGTCTAAAAACACACCTAAAACTAGGTTGTGATTTTTGAAGTTTTCAAGTATGTACTCTTTTTGTGCAAGAAGTGCTAGTTCTGTTGATGTCTTTTTTTTTTTTTTTGAAAACCATATTGTACTGGGTTTAGAATGTTATATCTGTTAACGAAGGATGTGAGTCGTTTAAGTATTATTTTCTCTAACCCTTTTGAGAAAATTGCCAGGATGAAAATAGGACGATAATTGGAAAAATCGTTTCTGTCACCTTTCTTGTATATAACAGTAACTTTCACACATTGCATCTTACGTGGGGACACTCCGGTTGTAAGGCACATATTTTAATATATGTGAACTAGACAGTTGGCTATGATATTGATAACGTATTTAACTGGTGTAATTTGTATTCCTGGATGGATCGAGGGACTTGCTGTTATTTAGCTTAATAAAAGACAAAACTACCTTGCTTTCACTAACCGGATCTAGGAAAATGGTGTGCTCGTTATGATATTTTAATGTTGGGATATAATTACTCGTGGACAAAGGGGTGAAAGAGACAAAAAAGTTGTTAAATGTGTTAGAAAGCTCCGAGCCTTCTAACTCCATTCCGTCCTTTACTAGTTTGGTAAACGGTTCAGGAACATGACCAATTACCGATCTCAATTTTTTCCAAAGCTGTTCAGAACTCCCTTGAGAAGAGCTGAACAGATCAGTGTAATATTCCTTTTTGGCTAAGCAAATATTTTTTTTTGACGCGATTTCTGAATGCTTTATAAGTTTTCAGTGCTTCGGCAGACCTTACTTGAACAAACAATCTGTAAAGTTGTTCGCGTTTTTGTATTTGGCTGAGCAGTTAATGATTCATCCACGGTTTCCTACACTTTCTAGACCTACCAGATGTTTTGTAGGGGAAACATTCATCATAAATTTGCATGAATTTGCGTGAAAACTTTTCATAGGCTGCATCTGGGTCGTTTTTTTTTTTTTAACATCATACCAGTCTACGTTAGACAAGCAGTCTCAAAATTTCAACAGTGTGACAGGGTTTATTTCACGGTACACGTAAGAGTGCTTCTGCTTTTTTTAAAGTGTTCGTTTGAGACAGTGAAATGTAAACAGGCAAGTGATCACTTATAACATAATTAATAACGCCTGCCTTAATGTAAGAACTGTTATAATTGGTTGTGAGGACATCTAATGTTGTGGCTGTGTTTTCAGTAATACGTGTAGGTACAGTTATTACATTGTGACATTAGTGAACGTTTAATAATGATTCCAAGTCATGCTTCATGGCGCTATCAGCATAGAGATTAATGTTCAAATCCCCTCCGATGATTACTGTACACTTGTAGTCATCAAGAAATTGGATATGTTTCGCCCCGGTGGGCGGTAGCAGACGCAATACACAAAGGAACCACATTTTAGGGTAATCACTTCGTAATCGGGCGTGACACATGTAAACACTGAAAGAATTTCACAATTCATTTCTCTAAGCGTTAAGATGCACTCTCCACCTCCTCGCTTACTATCATGATTTAGGCGGTGACAATTATACGCTGGCAAATAAAAAGCTTCCGCATCATTACGAAACCAAGTTTCTGTAAACATAAGAACATGAAATGGGAAACGTATATCACTAACAAAATATTCTATGTCTTCATATTTGTTCCTTCCAGATCGCAAGTTTAAGTGAAAGCAGTTTATGCTCTTGTTGAACTCGCTATAACCATGATTTGGAAGCTCAGCCGGGTCATTATGGTGGGGCAATAAAGAAACCATTTTAAGCGGGAGCTTTATGAATGCACCAGTGACCTATCAAGCAGCTAGCTCCAATAGGTGACCTTTACTTCTGATTGCAACAGCACGTGCGCCCTCTGCTTTCCGAACTAGAACTTTCCCATTCGAGTGCCAGGTGGAACGATAGTCGTTTTCAGCCGCCCATGTGTGCATGCTGCATAGGAGGTCCCTCTGTTGTTTGGTCATATTTTCAACAATGGTCACTGTTGATTTCAGGTTTTTTAGGACCTTTCTAGCATCAAGCCACGCATCACGTTGCGATTGCTGCACAAATCGAACTACGATGCCAGGCTCTTTCCCTGGTTTAGCAGGGAGCCTGTGAACAGCGTCGACGTCGTTTAAACTCAATTCAGGAAGATTAGCGGACTTTGCGATGCCATTTAGTTTTAAGAGCAGGTTTTCATTCGGAGTCCTCAGAACACCATGAACTTCAATATTATGCTTCCTGCTGTGCATCTCGAGATTATTTAGGGATGATTCTAGTTCTTTGACTTGTGCATTGTCGCAGCAGAGTTTCTTTTCTAGAATTTCGACACGCTGTCTTAAGCTGCCGATTTCCCTATCTTGCTGCACCTGCTTATTCAGAATTTCATCATATTTGTCAGACATCAACTGTATCGATGCCTTAATCTGTACTACCTGCCCTGGCAGACTCGCAAGAACGTCAAGCCTCCTGGCAATGTCAGCCAGACTAGCAGCGAGCTCAGGTTCCATACCCTTCCGGCGCCTTTCGGTTTCGTATTACGACAATTAGTGCACCGCCAAGTACTGCGCCTTGTCTCTCCCTTGCGCTTCAACGTGCTCTCTGACCATCCCGAGCAGTTTCCCAAATGGTAGGTGTACTCACATTCAGTGCACTTCAACAGACGCCCATCAGTTGGCGTCAGATAAAGGCACGTACAAGCAAAATACGTACGCAAAAACAAGAAAAGAAAAACACGGCGACAGAGAAAACACCAGCAGCAAGAAACGGCAAGGCAGCAGCAGCGGCAGTGTAACGAAATAAACTGACTAAAAGTTAACTGTGTGGGGTCTCACATGTTCTCTTGGGAGAAAGGAACTGACAACACAGTAGTGCAAACAATCACAAGGGCATTTATTGCACCTTTCATACACTAATACACACTAGCCGAATTACAACCAATAGAACATTCACACGGGCACGCGACAAATCAAGGAAGTCCGACTCACCGCGACCCGATAGAGAGCGAATACGTTCGCCCCATGCTATGACACCATCGCCTAGTCGTTCACGTGTACAGTCACGCGAACGGTGGCGCGCTCGAACGATCCGTGTTCAGGATCAGTGTTCAGCAATCGAACGATCCGTGTTCAGCAAGGAAGACTTGCAGAGATTAATGGATATCTGTGGTAAAGAGGGAGATAGCTTAGGTTTGAAGTTTAGTAAAGAAAAATCGGCAGTCATGACTTTTAATGATAATCAGGGCAGCGAGCATAGGATACAGGAGGTTACGCTGGAGGTGGTGGATAAGTACAAATATCTTGGAGTGTGGATAAACAATGGGGCTGAGTACCTAACAGAACATGAAAAATATGTGACGGCTAAAGGTAGCAGAAATGCAGCTGTGATGAAAAATAGGGCACTGTGGAATTACAATAGGTACGAAGTAGTGAGAGGTATTTGGAAAGGGGTGATGGTCCCTAGTTTGACTTTCGGCAATGCGGTCCTGTGCATGAGATCAGAGGTTCGAGCAAGGTTGGAAGTTAAGCAGTGAGGGGTAGGTAGACTGGCTCTGGGAGCACACAGAAATACACCAAATCAGGGGGTACAGGGTGACATGGGATGGACGTCATTCGAGGGCAGGGAAGCCAGCAGCAAAATAGAATTTGAGGAGCGATTGAGAGAAATGGCAGAAAAGCGGTGGGCAAGGAGAGTTTTCAGTTATTTGTACATGAGGAATGTTGATACAAAATGGAGGAAGCTGACCAGAAAACTGTCAATCAAATATTTGGACTGCAGGAGGGGTGCAAACCAGGAAACAGCGGTTAAGAAAAAGGTTAAGGAAACAGAGAGGGGTCTGTGGAAAACAGGGATGCAGACGAAATCAGCACTGGGAACTTACCGAACTTTCAAGCAAGAAATTGCCAAAGAAAATATCTACGATAATTCTAGGGGAAGCTCTTTGTTGTTTGAAGCCAGGACGGGAGTATTGCGGACTAAGATGTACCGAGTCAAGTACCAAGGTATAGACACGTTGTGCTGTGCGTGTGGAGAAGAAGAGGAAACGGCTGAACACCTCATACTTTTCTGTAAAGGGCTTAACCCTACAGTGCAAGGCAACGGGGCTGATTTTTTCAAAGCATTGGGGTTTAGGGACAGTGAAGGCAAAATAGACTTTAAGCGGGTAGAAATAACCAAACAGAGGTTATCTGATTGGTGGATAAAATCAAGGCAGGGGTGAAATTTCACCCACCACAAAGTACAAAATATGTTAATAGTCATGGCTAGGTGGCGTATGCCACCGCCCGGTTTAAAGGGGTTAGCCTCATCCATCCATCCATCCATCCATGTTCGTCCATACCGGTGTCCCGCTCTAAGCCTCGCACGACGGTCGCGCGAAGCGGACCGGCGCACGCGCGAAGCGTTCGTGCGTGTTGGTCGCCGATCCCCAGCCAAAGAGAGAGCGCCTCCGACCTTTTTCTCCCAAGTGACCCCGCCGTTCGGTGGCGTTAGCATCACGACACTAGCGCCATCTCTCGCAACGCGCCTCAACCACCGCCGGCCTTAGCCACGCAGAGAAGCCGGACTACAGGAGACATGCGGGGAAAACAACATCAGGGGACGCGTGAGAGTCGCGCATGCCCACATCCCCCCAACCTTAAATCACTACACATACGCTGGCGAAACATGTCACAAGGCCTATCAACGCGCGCGTCGCGAACGAAAGTTAGTACATGCGACAGTGGCGCCGCCGAGTAAATGTCCACGCGTTATCCACAACGTGCGAGCCGACATTGACTCTGGGGTTCACCGCTGGCGTCCGTTGGTCACAGCACCACGTCTGCAGATTCGATGGCACGACTCCAGCCCAGGACCCCGGGAACGGCGACGCAGAAGTCGGCACGAGCAAGCGTCGCTCGCGCCCTGCTGACGAGAGCCGCAGTAGCAGTTGGTGACTGCCGGCTCTTTTCCCAGCCGCCAAGGGTTACGAGCCTGACATTGGCGGCCGCCGAAGTCGCTGCGCCGAATTGACCACAGGCAACTCCAAAGCCTGGGTAGCTCGATTGTAGTCCGGGGCAGCAGCGCTGACGATGTGCAGGTGACAGCAAACCAGGGGTGACTCCGCTCACGCTGCGTACACTCAACGCACTCGACAAACAATAAAGTAGTGCAAGGGAGAGGAATTCGGCATACGCATCGCCCACGTGGTACGATGTTCATTTCGGCTAGCAAAATTTCGGGTGGCATTGCAGATGCTAAGTTCACGTGAACAAAGCTTTCTTTCTTGAGTCGAACGAGTAATTTCAATTCGTGCGAGGCGAGCTAATGAAGGAAGCAATGTACGACACCTCAACACCACGGTCCACCAGGTTGTGTCCCTCCACGTGCGATAAGCGGCCTCGTAAAGCCTTAGGCCTAATGCGTCGCTACCCTGACAACAACCGGCATCCAAAAAAAAAACACCCAAAATGGGCACAAGAACAGGCAGCCGCGAGGAGACGTTAGCTCTGTGAGGTGGTCCTACTCCGCTCGGTGCACACAGCATCCGAGTTGACGGCGCCCACCGTCTCAGACGGTGTCGGAGCGCCCGGTGCCAGGCCGCAATACCAGTCAGCCCGTAGCGGCACCCGTGGCCCGCGGCCACCCGGCTCCCTGAGCCTCGACTTCCGAAGTCAAAGATATAGAAGAAGCTATTTACATAAGAAATTCGGACCACCCACGAGGCTCTCGTACTCACTCGCTTCAGGCTTGCCAATGCTCCGCGGGCGCTAGGCCTCGCTCTCCCAGGATGCAGACCACGTGGTTCTTGTACCGTCGAGTGTACTTCAAAACACTCGCGAAAAGGCTTAGCATGTTGAAAAGTTCAAACACGCTACAGCAACCGTCGCCTCGCTCAAGAAAGCACACCGCCGACACTAGCGATCAAAATCCACGCTAGGACTACGCTTTGGTTGAAACATCTCGAACCGAGCAAAGCTGTTAAAATTATCGTCCGATGCCCCAAGAGCCCCACGTTGGGCAGCCAGTTGTGGGGTCTCACATGTTCTCTTGGGACAAAGGAACGACAACACAGTAGTGCAAACAATCACAAGGGCATTTATTGCACCTTTCATACACTAATACACACTAGCCGAATTACAACCAATAGAACATTCACACGGGCGCGCGACAAATCAAGGAAGTCCGACTCACCGCGACCCGATAGCGAGCGAATACGTTCGCCCCATGCTTTGACACCATCGCCTAGTCGTTCACGTGTACAGTCACGTGAACGGTGGCGCGCTCGAACGATCCGTGTTCGTCCATACCGGTGTCCCGCTCTAAGCCTCGCGCGACGGTCATGCAAAGCTGGCCGTGCACGCGCGAAGCGTTCGTGCGTGTTGGTCGCCGATCCCCAGCCAAAGAGAGAGCGCCTCCAACCTTTTTCTCCTAAATCACCCCGCCGTTCGGTGGCGTTAGCATCGCGACACTAGCGCCATCTCTCGCAACGCGCCGCAACCACCGCCGGGCTTAGCCACGCAGAGAAGCCGGACTACAGGAGACATGCGGGGAAAACAACATCAGGGGACGCGTGAGAGTCGTGCATCCCCACAACTTCGAGATAGCAGTATCACCGACCTGGGAAACGGAAGATAAACAGAGTTAGGACCATGCTGCCTTCCGCCACCGCCGCCGCTGCCGTATTCAAAATGCAAAATTTCGGGCGGCTATTCAGATGCTAAGTTCACGTGAACAAAGCTTGCTTTCTTGAGTCGAAGGAATCACTTCAATTCATGCGAGGCAAACTACAATCAGGGAAGTAATGTGCGACACCTCAACACCACGGTCCACCAGGTTGTGTTCCTCCATGTGCGACAGGCGGCTTCGTAAAGCCTTAGGCCTAATGAGTCGCTACCCTGACAGCAATCGGCATCCAAAAACAACACCCAAAATGGGTGCAAAACAGGCAGCCGCGAAGTGATATGAGCTCTGTGAGGTGGTCTTACTCCGCTCGGTGCACACAGCATCCGAGTTGACGGCGCCCACCGTCCCTGACGGTTTTGAACCGCGGTGCCAGGCCGCAATACCAGACAGCTCGTAGCGGCACCTGTGGCCCAAGACCACCCGACTCTCAGAGCTGCAACTTCCAAAATCAAAGAGATAGAAGGAGCTATTTACATAACAAATTCGGACCACCCACGAGGTTTCCGTACTCACCTGCTTCAGGTTTGCCAATGCTCCGCGGGCACTAAGCCTCGCTCTCCCAGGATGCAGACCACGTGGCTCTCGTATCGACGTGTTCTTCAAAGCACTTGTGAAAAGGCTTAGCATCTTGAAAAGTTCAAACACGCTACAGCAACCGTTGCCTCGCTCAAGAAAGCACGCCACCGATGCTAGCGATCAAAATACACGCTATGAATATGCTTCATTTCAAACAAAGGTTGTCCTGAACCAAGCAAAACTCAAAATTATCGTCCGATGCCCTAAGAGCCCCACGTTAAGCGCCAGATGTGCAAACAATTAAAAGGGCATTTACTGCGCCTTTCATACACTAATGCCTGCTAGCCGAATTACTACCCATAGAGCATTCACATGGGCGCACGACAAGTCAAGGTAGTCCGACTCACTGCGACCGGATAGCGAGCGAATATGTTCGCCCCATGCTAGACACCACCGCCTACTCGTTCACGTGTACGATCACGCGAACGGTGATGATTTCGAACAATCTGTGTTAGTCAATTCCGATGTCGTGCTCCTTGCCCTTCTCAGGACGGTCCTGCGAAGCAGGCCAGCGCACGCTCGAAGAGGATGCGCGCTGCTGCTCGCCGACGCCACGCCTAAGAGGAAGACCCCGCTTCCTCGTGCGCCCGACTAACCTAGCCGTTAGGTGACGTTGGCAGCACAATACCCGCGCCATCTCGTGTAACATCTACGCCGACCGTTGCCGGCGCTTAGCTACACAGGGAAGCCGGATTACAGGAGACACAAGAGCCGTGCGGGAAAAACAACATCAGGGGACGCATGAGAGTCGCGCATCCCCACAGCACACAGCTTGCGTTCAAAGGCGTCCAGTATAATAATATTTCGTTTTGTGTCAGAAGAGCATGCTCTGTCGAAGGACCTTTCTGAAAATCAAACTGCGAGGGTGTTATAATGTTATGCTCATTAAAGGGTCCCTGAAACGGTTCAGACAAATTTTGTAGATGCGTTGGGTACAGATACAGTAAAACATTCGCACCACAATTTGTGTGAGGCATCTCAGATTAAGAGAGCTATGGACAATTACAAGTTATAGCCTCCTACACAGCCATGATTTTTCTCCTCAACTCCTTCGCCAAGCGATCGGGGCTAAGCTCCGCCTTCACTTGCTCTGCGTCATGATGTGACGTCGTGTCTTGTTCTTCCGGTTGTCTTGAAGCCAGCACGAGAAGCCTCTCCAACCTCTCTGCTAGCAGCCTGGCCGTCGATCGCACGCGAAGAGCTCTCCAAGCAGCGTGCGATGCGAGTACTCTGTCGCAGTACTGAGCGTGTCCAGTATTCGGGTAACCGTAAGCGAGCTGGGCGTTTTGACTGATGGGTGGAGGTGGAGGCATAAACTAAAGCCCCTACATACTACTATTGCTGTGATGAAGGAGCTTCAGCGCAGACGTACGTAAGCGGCCTCATCGGTCTAAAGCCAGGGGCTTTAGATCGTTCCGCATGGTCTAGCCACCCAGTGGCGCAGAGCTTAACCTGCCAAACAAATAGGTAATATCGTTGAAACCAAGTGTAAAACATTTTAAACATCTAGAAAAACAATGTATTCTTGATTATGCTCCTGCCAAAAATGTACACCAGCAGCAAATAAGAATACACTTGATTACTGCTATATTAGTTCTGTGTTTTTTTTATCTCTGTGTCACCAGGTTGCTGCACCATCCAGTTCATTTACGTTTGCGCCTCCGCTCATCCCGTAAAACGTCCAGGCGCAAGCTCGAATACCGGACACGTGATACACTGTTGTGGTGTATAGTAATCCTTCGGTGTGTAGTGATGGCCGCAAACGCGTAGATGCTGGTGCGGATCGGATACTGACAACCAGCGCTGCAGCCACTTCGCTCGCATGTCAGCCTTGCAGAAGGATGCGATGTCGCAGTGTGCCAGAAGTGCTTTCAATAGTGTAGTGATACATTGTCCTTGTACATTCCCTTTTTGTCACTTTCTTTTTATAGAAACAAATTAACTAACGTTTCAACTATTATGAACAACATTTTTTCAACATTATGTTAGAAAAATGATCGATGAGGCGCCCTGGGCAGCCAGTCGGATAGCTCGCCCTACTGATGTCATGTGGTCAAATCACACCAGCTGGTCAGGGGCGGCTGAAAACTCAGTCGATTGGCGTGCTTTGATTGGTAGCAATGTGCCTCTTTAAACCTCATAATAAATTACAAGCTTTACGCGGAGTGCTCAGATACGTCAATTAATGATCAGAAGGACCTACCCTAACAACTCGGTACGTTTGTACAAAATCGTCAAAATTATTTCAGGGTCCCTTTAAGAAAAGAAGTCATAGGAACATGAATTAATTTTTCTGAACCTTTCGAAAATACTGGCAAGAAAGATATAGGTCTGCAATGGGAAAGCATGTTCTTATCTCTACCTTTGTGTAGAACTACGTCTTTAGCAACCTGTAACGGTTTCTGGAAAAAATCCATGAGCAAGAATAGCATTAAAGACGTATTCCAGTACAGGGGCAATTATGTCAAGGACATATTTAATGGGACGGATTTGAAATCCATCAACGTCACATGCAGTTACTGTTTCTATGGATCTAAATAGGCTGATTATTTCGTCTACAGACGTCGGAACCAGGAAAGCACTTCCCTTGTGCCTTTGACCCTGGAATTGTGTGCACTTTGGATCATACGCCCGATTTGTGAGGGGCACGGAATAATTTAAGTATTTGCCAAGACTACCTCTAAAATTTTATTGCTGTCTATGCAAATCTCTGTTAATGTACTCGCCTCATTTCCGCAGCACTCAAGGGACCTATTCACGCTTCCAGCTTCCACGGCCCTAGCTTCCACTCTGGGTCCGATTTTCTCATGACATTGTGGTTAAAAAGGTTGTTTAAATTTTGTTTTTCGCTCTGAAATAGACTGTTCACCTTATTCTTTTGTACTTTAAAATCTCTCCTGATTCTGCCCTTTGGTTCTGTGCCACATTCACGCCTGCCAACTCTTACAATTTTATCGTGAACTGCCCGATTTTTAGCGCTGAATTGTGATTGTTGTGTTGACACAAATATTTTACAATTTCTCATATATACTTTAGGCAAAAACAACTTTAAAAAGAGACAAGTAAAGTTGCTAAGTGCTTTCTAATGGCCCAAATTTTCGCATCCATTGATTATACAGGCATACCCATGTGGCAGCGACATTAACTGATACAGGGTTTGTATAAAAAGTATCGGGAACAATATTTTCCTGATGTGACTGTACGACGCAGCGCGCTCGCACCACGCATGCGTTGTTGTTGGGGATGTTACCTTCAAGACACGATGTGACCATGCGCCATTTGCCTGCGAGCATTCGTTCAGACTAGATCATGTTTTTAGTGGACCCCTGTCGAGTGACTGGGTGCAAGTGCAAAATGCTGCAAACTATTGAACATCAGTACGCCATCAAATTTTGAGTTGGACTGGGGAAATCAGATACAGAGACGTTGGGCATGATTCGCCATGTGTTCAATGGTAAAAGCATGTCACAAACTGCAGTTTTTAAGTGGCACCAGCTCTTCAAAGACGGCCGAGAGAGTGTGAAGGATGAGACCCACGCTGGACGACCGTCGACGTCAAGAACCTACGAGAACATACAACATGTGCGTGAAGTGCTGAATTCAGACCTTCATTGAAGTGTGTTAATGGTCGCAGATGAAATTGGCAGTGATAAGATGACAGTGCACAGCATTATCACTGCAAATTTGGGGATGCGAAAGATTTGCGCTAAACTCGTCCCGAAGGTCTTGACGGACGAGCAAAAGCAGAGGCGAGTGTCTGCTTGCGAAGACCTGCAACACGTTGAAGAAAACCCCGGCTTTTTGGACAAACATAATCACGGGAGGCGAAGCTTGGATATTTGAATGCGACCCGGAAACAAAGCGGCAAAGTTCCGAATGGCACACTCCGGCATCACCTCGTCCAAAAAAAGGCTCGAATGACCAAATCCAGAGTAAAAGCCATGCTCATCATTTTCTTCGACGCAAATTCGTCCACTACGAATTTGTACCTGAAGGGCAGACAGTGAAGGGTGCTTTTTACCTAGAAGTGCTAAGAAGGCTGAAGAGAAGGGTCAACCAGGTGATGCCAGCCATCGCCGGAAATTGGAAATTGCATCACGGACAATGCAACCAGCCACATCTGCACCAAGGTCAGCGACTACCTAACGATAAATGGCATTGCGACGATTCCCCAACCCCCTTATAGTCCCAACTTGGCACCAACAGACCATTTCCTATTCCCAAGAGTGAAATCCTCCCTCAAGGGCGCCACCATGGGACTCTTAAGTGCCGTCAAAGAAGCTTGTACATGTGCCCTTAAGGACCTTCCGGAATCTACGTACTAAGCCTCCGAGTCATGGAAAAGCCGTTGGCAAAAGTGTGTCGACGCTCAAGGGATGTACTTTGAAGACTTTTGAGGCATTGTAGCAATATCTCCAATAAATCTATTTTTCCTATACTTTTCTCAATACTTGTTATACAAATTCTCTAGAACCAGCATATAACGGCAACCGAATATGTGGCAGTCATTACAGGAATTACTACATTAATAATCTTCATAGACACTTCAGCTTGTCTGAGGCACAGACCATTGTTGCTGGGACTATATACAGTGTAGCCCGCTTATAACATAAGTCGCCGGAGTCGCGAATATCTGCACTATAAGCGGTACCGCACTATAACCAAAACAACGATTTTCAAGCCCTGCACGTATGCAAAACATGTAGACCAAGCATGTAGACACGCTTTGTACTATCGCGTGCACGTTGCAATTACGTTTGCGCCAGTGAGCTGGCGAAAACATAATCGCGATGTAGCCGGTGCTCTTCAAGTATGACAGCTTTTGAATGAAACAACTGTTTGCCGCAACTGCTGCGGAAAAAACCGTGACTGCTATCGACGCGATTATAAGCGGCGGCTTTACGGTGCTGAAGGCACGCGCTCGACGCACGCACCTAGTCTGGACGAATCAATTAATTCGCTGCAACAACTGCAGTCGAAACCGTGGTCGCTATCTATGCGATCATCGATGGCAACTATGCAGTTCTTTAGGCACGCGGTCGACGCGCGTACCGAGTAAAAACAAAACTACTATTCGCCACAACCGCTGCGGAGAAAACCGCGGCCGCTATCGACGCGATCGTGGATGACGACTACGCAGTTACGAAAGCCCGCGGCCAATGCGGTGTTATGCGCAGCGGTAAACGCAAGAATACAGGCTTTAAAGACACAAATAGGCTCAAAGCGTTCCGGCGTTGCTGTCATTCACGTACAATTTCAACTGATGGCTGTGGCAATGCGGACTCCGCCGCTTCGTTTCGGTTGAACGTTAGCGCCGTTCTTGCTCTTTTGCGTCGTACATTTGCAGCGCTCCCTGCTCACCGAGCTCTGAAAGTAGTCCGAATTAACCGATGTTCGGCCAAATAAGTCTGAATTAACGAGAGTTTGATTGCATTGAATAATGCATACGCCGGCCGGGAGCACGCACCTTGTTGAGAAGCGTGCTCGCTGCCGCCCTTGTCACCAAGATTTTCCCGCGGAAGCCTCATTATAACCGGTATTTTGTCTCACGCGGCTGCACTGTAAGCGGTATGCGTATACATGGAATTCTATGGGAAGGTAAACGGGAGTCGGAAAAGGCCGCGTTTTAGCCAGTTCTGCACTATAAACGGTTACATTATAAGTGGTTTATACTGTATAGTAGAAGGCCTGTTCATAGTATCCCTAGAGAACAAAGTCTGTGAATCCTTAATAAACAGCAGACATATTGAATAATCAAATAATTTTTAGTGTTTCCTTTTTCTTCAATGAATTTTAGTAATTTTTGCCTTCCACTGTACTGGTTTTTTTTTTTTTTTAATTCTAAGGTTGGGCAAGTCTGCACATGTAGAGAGAGTGTGCACGGGCTGCACTGAGCCATGTTTTCAAGCAGGGATCTGCTGTGCAGGATGGAGCTGCTGAATCGGGTGTGCGTGTCCTACCTTGTGATTGAGCTGCGGCTTTACGACCACCTGGAGGCACTCACCAACTACTTCTGCTTTCAAGATGGCGAGTTTGGACAAGCACTGTGCGATGCCATATGCCACAAGGTGTGCATATAAATGTATCCCAAGGGCGATGCTAAATAGTCCCTTGCTGGTTTGTTGTGAACATTGTTACTACTGTGGTTGGTTTATAGAAAGTTCTCACTAGTGAAACTTGTTGGATATCTATATTGCACTTTGCCCTTTATACATCGGTCAGCAGCTCTGTAGGCACACTTCACATTAATCACACAAGCACTCCAGTTAATGTGTGCAGCTCCGAAGTAATCTTGCACTGCCCTGCAGTTTCAGTCACCCTTGCATGTACTTAGCGACACTTGCAAGAGAAACTGAGACGGAGGCAACATACACAGACTTGCCAGCCTCGCCGCCAAAGTGATGTTGCTGGGCTCACTCCATTTGTGTTCACGGAGAACCTGGGAGTACATGGGCACTTCTGCATGCTGGCAGAAGCAACCAAATGTAGTCGTAGCCACAAACATACTGTGTGGAGTTTAATGCCAGCATAGCATAGGAGACAGGGGACATGTTCTTGCAAGTGGTTTACGCATTCCAGTGTGGGCATAGTGACATCGTCATGCAGGTTAGCATGTTTTTGCACCTCCAATTAATGCTTAGGTGAAAGTAGAAGTGCAAGTTAACAGAAATTTCAAACCTGATGTTTGAAGTAGTATACCTCAGCAACTTGTCATTTTACAAAATGCATTATTAACTCAGTGAGTGTATAGACCTGGCTTGCCAACAGATTCGCTCAGGAATAGGATTCAAATATAAAATGTTGCCTCAGTTTATGCAAATCTGAAAACAGCAAGATGGCCATCAAGTTTGGTTTGATTAATGTTTCTCAATATGGGCAGTACAAGTACATACTACAAAGCAGTGAAATTGCATTTGTTTCCTTGTGTTTGTGCAGCTGAAGTAGTCAACATTTTATTGGCCAAGAATGTCTGTCTGCTATTTGCCTACACTCATTGCCGGGGCTTGGTGGTTAAGACAGCTTAGCATGAAACTACAACTCCCTGCTGCAGTGGCCATGATCGGAGAACAAACTGAACCTGCCACTTGTCACGAACAGTAGTCTAAACTACATAGTTCTTGGTGCAGTATAGGTATAGTGCCTTGAATATATTGATTAGTCTGCCGATCGCCGGCTGCATCCAACAAGAGATGGTGGCACAGCCAATGACCTAAGTCGCGTATGCAAAGAAGCACAATTGATTGAGCTTTGCTTTCCATCTCATGTAGCTCAAGTCACCCATGCGCTCACCAGCAGAATTTCTCAACCCAAGGACGCTCAACTGGATTCTCTCTCAAGCCTTGAGCTCATCTCTGCGTGGAGAGAGCGCAGAGGCAGCAAACCTGCGCCTTGACGCATGCAGCATTCCTCTTGTCATCCCTCCAGGTAAGAGCTTTGCATTTGCAATCCAGAAATTTGGTTTCTTTCGAAGTCACAGTCCAAGTGACAACACTTTTTTGAAACAGTATGTAGTGCAACATACTTGACATTTTAGTAGCTTAAACTTGTTCTCTTGTCTCCCACTGGCACTATTCACTCTTTAATGGTAGACGATTTGTTGCTCATGTATGCTTTGATGTTCACTCTCATTGCCACAAAGAGCCTAGTGTGAGAAACACAATGGTAGCCATGTATTTCATCGCTAGGCAATCTGAAACATATGGATGGCTGCAGGAAGAGCAACAGAATTTTACTGGATAAACTATTTTATCTGATTTTGTGCATTTTTCTTTCCACAGCTGTTCTGAACTTATGAGGTGAAATCATATTTGTCATTAATAACCAACTTTATGTCACTTTAAAAAAAGCTACACTATATGGTATAATCATGGTTTTTGTCAGGCATCAGCAATGCTGTGGTACGATGGGGCTGTTTGTTGGTGGCTACCATAGTCATGCCCTAAATACGCCATTATAGTAGCTTTCAATGTGCAAGGAAAACCACAGGTTTAAAGAAATGTGGTCATGAAAGTTCCATCCATAGCCAACCAATTCTTCAAAGTAAATTTTTCAGACCCGCTGAATTATTCATATTTGATAGCATAAAATGAGCATAGCATGGAAGAAGACACACTTAGGGCTGACAACAAGTCTTTTTCATGCTAATTTAATAACATGAAACTCACCCAAGCTTCCGTGCTTCTTATATGCAGACTTGGTTGCCGCACTGCAGTGTGCTCCATAGGCAAATGCAATGTGCACCATGGTGCAACTTGGTAGTGAGCAATGCATTGGAATGGGAGGTACAGCTTGGCATATTGAGTGGTACTGTCACTGGGAACTAAATACCATCTCTCTTGATTTTTTCACTTGTATAAGCTTCATTTCCCACAAGTGTTCATTACTGAAAAGGACATTCTGTGTATTGGGGAACAGCACAAAGATGGTACCCAGCAAGAGTGGTATCTGTATTCACTAGCCTTGCTAGTAGCTATAACCAGTTCGTAATTGTGAGCCTCTGTCTCGCTTTGGAATGTTAAACTTCTTGAGAGGATCAGAAGAAGAGAAAGGAACAAAGAAAGGCAGGGAGGTTAATAGACGGATTGGAGACCCTGCATAAGGGATTGAAAGAAAGAAGGTAAAGGGGGGTTCACGTGCACAGTAAGAGACAAGTGTCTTTTCAGGTCAAAAGAAGCAGCTTTGGGGCTCACCTGCTTTCCTTTCTTTTTCTGCATAAACAGGTCAGAACATCCTGAACTGCCTTTCAATGAGCTACAAGGTAAGCTATATGGGGGGTGTGCAGGGCTATCATTGCAATTTTCTCTAGAAACAAGCATTCTTTAGATTTATGTTGTTTTCTATTCCTCAACTAATAAAGAAGCTTCGAAACAAGCTTGGCTGCCAAGTAGTGTAAAAAATGAAGGAGATAATATTTTGTGTGATGGTGGCACGCATTCGCCAATGGAAGCACACAAGAATGTTGTTGTCAGAACGCTCTCTTGCGTTCTGAATGTGGGAGGAATGCCTTCATTCAAAAGAATTGTGCTTTTTACACAAGGACACTGCAGCATAACATGCAAAAAAAAGTGGCAGAAGAACCGTCATATTTTCAACCACAGCAGGTAGCGATTGAGTGGCAAACCGAATCTGAAACAAAGAAAGAAGAGACATATTTTAATCATGGCAAGTTTGGATTAACTGGTAAACTGATGCAGGAACTTAGATTTGTGAATTACAATCGACGAATACTTGGATAACATCAACATGAAGCCCCAGTTGATGCTCGCAGACCATCAGTGCCAGGACCAATGGTCCACCCTTCAGCAGCGACATTGCAAAAATGCTTGTGACTCTGTGCAACAGGTTTTGTAATGAGCTCTTTGCATGAGGTTCCAAGATGCAGACACAAAATGCAGACAACTCATTCGATGCTTTAGTGTAGAAGAGGTGCCTGAAAACGGAGTTTGTGTCCTTGAGAACTGCTGCAGTATTGGCTGTGCTTTAGTTCAACGAGAGCGCAGGTGGCATCAAAAACAGTTCTTGAGAAGCTGGAGCATGAATATGGAGCACTGACAAAAAAGCATGTTGAATGAACAAAAAAGGCAGGCATCTCACATGCACAGATAACGGCTCCCGACAGCTCTAAAACTGTTGTAATGGGGCGCACGTGCATAGACACGTGGCACTTTTCTTATTTTGCGTGCTACGAGTAAAGCTAGGAAAAAATAATTACAAAGAACACAAATTACAAAAAAAAACTGCTGAATGAGATGATTTAGGAAGCAAGCTTCGCCCTTGGAAGTAACAACCTGAATGCAAAAATTAAGACTTGTTTAATTAATATTGGCTAATCACCCAAGTAATTAATGCACAAATATTATTTTGATTGTGGAAGACGCTGCATGCCAATGCTTTCATAATCGTATATTGTGCCAGTGTTCTTTTACAGCTTGGCAAATGTTAGCTGGGACGTTTTCTCCGAAACATTGATAGACTACATCACCATAAAACCTTTTCATCTGATTGCGATACATTATCGCATAAATGCAACAGAACGAATTATACTTGAGCTGGGCTTTTCACCATGTGATGCGCTCTGTCATTTGAGGCTGAGAAGTGATGAACAGGGCATCTTCATGTGGCCTTCAGGTGGAGTGGCCGCTCAGCATGGTGATCAACCGGGCTTGCCTGCTGCGCTACAACAAGATATTCCGCTTCCTCCTCAGCTTGAGGCGAGCCCTGTGGGCGCTTTCAGATATCTGGAGCCGTCTAAAGCCATCTGGTGAGCGTGCTCCGTTAGAACATCAGTGCCTGTCCTCTGACCCCTTTTAATTTTGGCGAAAAAAATCTGTTTTGCTGTCCGAGTCCCCGGGACCACTACACCAATGTTAGTTCCGTGAAAGAAAATTTAGCCTTTGCCAAAAAAATTAACTCTCCATTGTGCCAGAACTGGTTATTGCGAATTGCGTGAAAATGGGCATGTGATGAGATTCCAGAAAGAGGCTATTGTAGCTCTTGTTATTACCTAGCAGCGTTGGTGCTGTTATCTTAAGAAAAATAATCGCATATACGGCACATTGTTCAATAATGCTCAACTTTTAATTTTGCTCCACATGTGTAAAAGTCAGAATTTTCAGATTTTCCCAGAGCCTTGCCACATATTAGGTTAACAAGTGCGCTAAGTGTAATTGCCGAGAGTGACGTCAAACGCTAACCAAAAATGCTCAAGTAAGGGCATGTCTCTAAAAGAGCAATAGTACAGTAGAACCCCGCTGATATGTTTTTTACGGGACTGCAAAAAAAGAGAGAGAGAGAGAGCCTTGAAACACGTGAGCCGAAAATCGGAAAAATTGAGAAGTAATAGTAGTGATGAACTGCACACAATTTTATTTTAATTTTTATGTTTTAAAAAAAAGTCGCAGTTTCGCCCAAAAGGCAAAGCATCAATTGCGATAGGAAATTATTAGACAGCTATACGAAGTAAAGATACTGGTTTTATCATCCGTATAAACTTGTAAACATTCGCTTATTAACTATATTAACAAACATGGTGTCAGCGTACACAGGCAAACATGAACACATAGCACTCGGTGACTGCGGATACTCACTGTCAAAAGGCTGGTGTGAGTAAACGCAGCAGCAAACAACAGCAAGCGAAGTGACCTTCGTGTTGTCTATCGCTTCAACGCAAACTGAGCGGCAAAAACACAGCACGCACAACAGTATGAGTCGTCGGCACGCCCAGACTCTGCCCCCAAAGCAGATCGCTTTCAACACACGGCCCACGCAGCCACGCAGTACGCAGTTGATGCCAGAGTACAACGCCGCCCCCTGTCCCTCCCCTCCCCTCAGTGTGTCGAGTGGGACGGAAAACGTGGGCCGGCGCACGTGCGACGCGTTCGTGCGTGTTGGTCGCTGATCCCAAGCCAAAGAGGAAGCGGCTTCGACCTTTTGCTCCCAAATCACCCTGCCGTTCGGTGCCGTTAGCATCGCGACACTCGTGCCATCTCTCGCAATGCGCCGCAACCACTACGACCAACGCTTAGCCACGCGGAGAAGCCGGATTACAGGAGACGCGAGCTATGTGGGGAAAACATCAGGGGACGCGTGAGAGTCGCGCATCCCCACATCCCCCCAACCTTAAATCACTACACATACTCCAGCGAAACATGTCACACAGTCTATCAACGCGCGCGTCAGCGAACAAAAATAAGTACATGCGACAGTGGCCGCGCCGAGGAAATGTCCACACATTATCCACAACATGCGAGCCGACATATTCTCTCGGATTCACCGCTGGCGTCCGTTGGTCACAGCACCACCTCTGCAGATTCGATGGCACGACTACAGCCCAGGACTCCAGAAACGGCGACACAGAAGTCGGCACAAGCAAGCGTCGCTGGCGCCGAAGCGCCCTGCCGGCTCTTTTTCCAGCCGCCGAGGGTTGCGAGCCGGACACAGGCGGCCACCGAAATCGCTTCGCCAAACTGACCACAGGCATCTGCATCGCCTGGGGTAGCTCGATTGTAGTCAGGGGCAGCAGCGCTGACGATGTGCAGGTGTCAACAAACCAGGGGTGACTCCGCTCACGCTGCGTACACTCAACGCACTCGATAAACACTAAAGTAGTGCAAGGGAGCGGAATTCTGCATGCGCATCGCCCACGTGGTACGATGTTCAATTTGGCTAGCAAAATTTCGGGCCGCATTTCAGATGCTAAGTTCACGTGAACTAAGCTTACTTTCTTGAGTCGAACGCGTAATTTCAATTCGTGCGAGGCGAACTAATGAGGGAAACAATGTGCGACACCTCAACACCACGGTCCACCAGGTTCTGTCCGTCAATGTGCAACAGGCGGCTTTGTAAAGCCTTAGGGTTAATGTGTCGCTACCCTGCCAACAACCGGCATCAAAAAAAAAAAACCAAATGGGCGCAAGAACAGGCAACCGCGAGGGGACGTTAGCTCTGTGAGGTGGTCCTACCCCATTCGGTGCACACAGCATCCGAGTTGACGGTGTCGGAGCGCCCAGTGCAGGCCTCAATAGCTGTCAGACCGTGGCGACACCCGTGGCCCGCAACCACCCGGCTCCCTGAGTCGCGACTTCCGAAGTCAAAGAGATAGAAGAAGCTATTTACATTAAAAATTCGGACCACTCATGAGGCTTCCGTACTCACTCGCTTCAGGCTTGCCAATGCTTCACGGGCGCTAGGCCTCGCTTTCCCAGGATGCAGACCACGTGGCTTTGTACCGACGAGTGTACTTCAAAACACTCGCGAAAAGGCTTAGCATGTTGAAAAGTTCAAACAGTGTTCAAAAAGTTCAAACAGTTACAGCAACCATCGCCTCGCTCAAGAAAGCACGCCGCCGATGCTAGTGATCAAAATCCATGCTAGGAATACGCTTCGGTTCAAACAAAGGTTGTCTCGCACCGAGCAAAACTTATCGTCCAATGTCCCAAGAGGTCCACGTTGGGCAGCCAGATGTAGTGTCTCACACATGCTCTTAAGACAAAGGAACGACAACACAGTCGTGCAAACAGTCAAAACGGCATTTATTGCACCTTTCATACACTAATGCATACCAGCCGAATTACTACGCATAGAACATTCACATGGGCGTGTGACAAATCAAGGAAGTCCCTCACCACGACCAGATAGCGAGCGAATATGTTTGCCCCATGCTATGACACCATCGCCTAGTCGTTCACATGTACGGTCACACGAACGGTGGCATGTTCAAACGATCCGTGCTTGTCCATACCGGTGTCCTGCTCCTAGCCTCGCGAGACGGTCCCGCGAAGCGGTCCGGCGCACGAGCGAAACGTGAATGCGTGTTGGTTGCCGATTCCAAGCCAAAGAGGAAGCGCGTACGACCTTTTGGTCCCAAGTCACCCCACTGTTCGGTGGCGACAGCATCGTGACCTTGTGCCATCTCGCAATGCGCTGCAATCACTATGATCGCCGCCGGCGCTTAGCCACGCGGAGAAGCCGGAATACAGGAGACGCGAGCTATGCGGGGAAAACATCAGGGGACGTGTGAGAGTCGTGCATCCCCACAAGCTTCAATGCCCACTGGCAATTGTGCCTGTGTACTTCTTCCTGGACCCACTCTCTTTTTCTCAGTCTACTGCCTGCCTCGTCTCTATGTACGTTTGGGCTGAATGAACAGTTCCATGTGTGAACCCGACTCGAGTCCACCTCTAGAAGTTTTCAGATATCTCCTTTTGCCAGGAAACAAACTATGACACTTAAAATACGCATGTGTACAAATTCACACTTTAATGTAACGCTTCGTTTTTTCCTATCAGTTTGTTGCTTCTTGGCCACATCAGAACCCGTTTATGGCCTAAAAATAATGACCCTAGCAACTATAACTACAGAGAAACCTGCTTATAACGAACCTCCATATAAGGAATTCCTGGGTATAATGAAGTTATTCTATTCCCCGCCATTACTCCATAGAAGCACATGTATTTGAGGCCTCTACGTAACGAAGTGGCAGCGGGAGACCCCCTCTAAATAACGAATTCTCCCCGCCGACAACCTAGAGATTTCGCCCCAAATTTTGTCATTTTTGCGCGAGCAGCAACCGGAAGCACTTTCTCCGTCGCGACTGAATGCGAAGCGGCGGTGTCGCGCTTCGCGCGCTCGAATTTACAGCGACTTTGAGGCGAGAGCGAGCGGACGTGTGCGTGCGAGCATGAGAGAGGCGGGCCTGCACCCCTCGACCCGGCGATCTTGCCGCCGCGGGCATGACCTTTCCCCCTTCCTTCATTCAAACCTGATCCCGCCGCTTGCTGCAGCTGGCCTAGCCCGCCAAGCCGGCACTCTCCTTTTCCAGTTGATGTTGCCGAAGGGAAAGAAAAAAAAACTTTTTTTTTTTTCAACACGCTGGCAGCGCCACTCTTTGATTACTGCGCAAGTCTCTGCGCTTCACTTCACTAACCTGACACTAGGTGACACTATACGATGCTACGACGCCATTGTGTCGCTCGCTCTTTGTTTATGACACCGCGCGCTTGTGCGAAACAACACGCGTCCACGCATCCAGTACCTGGTGTGACATTCCAAGGATGAGTGCTTCGACGAAGAAACGTAAGATATTGACTCTTGAGGACAAAATGGCCCTCTTGGACACTGTTTCTGAAGGCTGGGTGCACGTTACAATCCTAAAACGGGTGCGCGTTAGAATCGAGTAAATATGGTAAGCGTTTCTTTTTCGAATTTTCGTGCCGAACCTGCATATAACGATATTTCAGCAATTTGTCAATTTGTTATATATAGGTTTAACTTTACATGCTCGCTCATTTCTGTGGTTAGGGCGCTAACATAAGTTTGGCCACTTTTCTGGCTTTATTACTCCAATCTCACGAAAATAATGCAGCATGTTTTTACAGATTGAGTCAGGACACATGCAGGTATGACCGCTATTTTTCACCATCATCTGCCCTCCCTTCTCTGAACCTAACATTACTTTCCATTCATCGTGACGTAGAATTAAAATTTTTGCACAACATAATTAACACGTTCTATCGTACTTCGAACAGAGTTTGCTTATCTTTCACCAAGCCTTCTTCTACACGTAACTTCCATGAGCTGAATCGTTTCCCTTTCTATGCTCGTACAAATACTATACTTTCAAGGACAGCTTCTTTCCCCACACTATAGAGGTATGGAATTCCCTACCTGGCTGTCTTCGTTCACTCCCGATAAGCGAATTTGAAAGTGCTCTTTATGAAAACCAGCGTGTGTAACTGCTTGAGCTACGTTTGATTTATGCTTTGCGTCTATATTTCAGTGTTTCGCTGCTGTCTGTATTGAAGAAAATGATTTTCCAGTGCTTTACCTGTTGTACTAATATTTGAATTTGCTGATGTTGTAAGATTCTTTGTTCAGTTTCACTTAATTTTGTTCACCCCTGTATTAACCCACTCCTGCAATAGCCCTGCTATAGGGCTGCAGTATGTACAAATAAAAATAAATAAAATGTCTTTAATGCTGGAGAGGTTAAAGCAAATCGAAGACGGCCTTTTTTAATTGATTTTCAAAATACAGTGTAGACCGCTTATAACGTAAGTCGCCGGAGTCGCGAATATCCGCACTATAATCGGTACCGCACTATAACCAAAGCAACAATTTTCAAGGCCCGCACATATGCAAAACATCTGCACCGAGCCGCCACGCGTATGCGACAGTCGAGGAATGCGGCTAGAATGTTTGCATTCAATTTACAGTCAAATCTCGTTAATTCGAACCAAATCACGCGGCGACGCCTCAGACCGCCATTGCGCCGGCACTGCCATAGCTTAGGAGAGACCCCTCAATGTCGCGCGCGAACAAAAAAAAAAGAAAGAAAGAAAACGTGGCGGAAATTTCACCCTCTCTCAAACGGCAAGGTCGCCGATTCTGCGTTGCGCCGGAACATGCGTGTACGTGCCGACGTCTCAGCCACGCTACCGTAGCCACGCGTAGAGAATGGCAGTGTACCCTTCTTTCTCCTTACGGCGTGTACCCTCCTTACGGCAGTGTACCCTTACGGCGGCGGGCGCGCCCGGTGACAGTCTAAAGTGAGGGAGGTACGAGGAAGGGCGAGGGGAGCCTCCAAAGCGGCGGAGTTGCCGAGGCGAAATCCGCTTCCCTGCTGTCGTCCTCCCTCACATTTCACGGTCTCTGCATGCGCCCTTCCCCGTGCCGTGCCGGCGCCGCCCACTCCCTGAAGTTTCGTTTACTGCCGTTATCGTGAAGCGAGCTACGCCGGCCTTGGCAGTTTCATGGCCCTCGCTGGAAGTGCCTGCCATGATATTTCACGACTCGCACTCAAGATTCCGGTTTCAGCCTCACTGGCTGTTCGTTCGCACCACGTGCCCTTCTCCTCCACTTCGTCTCTCTTTCTTCCTCGAGCACTCCTTGGGGCGGCCGTTTGAGGGGAGCGTTCGCAGTCTCCGCTGACTTCTGTACTCCCAGGCAGCCGCACTGTAACCGGTATTTCGTTTCCTGCAACTGCACTATAAGTGATACGTGTATACATAGAGTGCTATGGGAAAATTAACGGGAGTCTGAAAAGACCGCACTATATCCGGTCCTGCACTATAAGCGGTTACGTTATAAGTGGTCTATACTGTATTGCATTTTCAGAGACTCATTTTTGGATAGCATTTGATGTCATTGTCAGCAATTTTATTTAGCACACTTGCTTACCTAATATGTGGCAAGGCTATCAGAAATTTGGGAAATTATGACTTTTATAAACGTGGAGCAAAAAAAAATCTAAGTTGAGCATTAATGACCATTGTGCCATATTTGCGATTTTTTTTTCTTAAGTTAATAGCACCAACACTGCAAGGTAATCAAATTTTGTGTACGATTATTGCGAAGAGCGACAACAACGGTAAGAAAATATTGCGGCTTGTGAGCATTGGTGATTCATTCCGAAGCACTGTCCGATTTAGCTTTGAAGTGAACCGAAGGCCTAGCGACGATATCGGCGCCGTCGAGCTATCAGCAGTGGTGAGGCTGCCGCACAGATGGGTCCCGGTCTCACCCTCTCTATGGCAAAGAAATGTCGTCATTTGCAAGCAAAACTGCCATCGAACGGTGGCCGCGAACGGCAAACATTGAACATGGACGGCAAACATGGTGACAAATGGCTGCTGGTTCGTTGTATGAAAGGCCATGTGACAATGTTTTGCTCAGCCTGCACTTAAGCCGCAGCAATGTCTCTGTCAACATGCTGGTTGTTGGTGTTAGTAACCTAACATTGAAGTAAAAAGCACATTGTTGTACTTCCTTAGCACTCCCCAGGAAGCCAGACTCATCACTGGAATTCAGGCAACTTCAGCTGATGAGGTAAGTGAGTAAAGATTTGGTTTTCTTTCATTTGACTTACCATTTATTTTATTTTATATTTTTTATTTTTTTAAGCATTGAAATTGCAAGGTTTCATGCATGTGAGAGGCACTAAGATCAATAGCCAGCAACACCTCCACCGGTTTGTAACGAATAGAGCTCTGGTAAAACAGGGAGCACTACTTCAACGTTACGCGAATCCTTGAGAGAGTGCGTCTGCTTGTGATACTATCAAAGGAGAGTACGCAAATGTGGACAGCAGACTGCTAGGGCAATGTTTTGTGCTGAGGAAGTCAGCGCTGAGACTTACGAAAAACCTGCGTTACATCCTGCAGGCAGGAGGTGCATCAGTGCAAGTGGTTGTCACACATTCATCTTTGTGATGGGTCACGTAATTCATATGGAGATGATCTGGCCATGCAATCTCCTTCTATGAAGGGTTTTAAACTTGTGGGGTCTCACACGTGCTCTTGGAACAAAGGAACGACGACACAGTTGTGCAAACAATCAAAGGGGCATTTATTGCACCTCTAATATAGGGTCCTGCATACTTTGCTGCATGTGTTCAAAAAAAGGTTTTGCGCTCACCGCTGCACTTATTAGTGTGGACGTGACTTATTTTTGGGATTTCTGTGCAGTTGTGGCAAGGAATAGACAACCAAAATTAAGCTTAATAAAAATTGAATGTTCTGCTTACCTCAAGTACCTACATTTTACTTCTGAGAGAAATCTATCGCTACCGAAGGTCGCTTTGGAGAAGGCACTACAGTGGAATCTCGTTGATGCAATCTTCATGGGAAAAAACGTATTATGCAGAACCGTATCAATGAGATGCCACTGTACAGTGTTTGAAGGGAGGTGTAATGTGGGACGTTTTGGTAGCTGCGAAATAATTTTTTTTTTCTTTCAAGTAGTGCTTGCAACCAATAATTAACTTGTGCAAGTAACATGTACTCCTGATTCAATCCTTTTTCATGAAGAAATGTATCATTACTGAGTGCACAATAATTAGATACTTAATCACTCTGTAATTATGGTGACTCATCATAAAATGCAGAAAGAGTCATTCTACCACCTTGACTTTCTCTTAGTGGACTCTGCAGCAGCTTGGCATAAAATTATGTAAATTTCATACATTTATAAACGATCGATCATAATTTGTGACTGAAGGGGATATATCGAACATTTGAAACATCAAATAGTACATATTCCATTCTATTCGGTGATATTCGAGTACTCGCACACACCTAGTAAAAACGGCCCATGACGATCTCAGCTTGTCGACAATAGTTTCAATTTTATTGCGATAGCAATTATATGGGCACTCCAGGTGAATTTCCACTGTCTTCGTCGCCGCGATGTCCCACATAAAGTCCTAAGTGTGCCATATGCTGTAGGTGCGAGCGAAGGCTTGTTAGGATGAGCTGAGAAGGATGGTGGCTTGATGCAGCGGTGTCTTCTCACGCATGCAAGCGGGGGGAGCGAGGAGTTGCGCGCGCTAGGAGGGGCCCAAATAAGTACGCATCTCCTCTTCTACTCCAGCTGTGGCGGCCGAGCGCGTCCTGTCTTGGTAGGCAATCTGCATTGTGTTCGAAGGCTAGCCGACCGGAGTTAGCTGATGGCTTTGTGTGCGCTGTGTTCTCGCGAGCCTAGTTCGCGTTGAAGCAAGGGGGAATTCACTCGCCACTGCTGCCGCTCTTCATCACATCAGCGTTCTGACAGTGAGTGTCTGCGGTTGTCGAGTGAGATATGTTCGTCCTTGCCTGTGCATGCTTGACAATGTGCTTCTTAATTTAGTTACGAAGCAAATGTATACAGCAGTTTATGCAGCTGATAAAACTACTAATTTTACTTCGTATAGCTGTCTAATAATTTGCTATCGTAATCAATGCTTCGCCTGTCACGCAGAACTGTAACTTTTTTTTAACACAAGCTGACATATCAAGAGGAAGCTGTGCAGGGACTAAGTAGTCCTTCCGTATATATTGTCTTCAGGATATTGTCACACACACCTCACGTCTTTCGCTAGTATTTCACTAGCGAAAGACCTGAGGTGTGTGTGACAATATCCTGAAGCTTTTAATTACTAAAGTTGACATGAGTAGAGCAGGCAGACACCGCAGCAGTCGATGGATGTGTCTAACAATCTTCATGCAAGTTTATTGAGACTCACGTGACCCCTGTGAAGACCCCATCATCAGCTAAATATTGCATTTGGAAATCAATGCAGGCCATTTGGTGTACAATCTCAGCTGGTGCTGTTCTTAAAAGATGCCCACTGAGGGTTTACATAGATCTTCCAAAGTTTCTTTAATGTATACAACAGTTTCCTCACATGTTCTGTGATCTTTTCTGAAATATACTCCCTGGTGGTGCAGGCACGAGATGCTACATTTTGTGCACATGGTCCAGTCGTACGTGGGCAGTCAAGTCATGCAGGCATCGCTTGCAGAGCTACGTGCCGTGCTCAACAAAGAGGCACAGTCTGTTGATGACCTCCGCAATGCCCACTTTGCCTTCCTCAAGCGGCTCAGCCAGCGGTAAGAACACAGTAGGCCACAGAATATGGCTTAGTTTTGCTTCGCTGTTCGTGCTCACTGCTACCGTGCATGTCTCTTTTAGAGACTACAAACTTTTGGGATTTTGTAGCAGCTCAGATAAGCTCACTGCTTTTGTGGTTCACATGTGCATTTTCTTGCAAAGTTAAAATTATTTGGCGGTATTTTATGATAAGCTTAGCTTGATATTACATTTCTGGCAACCACCTTTTTTTGGGTCATCTTAGCAAGTGAGGCAGATAAGGTGGTGACTTTTGTGATTCTTCACGAGTCACTTAATTGACGTAATAGTTCAGCAGAAATCCGCTAGGTGGAGAGAAGTAATTAAAGGGAAAGTGACACATCCACCCAATCGTAGCAATTGCTACAAAGGAGGGTTCCTCGAGAGAAAAGCCTCGCAGTTGAAGAAAATTCGTCCTGGTCGGGGACTCGAACTCGGGACCACCTCCTTTCCCGGGGCAGCCGCTCTACCATCTGAGCTAACCAGATGTAGCATTCTTATTAAAACATTGTAATGCATAATTCCTGCTTGTGTTTCCTGCTTATGAATTTCACAAGGGAAGCTGAGATTATCTGTCTCCATAACTGGGGGAATATTCTCAAAGGCAAAGCTGAGAATTTTCATTGCGGCACGTGTCTGGATAAGGAAAGCGCCTACACTGTGTGTAGTCATTGACAAATTGAGCTCCTCCCGTCCTTCCGCATCGGTGTCTTCTGGTTCCTCCTGGCATTCAGCACCATTGAGCTGTGCACCAGGCTTCCCTCAAAAATTGAAGGAACGGCTCCCGTTCGAAGTCGAGGCACTTTCTTCACATCTATTAGGACATCACATTTGTGTTTGCTGAAGTACGTAATAAAAATAAGGTGCTTCTCGAAGTGTCCACTTATTTGTCCATTGCTTTAAGCACTCACTTACTTGCTGGAATTTTTTGTCGCCACTGGTGCAGTAGCTGTAGATCAGATGGCACTGTGAAGAGCGAAAAATTCTCGCGTCCTTAGCCATACCCAGATTTACAACCGGAAACAAAACACTTCATCATTTTCTATCCTGTTGCTCAGTCTCTTTACGCACAAGTATCAAGATACCTTGTTCCGTCAGGCATGAATAAACATATTGCAGACATGGTAAACAAAGTGTGTGGAACACGAAAATTTCGAACCTTCATGCCCTCGCAGACGTTCAGGCATGAAAAACAAGTACTTCTGTTGTGTATTCTTGTACAGCATTATTTATCACCTGTTTCCTCTAAAGACATGTAAAAATGTTTCGCATACGTGCAGAAAAGGTGGTGCCATGTTTATTTGTGCTTTTATTGTTTGTGTGCACGTATTTTTGTGAGTTTAATTGCTGATAAATTGAGACGGCTGATGTACCATATCTGAGGGCCTGCGTTTCTAGTAGACGACACGCTCTGTGCGTGCCACACTGCCCGTTCCGGGCCGCCGTCGCCGCCGTCCTCAGCGCATGCGCACATGGAAGCAAGGTGTTGAGAGGTTTCCACACGTTTCGGCAGATGGCGCTTAGAGATGAGAATAGTTGGCTGGCAGCAGAAAGGAAGGAGAAAGCATGTGCGAAAGCACGAAGAGGAGTGGAGGAAGAGAGCAAAGGAATGAGCCAGACTCCCGGCTTCCACGTTGCACGGTTTGTTCCGAGCAAGTGCGTTGCGCGACGGCGGAGTCGGCGCTCCTGGTTATCTTACTCCGTGGACGAAGGCTCGGGATCGCGTTGATTGCGCGCCTCGTCTTAATCGCATCTCGTCATGTGCACCTGCGTGGCTGCATAGGGTAGCAACATGGCAGCGCCCTTGCGGTTCCTAATTTGAATAAATGGGTGCTATGGGGAGCTTTTCCTCTAGAGTTGGTTATATATTAACTCTATGGAGATCGCCAACATGGTGACGCTTGTGTTGATTGCACACAGAGACAACGTCACTCTTGCGCAGATCCTAGCAAGTCTGATCACCTCCAAGCGTAGTATGATGCAGGGCATTATTAGAGAGAGATTTTTTTAAGCCTCAGTAAGCGGCTTAATATATTGTCACGAGCTCTTGCCATGAACCACGGCTGCCACGCAGACAACCAGGGGGAAGAAAGAGGAGAACGCCGTGAGCCAAGCTGCCTCGGGACTGCGCTCGAAACGCTCTCATCAACCAGATTCATCTGGTTTGACATTAAACACGTCGTGTGTGACATTTGGTGGAGCTGGGCTGGGTAACTCCCACGACCTACAACGGAGCCATCAGCACAAGAACTTTGCCGAAGCCGTCGCCTCGCCGGACTTTCGCCGTCTCACTCAATCATGGCCACCGAGCAAAACACCCTCACCAGCAGTGCCTTGGTGAGCCCAGTCCCTATCCAGCACTACCGAGAGCCACGCACGTTCTCGGCGAAGGCAGAGGAAGATGTGGGTGAGTGGCCAACCCATTACGAAAGTGTAAGCCAATACAGTAATTGGAGCGCTGCCAGTCAGCTTAGGAACGTTGTTTTCTTCTTGGCCGGCACGGCGTTGGTATGGTACGACAACCACGCAGACTTGCTATGTGGACACGCTTCGCTGAAGAGATACAGAAGTGTTTCAGCGACTCGGACGCAAAGAAGAAACGTGCGGAATTCACATTAACCCAGAGAGCTCAAGTACCTGGCGAGACTTGCACTACCTATATTGAAGAAATTTTGAAGCTGTGCCGAACCGTCAACCCTCAAATGACAGAGGAAGATAAAGTGGGGCACCTCTTAAAAGGAATAGCAGAAGACGTGTACAACTTCCTCATTGGTAAAGAGAACTTGAGCACCATATCAGAACTGATACAGCACTGCCGTACATTCGAGGTGCTGAAGACTCGCCAAATTACACCAAAGTTTGGACGGCTGGCCAACGTAACAACCGTAGCAAGTGTTGAGACGAGTCCTCCGCACCAAGGCCTTTCGTCCGCCATCCGCCAGATAGTCCGCGAGGAGCTCCAGCGGCATGACGAACAGGCGCGTTATGCGGCGCCACGTTGCAGCTTTTCCGTTTTCCGAGACACTCTTTGGGAACCCCCGTCAGCTACTTGGAACCACTCGGTGAACGTCGCGGATCTTAACGGCTTCAGAGACGAACCGCATTACGACACGACCGAACCACCACGCAGTGATTCGCCCCCTCAGCGTTTTGATCCACGCCCACGCAACTTTCGTCCACGAAGACTTGCCGCTACCTACGACGTTCAAGGGGAAGAGCCTCGTTACCTTCAACCGATGTCTTCGGAAGAATACTTCAATCCGCACCAACTATGCGGTCTAGCGGTCATACACTGCATACTCAGTGGCCAGGAGACTCCACTTCAGGAAGCCACTTCCGAGAGGACTGACGCACCGCCCAGGAGACCTACGTTGGAGAAGCAAGAACCCGCAACCGCTACCGCTCCCCTGCCTCCGATCGTACTCTGGCGCCATCACCAGCCTCTGAGCCTCCCAATCACCATCCCCTCGGCCGCGATTCACGTCACCATCGCCTCGGCGCCGTTTCGTGTCGCGCCTGCTGGGAAACTAGCCAGTGCGGCCGATGGAGGTGAGGTCGCTGGAAAATGTGCGCTGTCGACTCAACTGCCTCCAACTATTTTCATGCTTAAGAATAAGGTTCATGTACTGCATACGATAGGACACAACACATCAAGGAAAAATACAGGTGAAAGGAAAGAGCGTCACTCGCAACTGACTTTATTCCGAGAAAGCATCGCAATATATAGCTGAGCTAACACATGCGTGGTAAGGTTCCACGTATCACCAGATGAGTCAATAAGAATCATGTGCTAGTTTAAAAAGCATCTAAAAAATTCAAACTCTGCGCCGGGCAACACCACTGACGTATCGCTAATGCAGATATCTTTTTTTCTTTTTATGTAATATGCCTCGAGCATTTCTCGTGCCAGCACCTAGTTGCTTCTACCCAGAATGCTGATCTCTTTAAATCTTGCGTTACATTTACATGCTTTGCAGTGCGCAGGTAAATGTGTCGAAAGGTTATTCTTAATGGAAAGTGTGTGCTCTCTCGCTCTGTCGTTAACACATTGACCCGTTTGGCCGATGTTAATAAAACTTGTTGTTGGGCTAGTTGGTACATTCTTCATACAACGGTTCATGTACTGATTGATGCGGTCTCTACAATGGCTTCAGTCGACTCGGGAGCAACTGTCTTGGTCATGAGTGCAGGGTTTAAAGGCCTTCTGGGACACAAGGTTGTGTTTCGTTGGGACCAGTGCACAAGTTTCCGTGGAGTCAGTGGTGAATCATTATACCCGGTAGGTGTGTGTAATGTGGATGTGTCTTTGGGTGGGAGAGTTTTTAATGCAGAGTTTACTGTTCTTCCTCGCTCCTCGCATGACTTGATTCTGGGGATTGACATTTTGCAATTGTGTGGTGCCAATGTTGACTGCCGGACGGGAGAACTCAGTGTCGACGCCAGTGTTTCGCCTGTGCTCTTTGAAGGTGCAGCTTGCCCGAAGAGTGTGTTTTGCGTATCTGATGATACAGTTGTGCCCGCATTATCCGCGATGCGTGTTGCCGTCGCCTGTTCATCTCCGACTCCCATCTCGTTCGATGCTGCAGTGGAACCTGTACATCGGAACTGCCTCAAGAAAAACATGTTAGTTCTGCACTGCGTGGTCTCAAGGACCAATGGATGCCTGGGGCTGTGGGCGCTAAACTGTTCCACTGAAGCGGCAGTGCTACCTCAAAGCCTAAAGATTGCCACGTTTCAGGAAGACTCTCCTGTATCCGTGGCAGTACTTACAGAGCTACCCGATGGAGGAGCAACCAGTGTCTCGAGCCCCGGGAGCTCAAAGATACTTTCCATGATTGATAAATCACTCAGTGATCACGAGCGTCGAGTGTTAATGGCCCTACTTACGAAACACACCCCGGTATTCGACATTGCGCATCACGATGGCCCGCCATCGATTCCTGCATCCAGAACTCGTCACCGCATCAACACAGGAGCTGCCCAGCCAATCCGACAAAAACCCTATCGTGTGTCCCCGTCAGAACGCAAGATAATCAGCGATCAAGTCCAAGAAATGCTATGCAAAGGCATTATTCGAGAATCATCTAGTCCTTGGGCAGCCCCCATGATGTTGGTGAAGAAGAAAGACGGTACGTGGCGGTTCTGCATTGATTATCGTCGCCTAAACGCTGTTACTAAGAAAGATGCATATCCGCTCCCACGACTTGACGATGCCATCGACTGCCTCTTTGCGGCATCTTACTTTTCCTCCATTGATTTACAGTCAGGTTACTGGCACATTCCTATGCACAAGGACGACAGAGAAAAGACAGCATTTGTAACGCCATTGCCCACAATGTTCGAAAGGTTCATGGACACGATATTACGCGGCTTGAAATGGGAAGTTTTCATGTGCTACTTAGACGACGTTGTGATCTTCGGGCGAACGTTTAGTGAGCACGAGCGTTTGGACTTTGGTCTTGAACTGCTTGGAGAAAGCGGGTCTTGTGCTCAATTAAAAAAAATGCCGTTTTGGGGAACGACAATCTCTTGTGCTAGGACATCTCGTCGCGAAAGAAGGCATCCGACCAGATCCACAAAAGACTGCGGCCGTAGAAGCATTTAAGGTACCCAACTCTGTCAAGCAGTTAAGAAGTTTCTGGGGCTTGTGCTCCTACTTTCGCCGATTCATTCCCCGGTTTGCCGACATGGCTCATCCCCTTAACGCCTTCTCCAAAAAGGCGTTCCTATTAAGTGGACTGCAGATTGCGACTCATCGTTTCGCCAGCTGAAGTTCCTGTTGACGTCCCAACCGATTCTTGGCCACTTTGATCCTTCATCACCAACTGAGATTCACACCAATGCCAGTGGCGTAGGCATCGGTGCTGTGCTAGTTCAGTGTATTGGCGACAGTGAGCACTTGATCTCGTACGCTAGCCGGTACTTGAGCCGCTCCGAGCGCAACTACACAGTGACCGAACAAGAGTGTCTGGCGGTCATCTTCGCAGTGCAACGGTTTCATTCGTATCTCTACGGGCACCCCTTTACTGTGATAACAGATCATCATTCACTATACTGGCTTGTGAATCTGCAGGATCCCTCAGGAGTACTAGCGTGCTGGGCTCTCCGCCTACAGGAATACGATTTCGTTATTTTCTACGAAGGTGACCGGCAACATGCTGACGCTGATTGTCTCTCTCGGATGCCACTTCCAACAACTGAATGCGATGTGGACATCTTTGATGAATACATCACTTTTGTGTCCCCGGAATTTCCGGATATGGGTACCGTCATATCCGAGTAGCACAAGGACGAGAGCTTACAACCGCTCTTTGCGGCAGCACAGGAGTCAGTCGCAGGCAGTTGCTTTCGCCTACGCGATGGTGGCGCGCTGTATAAGAAGAGCTAGTCGACCACCGGTGCACACTACCTTTTAGTTGTCCCCAAGAACCCTCGCAGCCAAGTATTATACGCCATGCACAATGACCCAACTTCCGGTCATCTTGGTTCCACACTGTGGGGATCGAGGGGCCTTCCCGCGCCTCGCCCCCCAGCTCGCGCCGCATGGGCCTGTCACCGCTTCGATGTGCGCCCTTGCACCGTAGCTACATTTCTCCAATCACCGGCATGGTAGGGAATGAAGTCCAGCTACCTGCTAGTGGGAGAAAGCTGACTAGGCGCGTCTAAAGGCGGGTGAGCATGAGAGGGTATATTAGGCCCAAAAGGGTCTGTCACCACTTCAACATGCGCCTTCGCACCGTAGCTGTGTCTCTCCGTTCATCGGCATGGTAGGGAATAAAGTCCGGCTACCAGCTGGTGGGAGAAAACCTGCCTAGGTGCGTTTTCGTAGGTTGTACCGGTGGCGTGGCCTGGGGCCAGCCGTATCACGGTTTGCCTGCGGTTCGTTGACCGCCTCCCCCTCTCCCCAGTCGTTGCTACGGGCAACGAAAGGTTTGAGGTCCGAGACGTGAACTGGACCGCCGACTGGTCTCCCTTGGGAGTCAGCCAGCTTGTATACCAGAGGGGACATTTTGGTCTCCACTCGGTACAGGTCCAACCATTTGGCTGACAGGGAGGCAGAGATGCCTTTGGCGGCGTCACTCAAGACATGGTTGCGTCTGACGACGAGATCGCCGACACCATAGTGCACGTCCCTATGTGACCGGTCGTACTGGGCTTTTTGTCCAGCTCGCGCTTTTGCTAGGTTGGAATGGGCCAGGTCAAGGGCCGCGTCCATCCGTGAGCGCAGTTCCGCCGCGTAGCCGGAAAGGCCGGCTTTCATGGCGCACGCCCTGCTGCCGGTCCGCAGAACGCGGTCCATGGGGTTTGGCAGCTCTCTCCCGAAGTTGAGGAAAGCGGGCGTGTACCCAGTCGAACGGTTCACCGTGGACCGGAAGGAGAAGCCTATCTCGTTAAGACAGACATCCCAATCCCTATGTTGCTGGGCAAAGGCCGCGAGCAAGGGCTTAAGGTTCCGGTTAATCCGTTCTGTCGGGTTGGCCTGTGGGTGATACGTGGTTGTCTTGTGGTGCTTAATGCCAAAGGCAGCACACGCATCCACGAACATCTTGGCCGTGAAGTAGGACGCATTGTCTGTTATCAGCTCCGCCGGAAAGCCAAAGCGGTTAAAGACCTCGGTCAACTTGTCCCAGATTGTGCGTGCCGTTAACTTCCGAATGGGAAAAAGTTCAACCCATTTCGTGAAGTGATCTGTGACAGCCAGGAGAAAAACGTAGCCTCGCCGGCTTCTGGGAAAAGGTCCCATAATGTCACAGGCCGCGACTTGCCAGGGTAGCTGGCTGTCGATTGGCTGCATGAGCCCGGGGGATTTGCCCGCGCGAGGCTTCATACATTGGCACACGCGGCATGAGCGGGCGTAGTGAAGAGCGTCACACTTCATGCCTGGCCAGGTAGCGGAGTGGCACAACTTTTGGAAGGTCTTAAGGCCACTCGCATGTCCGGCCACCCGCGAGTCGTGGAAATAGCTCAGGGTGGCTTTCCTTAGACTGCGGGTTATCACCACCTTGAAAGACTCCTGGGGAGCCTCCTCAGATGGGATATAGCGCAGGAGAGCTTTATCGGCGTCAAGCAGATACGTATCCAACGTGCCCGCAGCAATACTAGCTGTCCGGGTACGCCCGGCGGCTTTGCCGCCCCACTCCTCTTGGGAGCTCGGCTCTTGGAGCCTGTCAACGATTTGTATTTACAAAACGGGTCGTTCTGCTTAAGTAGATACGGATCCCACGTGCCCGCAACAATACAAGCTGCGTGGCACTCGGCGCCAACAGCAATACCAGCTGTCCGGGTGCGCCCGGCGGCTTTGCCGCCCCGCTCCTCTTGGGAGCTCGGCTCTTTGAGCCCGTCAACGATTGCTATTTACAAAATGGATCGCTCTGCTGAGCCTTTAGCAGCTCTTGCCTGCTGAAGACAATACCCGATGAAGTAACGGGATCCACCAGGTAAACGTCCTCTCCCGGGGCTGGCAATCCGAGGATCGCTTCGCCGTCGGGGGTCGCGCCTTTCGAGCCATTGGAGACACAGGCTCCGGTCTCTACTAAATGCATGAGGTTCGCGCGTTTTGAGCCATTGGAGACTGAGGCTCCGGCTTCTACTTGGTGCGAATGCTCACGGGAGTGGCAGACCAAAGGATCAAACGCCGAAACAGGGGCTCGCGACAAGGCGTCCGCCACCACGTTTGAACTCCCTTTCCGGTAGCGCAGAACAAGGTACCACTGCCATGTCAACGCCCAGCGCGCGAGGCGGCCCAATGGCTCGCACAAGCGCTTAAGCCGGATTGTACGTCTCCACGGCAAACGGCACGTACGCTAACGCCAACTTCCGGAGAGCAAAAAGGACCAACAGACAGGTGGTCCGCTCAATGCACGACCAACCGAATGGGGCCAGTAACCGGCAAAGAGAAGAGCTGGGCTGCCGCTCCGACAGGCGCATGAGGCCTCACATGACCGGCAGACGGATCGACAGCGGAGCGGGGTGACACACGCATGTCGAAAATGTCGCTCGGATGCGCGTGAGACAAGCGGCAGGCGGAAAACGCGGCAACTTTGTCGGCTGAGCGGGGTGGCTCGCGCTCGACATTGCTTCCCAGCTGCGCTCGGGACAAGGAGAGGCCAGCGAGCAATTTGCACCAACAGCGAGGCAGGGAGGCTCAGCTGCGGCGCACGGGACTCCGAACTGCGCTCGGGACAAAGGCAGGCCAGCGAGCGAGCTCGCAGCCTACGGCGTAGCGGGAAGGCTGCACCGCGGCGTATCCGTCTGAGAAATGCGCTCGGGACGACGGTGGGCCAGCGAGCGTATGCGTGCGAGCATCTAAGCAGGGTGGCTCCGATGCGGCACGTGGCGCAGTGAACGACGCTCGGGACAAAGGGAGTCCGGCGAGCGTATTCGTGCGAGCATCTAAGCGGGGTGGCTCCGATGTGGCACGTTGGGCACAACTGAGCTCGGGACAAAGGCCAGCAAGCGGAGACAGCACGCCGGAGGGGCTAGTAGGCACCTGCTCCCCGCGCGTCTCAAACAGTTGATAAAACCCGTAACTGGCGTGGCTATATAGGACTAGCGTACACATCCGAGCTGTCGACATCACCTAGGGCGCTCCAAGGAAGGGATCGCTCTCGGTGGCCGAAAGCATGGGGTCGCGAAGGCGAACCTACCTCGTGCTATCGGTGTCGTTCGCTCCGAAGGACGATAAGTCCGCAGCCAGGGGGTCAGGCAGGAACGAGGGCCGTGAAGGGGCCTGCTCTGATACCATGCCGAAACCACGTTGGGCGCCAGTAATGTGGAGAATGCAGTTAATAAAGGTGACGGTTGGTCATGCAGGTGTCGCGCTCTCTTTGGCTGGCGGCGGTCTTTAGGAGGGGGGAATGTGGGGATCGAGGGGCCTTCCCGCGCCTCGCCCCCAGCTCGCGCGTGGCGCTTAGCTCAATCTCCGGGAACCGCCGCCATAACGGCAACATGGCGGACATGGCGAGCGCGCCGGACTTACTTTCCCGCGCAAACCGTGCTTCTCCCCCCCGGGATTGGACTTGCCCCGCGAGAGCACGTCACCGGGACGCGCCCTGATTGGCCTCCCGCGCGGCGGCCCCCGGGCACCCTCTCCACCCGAGCTCTCGCCCGCTGAGCGCTTCCTCGCCGCGGGAGAGGCTCACAGGCTCGCAACGAGGTGGTTACATGAGGCCTTTGTTCTCGCGACTCCTCGTTATCGCGCTTGGCAGACCGCTACCCGGTTAGCCCTAGCGCAGCGGGCGCGTGTACTCGATCGGTCTTGCGGCGAGCCTTGGCCCGTAAGCGCCGTGACTGTAGCACTGAGCTGTACCTTGGGTGAATAAACCCGTGTTTGTTGGCGATCTGACTCCGGAGCCTTCTCTGCGCCGTGTCGGAGAGTCGACGAACCCTGCCGTAGCGCCTTTGTGCGTTGCGGAGTGGAGGAGCGTCGTGCCCTTTCTGACCGTCGCTCGTAGGGTAAGCCTTGTGCAAACCCATCTCCACAACACATACGCTCTACTGGGCTCAACAGCGTTTTTACTGGCCTAAGATGCGGAAGGACATCGAACGGTACATCGCCAGCTGCTCTCAATGCCAGCGCTACAAGCGTCCTCCACAAGCGCCACACGGCCTGCTTCAACCAGTTTCCCCTTCTAGCGTCCCCTTTGAGCAAGTTGGTATAGATCTTCTAGGCCCTTTCCCGTGATCCTCCAACGACAATCCTTGGGTTATCGTTTGCGTAGATCACTTTACCCGCTATTGTGAGACCGCCGCATTGCCATCGGCCACAGCTACAGCAGTTTCTATCTTCTTGCTGGCTCACGTTATACTCCGACATGGACCTCCTCGCATAGTAATCAGCGATCGTGGGCGACAATTTACCGCGGGCGTAGTTGAAGAAACAGTTCGTCTGTGTTCATATAGCTTCCGCTATTCTACACCCTACCATCGACGAACTAATGGTCTGGTCGAGCGTACAAACAGAACGCTTGCCAACATGCTGTCCATGTACGTCGATTCGGCACACAAGAATTGGGACAGTATCTTGCCTTTCATTACCTATGCCTTTAATACCGCGAGACACCAGACTACTGGTTACTCACCATTTTTCCTTCTTTATGCTCGTCCGCCGCGCTACACCCTTGACACCATATTGCCCTACTTCGCTCATGACGAGTCAATTGATGAGATCCTCTGTCGAGCAGAAGAAGCGCTACGCTTCGCTAGGCTACGCACCCTGGCATCGCAGGACCGGTCCAAGATACGCTATGACAGGCGTCACCGCCACGTTTACTTCGATCCTGGTGACCTTGTGTGGCTCTGGACACCGTTGCGGAAGCATGGCTTGTGCCAGAAGTTTCTCGCCCACTACGTTGGCCCCTACGTTATTCTGGAGCGCCTCAGCGAAGTGAACTATCGCATTGCGCGTCTCACGAGCAGTGGACGACGCTCGGCCAAGGCTGAATTGACACACGTCGCGCGTCTGAGGCGGTACAATCCACATGACTGACTCGCCCGGCGGGTTACACACGAGGTTTTAACCTCGTGTGTGTGTGTTCGTGTGTGTGTGTGTTTTTTTTTTTTTTTTTGGTTGAACAAGTTTTTCCGTTTATTGTTCGGTCCCTGCAAGGTCTGGAAAATCATTCGGCGACTGTATGGAGTGCCCTAACCTATGGATCGCATGTTGCTGCCAGCCGAAAACTACGAATTATCCAGATAGAGCCACGCAGGCTATTCAAATTCTTCGAATTAACCAAAGTTTTGAATTTACCGAGTTCGAATTATCGAGGTTTTACTTATTGTATAAAGATGAAAACCAAATCAACAGCGAGATTGTAGAAACATACGTCATGCTTGTTAACTCAGTGTCACGGAGCGGCATATTTTCGAATGGTTTGGACGCTGATTAACGACACGCTGAATTACAAGCGTCAAAAACGTGGGCTCCTGACTCTGCAGCGTATAATTTACTCGACATCGACACGCCGAATTACGGGCGTCAAAAGCGTCGTGGCCGCTCGGGGTGCCATCCCGATTCCAGACGCGACACGCCGATTACGGACCCAGAAGTGTGCGTGTACGTCTGCGTGGTATGCCGGGTGCGACCTTGGCCCTTGACATTGGGAGAGAGGAGAATCTGCGGGTCTTCGTCCATGGTGAAAGGGACGCGGCCAAGACTGTTGGGAGCTAGGAGCCGTGAATTCGGAGAACTCTACATAGCGGCAGTTTCCCTACATAGGGAACTAGGGAAAGGAGAGGCTATTTAAGCGCAGGTTTTGGGCCCTGCTGATTAGTCTAGAAGCTGAACCTATGCGCTGCTGAGAAGCCGTTGGGGGGCTAGAGCCGTCCAGTATCGCCTGGGCCGCCTGGCCACGTCGGAACTCCGAGGAACTTGTTGACGTACGAGACGTCAAACCAGCGTCTGCAACGAAGCTCACGGTAGTTCGCCTCAAGTTAGCTCAACCTGCTTGAGAGAAGACGTCCAATCTAGACTCCCGGGAAATCCAGCTCAGCAATTCGCATCCACCTCGACAAGATCGGACCGCCAGCATTCTTCGGGAAAGCTTTGTGCACCGACTTCCACGGTTTATAGACTTGCTGCTGCTGCCCGGCCATGCGTATGACACCATTTGTTTTCTTTTGAACTTTGCTTTAGTGAAATACTGTTAAGTGTATTCTTGTCTATTTGATCCTCGCACTGTTTCATATGTATATGTTCTGTTAATTGCTCGTATTTATTGGTCTTCATCATTCTGTGATATTAAGTTCAGGTGTGTTAGTCTGTCTTGTGTTTTTTTTTCTTATTATATTAACTTGTGTATATTTATCAGCCGATAAATATCTTTTTTTTTTTTTTTTTTGTACTCCCGACTCTGACTCTTTTCACTGTGCTTGCTTGCGTACGGAACGACCAACCAGCTTGTCTACCCCGTCGATCAACTTCGCGCCGACGACAAATCGGGGACAGCTGTGACACTCAGGCACATGTGTCAGCCAGACTTCTATATCTCTGCATGATAAAGGAACCAAGTATTTGAATGGCAAGATAGGCTGACACCCTTTCACCACTTGTACGCATAGCATGATACCATTATGTGTATATTTAATCACTTGTATGAAAAAGTAAGCCAGTTGTCAGTCCACGCTCATATCATCCACTTCCTATGTCTTTCGTCCACTGCCCACCCCTAAGAACATGTTGAGAGACTAAGTCAGTTTACACTGATAAAGCATGCTTTGAAAACTCTATTTTCATTATTTCAATAATAAGTTGATTATTAGAAGAGAAAATGAAGGTCAGTTTTATTAAGCGCCATTACCAGTATGTCAGTGTGATTTCAGTGTCTGTGATTTCATCTGACAGCAAGCTGCTGCAGTAACTTCGAGGCGGTGTCGCCACCCGTCTCTTGATTTTACGTCTTTTCTCGCTTACCAAGCATTTTGTCACACTGTTTCCGTACCATGCCCATTGGGCATCGTTAGCCCGCTATCATTGGTTTGAAATTCCGCTTTCGAGACTTTCCACACCGCTCACTGAGACACTGCGCCATCTGACGTAAAGGAGAACTATATTTTTGTTTTCTAAGCAGTTCACTTTTTTCCCGCCAGGCAGTAATTTTCAAACGTCCGAACGTGCCTCCGAGAGCGGCATGCGCATTTTGAAAGATTGGAGATCTTGTGATTTTGCTGCATCTGCGGCTGATTTAATAGATAGATCGAGCAGCAGCGAGTCTGAGGATGCTGCTTTTTTATCAGAATTTGACTCTGAGAACGACGACGTCACAAACCAGCCCGGAACATCGGCTGCCACAGCCCGGCACGCACAACTGTAGTGCTCGCAGTTAAATTTTTGCAACGGAATACCTGTTCAATGAAAACTTTTTATTGTTTCAAAGATAGTGTCATTAGACGGCAATACATTTTTTATATCTCACAATTTTCGTTTCATTTTTTCTTAGTAGATACAAGCGTGTCTTTACAAACTTCGTTCAATTTTATCCCACAATCTTGATTTTGGCAGTTTACATCTTTTTATGACACATCTCGTTAATAAAACTTTTGAGCATGAGAAGTGTATTCATTCTGCTTTTTGTTTATGTATTACATAAAATATTGAGTGCAGTAGTTCCTTCAGAAAAAAAATCTGGTGTAACGTACAAAAAACATCTATTTTCCCCATGGTACTATAGTAGGGAAAGAGTTAAGAGCAGCTTTTTTGGTATTGTAGAAAGGTAATTTACTAATAAAAGTGAAATAATTTTTCTCGTTAGTGTCCCTTTAACTTGACAAGGATCTTTGGCTTAAGTCAGACACTTCTAGCCTTGTCAGAAGTCGATAACATCATTACAATGGAAAAGTCAGCTTAGAAAGGTATCCTAAAGAGCTTGAAGCATGTTTCCAACTGTACACATTCTTAGCTGCAAGGAATTTCAGCTTAGAAGGAGATTTCAATATTTTTTAGTATATGTGGATGAACAAGGTTTGTTTCCGCCTCCTTGAGTTTTGGCCTTTGGCATTGAACCTTGAACCAATACAAACCTTGAATCAGTAGCAGCCAGCTCAAATCAGCAGCTTTCTGCAACAAGCCACTTTCACAGGGTCATTCCTAGTTTACATGTATTGCCGTCTCTCTTGCCTCTTCTGCACAGATTGCTTCTAGGACGTAGGGCTGTACCTGTCCGCAAGTTACTGCACGAAGCACTCAACACGGTGCTGTTTTTCCAAGCAGAGCTTGCAGAGTACTCATGGCGCATTCAGGATGGTGTCCAGCTGAGCCACCCATCTTTTGCCAAGTTTGTAGCTGCCCACACCAAGTTTCAGAAAACTGTGGCCACACTGCAGACAGGTAAGAAGCACAGTGACACAAAGTGAGGCTGCCATAAAATGAAAGGGTGCTTTCATAGGGCCCATCAGTTACAGCTGTGTGTGGAGGTTTGAGGATGCTACATGTAGTTGGGCAGCATGATGGATCCTCTGCAATGAAATTCTGCTGATAGTGAACTAGCTGCTCACCTGGGTCAAGTCAGTGGGACAGAACTGCAACAGATGTAGGGCCACCAAGGAAACGCTTCATCATCTTTTATGTTGGACAGATCTGCAACTTGGTGCCTTGACCTGTGTTCATCATCTAAAGGTCACGAATTTTGTGACTTTGATTAAGAGATTCTGGGGTTTTACATGCCAAAGCCACGATCTGATTACGACGCATGCCCTTTCTGTTCGAGGACCGAAGGAAGCTGGGCCACATATAAAACAATTCTTCTAAAGTGGCCAGAGACTGGGCCGGTATTTTGTAGCGATGTGTTATGCTTTATTCTGTGCTAGTCTTATCATCTACCGCTCACGGCCGGCTGATCCCGTTGATAACGTGAACGTACCGTCACTACGAGCACTGACGAAGCGTGAAATGCACGAAAAGGCATTAGCATTGGAAAAGGCATCGCTACAAAATACCGGCCATCGTGGCACTGCACTTGCCCACAACAATGCCACATCAGCACTGGTACAAGCCAAATGGTAGCATTGTCTGGCACATCGTCTGCTGCACTTTGAGCTACTACAGTCACATGTGCACAGTAGTTTGGCTGCAAACACATTCATGCCTCCCTATAAGCTGTACTGTGGTTCAGCTGATTTATTTGAATTAGCAACTAGTTTGCTCACAACGGCCTGCTACACTGGAATACATTATTGGACAACCATGTTGTAGCACGTTTGAAGGGAGTGTGGGTTTCGGGCATTGTAAGTAAGCTAAGGGTTAGGACCTCTGCACTTTCATCACTGTAGCGTAGGTACAGTTTGATCAGATTGGTTCGTCCTTCACTGGTACAGCAGCACACTAACACTGCATAGCGGAGCAATAATAGTTAATAACTTGCCGACACTGACAAGTTTTTGGTGTAAAGTGAAGACAACTTGAAGCCATGTACTACACTGCTTTACACCACATTAACACAAGGATAGGGTAAGCAGTCTGGTAACAGGAACAACCACAGCTCGTCTGGTTCCATGATCACAATATATTGCAGTGTGTTTTCATCTTGCTGTGTAGGCTGATATGGCATATGTATGGCACATTGTTGAATTCGGATTGTATGTGCACTAAGAGCACTGTTTCGTGACATCCAAACACTTTCTTTCAGCCTGGCATTGACCACTGCTGTGTGCATGAATTATCGCATGAACAGCAGTTATGAGCAAATTTATTTATTTATTTAGCATACCCTCAGGGCCATTATGGCATTATAGAAGGGAGTGGTTTACAAGCAAGCAGGTAAATTCAATAACTGGAGTTAATAAAGTATAACAAGATATATACAAAAACAAATGGCACCTAGATATACAGTTAAACCTGGATATAACGAAATTGACAAATTCCCGAAAAACTTCGTTATAAAAAGGATTTGGTTATATGCAGGTTCGGCACGAAAATTCGAAAAAGAAATGCTTACCGTATGTACTATCGCTCAAGATTTACTCCCAATATACTAAAGTTGCGATGAACAAAAAAGTCCCAGTTTCGCCCGAAAGGCAAAAGGCAAAGCATCGATTGCGACAGCAAATTAGCAGACAGCTATACGAAGTAAGGATAGTACAGTCAAACCTCGTTAATACGTACCCACTTAACACGCAATTGAGGTTTAAACGTAGTCACGAAGATTTCCCCACTCAGCCCCCACTTGAACCACATGTATTGGCTGACCGCTTAAGCTGTAGTCGCTCATTGCCGGTTAGTGCGTACTATTTTTCTTGTTCTACATGCACAGGCACAAAATCGGCAAAATCTCATGTGCGCAGACGTTCAATTCTCGAGTTGCGACGGTCGGGCGACAGTCGCCAGCGATAGTGAACTTACAACATGGCCACCATGACGTATTTCCTGCTCGTACAGCTGTTGCCGATTGCCGCGCACAAAAGCATGGCCTTCGAGATAAGTTCCCGGTATCGCGGAGAAGCTGCTGGTAGAGGGTGCGAATTCGCTGTCGCCGTCGGAGTTGTAACCGCGCAGAAGGTAGGCACGGCGGGGAAGGCGAGAAAGGGAGGCGTTTACTTCGGCGGCCGCCGCCGTATCTTGAAAGCGATCTGCGATGTGTAAAAAGTGTGTGCTCGCGCGGGCTTATCTTTAAAGCGAACTGCAGACAAGGGCAATATCTTGCGTTTCTTCATCGAAGCACTCATCCTTGGAATGTCACACCAGGTACTGGATGCGTGGACGCGTGTCGCTTCGCACAAGCAGGCGTTGTCGGAAACGAAGAGCGAGTGCCACGATGGCGTTGTAGTAGGGAGCCTACATGCAAGCGCTGTTTTAGGGTGGTGACAACCAGTAAGGGTGCTTGCCGCCGCCAGCTAAATTGGCGGGTAATATTTTCCGCCAAATATAGCATGTGGGAATCAAAATGGCGAAAAGACAAACCGACAGACCACGTTTCCCGCACCCGTTGGTGCCGTGAAACTAATTCATTTTTTAAAATAAACTTGGGCGTCAGCAGCCAGAGACCTATAGCGTGTCTGAGAGCAGTGCATGGCACATCTACGTTTTAGTTAAACAGGCTTGTAAGCGCAGTTTTTATTACAGCACACTTCGAAAAACACCCTTTAAATAGTGTGTACAAGTGGAAGGCAACGACAATGTTTAATGCAGTTCACATTCTTGGCATGAGAAAATACTACCACAAGTACGCCACCGTTCCTTATAACTTGTGGCTTTGTATGCTATTGAAAAAAATTAAGTTTGATGTGTTAAAATAAAAGAAACAGGCAACTAGTATATTAAAGGTGTATGCAGGTTTTGTGTGCGCATTGTTGGAAAACTAAATTAAAGAAATTTATTACATCGCGTGCCAAAATGGGTACATTAGAGCGTGACAAAAATAATGCAGGGATGCGCTGCGACCTCTAATGAAACTGAAAATCAAAATGGCTACTCACCAAATTTGGCAGTAAAAAGCGCTCAAAATTTTGGAGTTGTCACCACCATAAAACAGCGCTTACATGTAGGCTCCCTACGTTGTAGCATCATATAGTGTCACCTAGTGTCACGTTAGGGAAGTGAAGCGCAGAGACTTGCGCAGTAACCAAAAAGTGGCGCTGCCAGTGCGTTGAAAAAAAAAAGTTTTTTTTTTTTTAGTACCGTATGTAGCGTATGTTTTTTTTTTTTTTTTTTTCCTTCGGCAACATCAACAGGAAAAGGAGAGTGCCGGCTTAGCGGGCTAGGCCAGCTGCAGCAAGCGGCGGGATCAGGTTTGAATGAAGGGAGGGGGAAAGGTCACGCCCGGGGCGGCAAGATCGCCGGGTCGAGGGATGCAGGCCCACCTCGCGTGACGCCACCGCTTCGCATTCCGTCGCAGCAGATAAGGTGCTTCCACTTGCTGGTCACGCAAAAATGATAAAATTTGGGGCGAAATCTTTAGGCTGTCGGTGGGGAAAAATTTTATTTCGAGGGGGTCTCACGCTGCCACTTCGTTACGTAGAGGTCTCAAATACATGTGCTTCTATGGAGTAAGGGCGGGAAATAGAAAAACTTCGTTGTATCCAGGAATTCGTTATATGGATGTTCGTTTTAAGCAGGTTTAACTGTACAAAGTTAGCTATGGCGTTCGTGGATACAAGTTGAACAATGCAAAGAAAAAGGTTCCTAGTTATACAGCATTAGCTATGACGTTCTTAAATAATTGGTGATCTGCGATGGTAACTGTTGAAGCAGGAAGGTGATTCCACTCTTTGGAAGTGCGCGGTACAAATGGCTGCAAGAAAGCATTGGATCTGCATAATGGAACGCCGACCTTATCTATGAATATGATCTAGTCTCGGTGATACGTACGGTGGCGGGGAGATGTTGCGTAAGAGCGAGTGATGAAATAACATATTGACGCGAGATAGGCTGGCACCTGCGGCCGCCGATCGCTGCAACGAGAACGACGAAGTGCGTTCTGAAGCGCGCGCTCTCCGAGTGTAAGCCTATGTTGCAAAGAACACCGTTTTGCCAAGGTCTCGATTGCTATCTTCGTGACATTTTCTGGTGGAGGTGCTGGGTAAATGATACGATCGCCTGAGACGCAGCGTACTCCTGACTCGTCGCCAGTGCGTAGTCCGACAGAGCTCACCCCGGTACACGTCCGTACCAGCCGTCGTCTTCAGGGGCTCCAGCCACAGCACGGTCTGCTACCTGATCCTACCAGGACAATGCACCAACCGTCTACTGCTGCGCTTGCCGCGCCGACACAGGTCCTTTTGCATCAGCCGCAAACACCCAATGTGTTCCACGGAGGTGCTCTTGAAGACGTCGAAGACTGGCTCGACCACTTCGAAAGGGTAGCCGAATTCAACGATTGGTCCCAAGAGCGCAAGCTGCGTTATGTGTACTTCACTCTCGGGGATTCCGCAAAGACGTGGTTCGAAAACCACGAGACGACACTGACATCGTGGGACGAATTTCGTCGGCAGTTAGGTGCCAAGAAAATGTCACGAAGATAGCAATCGAGACCTTGGCAAAACGGTGTTCTTTGCAACATAGGCTTACACTCGGAGAGCGCGCGCTTCAGAACGCACTTCGTCGTTCTCGTTGCAATATCAAAAAGTCACAAGCAGAACATTTTACTACGCCATGACATGGATGGTAAGTTAAGGCTACATTTCATGGCACTGATACTTGCGGTTCTGTTATAGTTAGAATGAAATGAGTTAGAGCTATTCGGAACCTAGGTTGGTTTGACCTGAAGCCCAAATTGATGTGGCACGCTCAAGTTTTGGCTGCATTAAGAGCTTTATAAAGGAGTAATGTTAAGTAAGAAAGTGCCTTGGAAAAGTTACGTCATAAGCAACCTAGCATTTGGTTAGCATTGGTTATCATATGCGTGATGTGGGTATTCCAAGTGAGATCGGATGTGATGTGAAGACCAAGGTACTTGTAAGTTGTTACCAGATCTAAGGGAACGTTATTAAGAATGTACACAGGTAACTCAGTGGTAATTCTAGGTACACACATGAATTTACACTTGTTAACATTCTATTCCATTAACCACGAATTGAGCCATGCAAAAATGGCATTAAGGTCAGCTTGAAACCTGGTTACATCATCATCGCAAGTTATTTCGGTGAAAATTACGCAGCCGTAAGCAAATAGGTGAACCTGAGATGAAACACGGGAAGGTAAGTTGTTAATATAAATGAGAAATAGGAGAGGTCCAAGCATGGAACGAAGCCTTGTGGTACACCTGAACAAACTGGACTCAGATTGAGGTTACTTCGTTAGCTGAAACAAACTGTGAGCGGTTAGTGAAGAAAACCTCAAGCCAGTACAAAATTTCAGGGATCAAGATTTAATTGGTGCAGTTTGTAGATTAATAAACTATGACACACTTTATCGAACACTTTTGCAAAGTCTAAAAAAATCTGCTACGGAATAGTGGTCAAGTATTAGGTGCAGTTTATGCACCTAATACTTGATGCTAGTTAAAGAATATGTTTTGTGGAAGCCGTGTTGAAATTCAGAAAAAAAAGCTAATTTGCTTCTAAGAAGTTGACAGTATGAGAAAAGAGGATATGCTCGAAAAAGTTTGAATGGTATACTGGTTAAAGTAATAAGCTGATAGTTAACTGGGGAAAGTTTAGTGCCTGTTTTGTGGAGTGGAATCACCTTACCCTCTTTTCAATCAGGCAGTGAACCTTTGTCAAGTAATTGCTGGAAAACCTTTGTAAGAACAGAGCAATATGTATTAGTGTTTTTCAGAAACATTGCATTAGTTAACTCACAGCCAGGAGCAGATGAGAGTTTCAGTGATGCGATTACTTTTTCTGCGCTGACAGCTTGAATTATTAAAGTGTACATTGCGGTGTAATCGCAAGATTGTGTAGTTGGATGCGTTTCATGAGCATGTTTAGAAAATTTGCACATAAGAACCTCATTTAAAATGGATGCACAATCGGCAGGGGGAATGGTGTTATCAGTGCTATCAACAACGATTATGGTGTCGTCATGCTTTGGGTTAATGACCTTATCATGCGCAGACACAAATTTAGCTGCTGCTGACACGCCAGCTGTTGTGCCCGTTTCTTGCAAGATTATTTCGCAGTTTTTCTACCAACACACAGACTGCTTTCATGGTGTGCTGTTCCCCCCTTTGACACTTGCTCTTTGTTTTCTTACTTTGCTTTCTTTTTCTCTCTTCTGCTCACGGACTGTTGCTGCTGCAAAACAAAAAAACACCTGCACACATTGTGGAATGTTGCAGCTTGGCTCTCGGACGCCATGGGAGCCCCCAGGTGCGCACTCTTGGTCTGCATAACGTTTTCACTGCCTGTCTCTGCTCCCGTGTTTGTTCCAGCCAATAAACTGTTTCAGGAAGTCACGCGGGCCCTTAGTGGCAGCTTGCCAAGGAGCCCAGATGGAAGTGCACCGGCTTCCCTGTTTTCTGCTACTGCCATGTGTTTGCGTAGTCGTTGCAACAGGCATCGTCTATTCTTTTTCTGCTGTCCTAGGTCAGGAAGCACTCCGCAAGCTTCCTGGACTCTTTTTGCAGATGTGCAAGTATTCACGCATCGTGCTTCGAGGCTTTAAAAGTCATGCCGGTCACTTCTTACGCCAGTTGTTACTGAGAATGCTGCCTCCTTTGTTGAACTTCTTGTTGGGTTATCGCGGATTGGCTTTTGTGCATGTTGCATTGACACCTGACGAATACATGACAAAATGGTGCTAACAACATATACGCAATGGCACATAAATTGTCGATACTATGTATCTCTATCGTCTCCGCCTCGAGAAAAGAACAACTTGGTCTTGGCCTAGTTGGTACTTGCTGTGAGACATAAATTTCTCTGAAAGGACGTACACACATGGGTGGTACAGCTACGCCAACTGCTGCTAAAGTGCTCTGTTATGTTGCTGCGTGAGTCCTATCGCGAGGCACCATCGCTACAAGGCGGTATCGGCAATAGCCCTTTATTGCCGTCATGAAACAACACAGAACTGGGGATCTTGATTACAACTGGCATATATATATACTCTTGGGGCCAGAAGAGGGCGCTCTTCAACACCAGGGTTGATTGACGACAATCCGTCATCCGCGGAACTCAGCGTCCAGAATCGGTACACAACATGCTCCATTTGTGACTTCCTGCGGCAAGCTTTGCCACAACTGTAAAAATTCCTTGAATTGCACCCTAGCTCCTCCAAAACAATGAGTGCCACCACCTAGTGTTTTACAGGGAAGTGACAGCTAGGTAAATACACGCATGGGCTTTGTTAGCTTCATCCTCAGGAATTGAGATCCGCCACAGTCATCGAGTATCGCACCATTCCAACCTGCATTTATGTACCATAATGCGCGGTGAACCTGTGTTTCTTGTTTTGTGGGGGACTTGCCAGTTGCTCATCTTTTGATTTATCCCATGAGGCGCCAGCACACATGCAGGATCATACCTGCCTGCAGTCTCAGTGGACGCGGTCACCCCATGTCAGGAGACGCCTCAGTTCTTTGAGACGAACTTGGACATCACAACAAGTACTAAGGAACGTGAACACACAGAGTCATTCAGACTGGACGGGTGTTACTTTATATAGTCCAGTCTATATGTCTCATCTTTGTGTTTGCATTCCTCAGCGCTTGTTATGATGGCCAAGTTCAGTTATCACCAACTAGCCCAAACTTCTGCATTGAATAGTCTACTTTGAGACGAATTTTTACGTGGCAACTATCAATACTCATACAATGTGTCTGTTTTATTTGCATGCAGTTTTGCTTACAGTGGTGCGAGTACACATTGTAAAACATATAAGCGAAAGCTGTGAATAGGCTATGTGTCGCTTGCAAAGAACACCGTAGCCGAGCGAATGTCATATTTCACCCTAGGGATATTCTATTTAAATTCAATTCAAGTGCCCATGTTGTAAAAATGTTACCGTTTTTGTCGAATGCTAATTTTTTCTTGCCTGGCGCTCTGGGTACAGTAGAACCTCATTGACATGATTCTGCGTAATGCGTTTTTCGGGATGATACATTTTTTTCTTCTTTCGTTTCCCGGCCAACGCGCCCCATAGCAGCAATGTATTTTCATGCGATTGATACGATCACATATTCACCTGAAATTGGACGATACGACTGCAAACTGGTATTTTTGAAACTCTTAGCTTTATATTCAAGTGTACTAGATTAAGTTACATTCCAGCAACCCACGAACAACGTGTTAAGGGCTGGCGACACTAGCAGAAAAGCACGCACTGTGCGCCAGCGGCGAGAAGACGCGCGCCACAAAAGCTGCCGCAAAGTAGGTTTTTCGTGCCGTGGGAGGGATTGGTCCTGGACCGATTTAAATTGCCGTGTGCCCCGGCAGCAAACGAGCCACGAACGAAGCAGACTAATGAGAGCTGCCCCCTTCAGTGATGTACGCGCGGGCATGGCGGGTCTGGAGGCACGCTCTCACTTTTTAAAGAAGGAAGGGAGTGCGCGTCTCCAGACCGGCCGTGGCGTGGGAAACTGCAGTGTCACACGGACCCTCCCGGCGCTATTTTCGCACTCATAGTATCGTCTACTGGGCGGCTGGTGGAAGCGTCTGGGCAGGACGATCAAGCTTCCACTGAGAAAGGTTCTCGGCAAAGCTCGACTTAACTTTGAAGAGCTGACAACTGCGATTACGAGTTCACGACAGTAGCTGTCGTGAACTCGAGGCCTCTCACCTACCTTAGTCGAACAGCGGAGAGCCTGGCAGACCGCATCATTGGGCAGCAATGACAGGGCAGCAACGACGGGTCAGCGGACTTGACATGCACAGAAGCTGTCCGACGACACGCCTACAGGAAATGCTTAACTGAAAACTTATGGAAAAGGTGGACAAAAAAATATCTGCTGCAACTTCAATCAGCGCACTTTTCCCATAGGAGACCCACGAACGAAGTAAAGACGGGAGGCATCGTCATAGTACACGCCAAGCAATTACCTCAACAAATGTGGAAACTCGCAAGGGCTCTTGAAGTATACAAAGGTGCTGATGGCCATGTCTGCTCTCTTGCAAGATTCAATAACAGCAAGGAGTTGTTACCACCAGACCAATACAAAAACTTCATTCACTCGAGCTGAACAAGTGATTGGCGGCCAGGAGTGTATTGAACTAAGCTCGGCACTGTTTCGGATCAAAGAAGAAGCGCCTCCTTCTACGAGAGAGCCTGTGCTCACGAGCATGTGCAACCAGAGTCGACCGGAATGACTGAAAATAAATATTGTTCCTGATGGTTTAAGCCTCGCTTCTTGTCAGTGGACTGTAAGTTATCTTAATCAAAGGCGCACACACGCACGCCCACACAGAGAGAGAGAGAGGGGGGGATGGAGTTCACTAGGCATTTGCCCTCACCAGGAAAATGAAAACTCTACACCTACGCTACAAATGAATTGTTTTCACTGGGTAGTCGCAAATGGTCACTAAGCAGGCCTCAGTGTTTTTTACAAACACCATGGAGAAAGGAAAGCATATGAGAGGCCCTGGTCAGCCCGGATCAGTTTAAGAGAGTGTGGTGGAAGTCACGTGGTGTTTTTCTCAAAGAAGCACTGGGACTGGTGTGCCAAATATCAACGTTTCCATAGCAACCGTGCTACTGAAGCTCTCGCTGCTGCTCTCGGCCTCCGAAAACTGAGATAAAAATTTTCAGCTCAGATCTTTCTCAAAGCACATTCTGTTCGCGAGACAAGCTGTTTGGAGTTTGGTATGTAATATTGAAAGTTGTGTTTTGGGTCTGAGAAGTGAGTGTCAGCCAGCAGCACGGAATCGCAGCACAGGTCTTCGTCGTCTTCTTCAACGTGCCATGGAAGAACACAGGAGCACGTCTGCTTCACAATGGCTTCACTAAAGCTGTTGCAGAAGTTTCGTAGGCTTTGTTTTGACGCCCGTCAGCAGCACGCACTTCCAGCGACTCATAGCAATGCAAGTTCAAAGCTCGCACCCATCTGCTCCAACGAGCTTATAGGAGACTCAAAGGGAGACGGCACACGAGCATGGCTGCACTTGCGACTTCAAAAACGTGAAGTCAGGGCCTCTCCAATTTTGTTTCTTTCCTCCATGACAAACGCCACTGAAAGCCTCACTTAAACTGATCCCCAGAGCACATGGTATCGGCAGATGTTTTTGGTTGCACTATCGCCCGATTGGAATTAGCCAGCGCAAGACAGGGATAATTAGAGATCACAGGGAGAGGCCTTCGTCCTGCAGTGGACATAAAAAATAGGTTGATGATGATGATCTCCCGAATCGTTCCATATTTTTGCCGAAATAGCTAGATAGCTGGAAAGAATGTTACTGAATGAATTCTCATAGTACTATTCACATTAAAGAAAACTGGGAAGATGGCCGACGAAAATTTTCGAAAGAAATTGTTCGCGATAATAACAAGTGAAGGGGGTGTTGCTAAGGACATAATGATAGAGTAAGGCCAGTTCGCTCTATTTACTGTATTTGTGCAATGTTAAAAAAATTGGATGTAAAGTAATGTAAATTTAATTGATTACATTTTTGGAATTACTCAATTACTTTTGTGGTGCAGTAATTGTTTATTGTAATGAATTGCATTTTTTTAATGGAGTAATTGCAACTGGTTACTTTTTTTTCTACAATGTGTACAAGTGTGCTTCTATATAAATTAACACTTCACTCAATGCATGCTGTTATACCATTTTGTTCACTTTTATTTTTTCGCAATCAGCCGTTTCTGTTGCCGACTTCACTTTTTTCGAACTGACTTATTTAGTTTTCTGTTGCCAACTTCTTCACTTCTCTGTAGCTCAACATTCCTCGCTCAATTAGTACAAGCTCTGGTCTCATTTTGCTCACTTGACTTTCTTCACATTCAGCTGCTTCTGTTGCCAGCTTCTACACTTTTTGGGGATCGACTTCCTCAATTTTTAGCTGCCGACTTCTTCACTTCTCTGTAGCTCAACATTCCTCGCTCAATTAATAGAAGCTCTGGTCTCATTTTGTTCACTTGACTTTCTTCACATTCAGTTGCTTCTGTTGTCAACTTCTACACCTTGTGTGGATCGACTTCTTCGATTTTCTGCTGTCGACGTCACTCAATGCACGCACTGGTTCCATTTTGTTCACGCAACTTTTTTCTCCACATTCAGCTGCTTCTGTTGTCAACTTGATTGGTGCAGGTCTCAAACAGAGCATACGCATTCCAACTTGGGTTTGACAATCGTTTGATAAGTTAGCAGGGAGCAAAGCGGAAGTTGCGGTGGAAGTAGCCGAGGGTTTAGTTAGTGGCTTAGCTAGTAATGTCATGGTATACGAGATCACACCAGTGCGCGTTTGAATCGAGCCGATAGGAATGGCCAAAAAAGAGCATAGCTACGGGGACATGGCCGCCTCTCTCTCTCCATATGCGGCACTGTAAGCTGAGGGGTCGTCGCGCTGGCACTGACGGTATAGAGCACCTTGCGTAAGCTGCTCATGCGCAGGAAACGTCTCGCATCACACCTATCATATTGGAAAACATTAGCGTTATCACTTTGAAAAGCATTTGGTGTTCCAGCCGGGCACCAGCCTTGTTAAAAATTACTTTAGAAGCTCCTGTGTTCAATTGAGGCTCCCGCGTGGAGCCTGTACATACAATTTTTAAACTGGAAAGAGTAGTGAGAACTAAACAATAATTAGCATGGCGGGCTGCTGTCATGGCCCAGGCTTCCCTGGCACTGGACGGCTCCTGGTACGGACCATCGCCAAAGTTCATGGTTGTGGAGGTGGGTTGGCACTAGGCTCACCCTACGAGCGACGGTCAGGGAAGGGCACGACGCTTCTCCACTCCACAACGCTCCGCTGCGGCAGGGTTCGTCGACTCTCTGACACGGCGTAGAGAAGGCTCCGGAGTCAGTTCGCCAACAGACACGGGTTTATTCATCCAAGATACAGCACAGTGAGACAGTCACGGCACTTAGGGGCAAAGGCTCACTGCAAGACCGATCAAGTACGCGCGCCCACTGCGCTAGGGCTAACCGGGTAGCGGTCCACCAAGCGCGGTAACGAGGAGTCGCGAGAGCAAAGGTCCCACGTAACTAACCAACTTGTTGCGGGCCTGTAAGCATCTTCCGTGGCGATGAGGCGCTCAGCGGAAGAGAGCTGAAGTGGAGAGGGCGCCCGGGGGCCGCCACTCGGGAAGTCAATCCCGGGAGGGAGAAACACGGTTTCCGTGGGAAATTAGCTCCGGCGCGCTAGCCGTGTCTGCCATTTTGCCGTTACAGTGGCGGTTCCCGGAGATCGAGCTAAGCACAATGCGCGAGCTAGGGGACGAGGCGCGGGAAGGCATCTCGATCCCCCCTCCTAAAGACCGAGGCCAGCCTCCAAAGGTGGCTGACCGAGGCCAAGTGGCAAGGTTGACTCAGCCAAAGAGGGCTAAGCCAACGGGGCAAAGTCCAAGAGGGTGTCGTCGTCTTCATCAGTACCAGGGCAGGGAGCAGGAGCCCCAGCAATCCAAAAAGGTGAAGACGTCGCTTCTCTTGATGCGAGGCCAGGGGCCTGCCTTGGCTACCAAAGTTCCGCGCACCAAGAAGGGCTCACTGCCAGGAGGAAGGGTCGCCAGCCCAGGAAATACGGGAAGGGGCAGCACCATGGTTCAGCCAGCAACGCTTGCGGTCCGCCGGGCAGGAGCTGCCAGGAACGCGCGCAGCGTGGCTGCCATTTTGGCGCAGCAGCCACCACAGAGGTCACCGGGCTCTCCGGATTGCGCGCTGACAGAAACAGCAGGCCGGGATGACCGGCAGCCAGGTTAGCAGCGGAAGTCAGAGTGACCATCCTCGGCCAGGGGTCAGCACCTGTTTGGGCAGACCAGCCACAGTTAGCGGCAGCCTAGGTAGCAGGAAGGAAGGCTGGCATGAGTTCGTGGCCTCCAAAGGCAGGAGTCAGTCACGGAGGAAGGACCAGGAGCAGCAGGCCTTGAGGTCAGCAAGACTAGACGCTCAGTGGAACCAGGTGCAGGGAGAAGACTGGACGACGCAAAGTAAAGGACAGGAAAGCCCCCCGGCATAGCCGGCATGCCAAGAAAGCTGCCCCCCTGGCTGACTGCCCAGGAAGGGGCGTTTGCCAGGCTGAGGCTTGGGCAACACATAAGAAGGTATACCAGGCCACATGGGCCTGTCACCGCTTCGATGTGCGCCCTTGCACCGTACCTGCATTTCTCCGTTCACAGGCATGGTAGGGAATAAAGTCCAGCTACCTGTTAGTGGGAGAAAGCTGACTAGGCTCGTCCTAAGGCAGGTGAGCATGAGAGGGTATATTAGGCCAAAAGGGCCTGTCACCACTTCAACGTGCACCCTCGCACCGTAGCTTTGTTTCTCCGTTCACCGGCGGGGTAGGGAATAAAGTCCAGCTACCATCTCATGGGAGAAAGTCTGCCTAGGTGCGTTTCCGCAGGTTGTACCGGTAGTGTGGCTAGGGGCCAGCCGTGTCACGGTTTGCCTGTGGTTCGTTGACCGCCTCCCCCTCTCTCCAGTCGTTGCTATGGGCAACGAAAGGTTTGAGGTCCGAGACATGAACTGGACCGCCAACTGGTCTCCCTTGGGAGTCAGCCAGCTTGTATACCAGAGGGGACATTTTGGTCTCCACTCAGTACGAGCTCAACCATTTGGCCGACAGGGAGGCAGAGATGCCTTTGGCATCACTCAAGACATGGTTGTGTCTGAGGACGAGTTTGCCGACACCGTAGTGCGCGTCCCGATATGACCGGTCGTATTGGGCCTTTTGGCCAGCTCGTGCATTTGCCTGGTTGGAATGGGCCAGGTCAAGGGCCGCGTCCCTCCGTGAGCGCAGTTCTGCCGCATAGCCGGAAAGGCCGGCTTTCGTGGCGAACGCCCTGCTGCCGGGCCGCAGAACGCGGTCCGTGGAGTTTGGCAGCTCTCTCCCGAAGTTAAAGAAAGCGGGCGTGTACCCGGTCGAATGGTTCACCGAGGACCGCAAGGAGAAGCCCATCTCGTTAAGACAGACATCCCAATCCCTATGTTGCTGGGCAAAGGTCGCGAGCAAGGGCTTGAGGTTCCGGTTAATCCGCTCTGTCAGGTTGGCCTGTGGGTTATACGTGGTTGTCTTGCGGTGCTTAATGCCAAAGGCAGCACAAGCATCCACGAACACCTTGGCCGTGAAGTAGGACGCATTTTCCGTTATCAGCTCCGCCGGAAAGCCGAAGCAGTTCAAGACCTCGGTCAACTTGTCCCAGATTACGCGTGCCGTTAACTTCAGAAGGGAAAAAAGTTCAACCTATTTCTTGAAGTGATCTGTGACAGCCAGGAAAAAAATGTAGCCTTGCCGGCTTCTGGGAAACGGTCCCATAATGTCACAGGCCGCGACTTGCCAGTGTAGTGACAGTTGGCTGCATGAGCCCGGGGGGTTTGCCCGCGCGAGGCTTCACACATTGACACACGCGGCATGAGCAGGCGTAGTGAAGAGCGTCACATTTCATGCCTGGCTAGGTAGCGGAGCGGCACAACTTTTGGAAAGTCTTAAGGCCACTCGCATGTCCTGGCCACCCGCGAGTCATGGAAATAGCTCAGGGTGGCTTTCCTTAGACTGCAGGGTATCACCACCTTGAAATACTCCTGGGGAGCCTCCTCAGATGGGATATAGCGCACGAGAACTCCATTGGCATCAAGCAGATACGTATCCAACGTGCCCGCAGCAACACCAGCTGCTTTGCACTCGGCGCCAACAGCAATACCAGCTGTCCGGGTGCGCCCGAGGGCTTTGCCACCCCGCTCCTCTTTGGAGCTCGGCTCTTTGAGCCTGACAAGAATTTGTCGATAAAACGGATTGCTCTGCTTAAGCAGAAACGGATCAAGCCTGCCCGCAACAATAAAGCTGAGTGGCACTCGGCGCCAACAGCAATACCAGCTGTCCGTGTGCGCTCGACGGCATTGCTGCCCCGCTCCTCTTGGGAGCTCGGCTCTTTGAGCCTGTCATCGATTGCTATTTACAAAATGGATCGCTCTGCTGAGCCTTTAGCAGCTCTTGCCTGCTGAAGACGATACCAGCAGGACTAATGGGGTTCACCGGGTATATACGTCCTTTCCCAAGGCTGGCAATCCGACGATTGCTTCTCCGTCGGGGGTCGCGCCTTTCGAGTCACAGGAGACTGAGGCTCCGGCTTCTACTTGGTGCAAATGCTCACAAGAGTGGCGGACCAAAGGATCAGATGCCGAAACGGGGGCTCGCGACAAGGCGTCTGCCACCACGTTTGAACTCCCTTTCCGGTAGCGCATAACCAGGTTGTACCGCTGCCATGTCAACCCCCAGCGCGCAATGCGGCCCGATGGTCTCCACGGCAAACGGCACTTTCGCTAACGCGAACTTCCGGCGAGCAAAAAGGACCAACAGTCAGGTGGTCCGCTCAATGCGCGACCGACCCAATGGGGCCAGTAAACAGCAATGAGGAGAGCTGGTTGCCGCTTCGACAGGGCGCATGAGGCCTCGTACGACCGGCAGACGGATCGATGGCGGAGCGGGGTGGCTCACGCACGTCAAAAATGTCGCTCAGGTGTGCATGAGGCAAGCGGTAGTCGGAAAACGCAGCGACATTGTCGGCTGAGCGTGGTGGCTCGCACTCCGCATTGCCTCCCGGCTGCGTTCGGGGCAAGGACAGGCCAGCGAGCGGATTTGCGCCAACAGTGAGGCAGGGAGGCTCAGCTGCGGCGCATGGGACACCGAACTGCGCTCGAAACAAAGAAAGGCCAGCGAGCCAACTCGCGCCTACGGCGGAGCGGGAAGGCGGCACCGCGGCGCATTCGTCCGAGAAAGGCGCTTGGGACAAAGGTAGGCCACCGAGCATATGCATGCGAGCATCTAAGCAGGGTGGCTCCGATGTGGCACGTTTGGCACTAAACTGCACTCCGGACAAAGGCCAGCGAGCGAATTTGTGCCAGCACCTGTAACGTGTCGTAGTAGCAGGGTGGCTCCGGCGCGGCACATGGTGCGGCGAACGACGCTCGCAACAAACGGAGCCGGCGAGCGTATTCGTGCCGGCATTCAAGCGGGGTGGCTCTGATGCGGCACATGGCGCAGTGAACGACGCTTGGGACAAAGGGAGACCGGCGAGCGTATTCGTGCTGGCATCTAAGCAGGATGGCTCCGATGCGGCACATGGCGCAGTGAACGAGGCTCGGGACAAAGGGAGGCCGGCGAACGTATTCGTGCCTGCATCTAAGCAGGGTGGCTCCGATGCGGCACATGGCGCAGTGATCGACACTCGGGACTGAGGGAGGCCGGCAAGCGTATTCGTGCGAGCATCTAAGCAGGGTGGTGCCGATGCGGCACGTTGGGCACAACTGCGCTCGGGACAAAGAGCGGCCAGCGAGCGGAGACAGCACACCAGAGGGGCTAGTCAGCACCTGCTCCCCGCACGTCTCGAACAGTTGAGAAAACCTGTAACTGGTGTGAATATAGGACTAGCGTACACATCCGAGCTGTCGACATCACCAAGAGCGCTCCAAGGAAGGGAGCGCCCACGGTGGCCGAAAGCAGAGGGTCGCGAAGGCGAACCTACCTCGTGCTATCGGTGTCGTCCGCTTCGAAGGACAATTAGTCCGTAGCCAGGGTCTCTAGCAGGAACGAGGGCCATGGAAGGGCCTGCTCTGATGCCATGCCGAAACCGCGTTGGGCGCCAGTCATGTGGAGATGGGTTTGCACAAGGCTTACCCTACGAGCGACGGTCAGGAAAAGGCCCGACGCTCCTCCACTCCGCAATGCACAAAGGCGCTAAGGCAGGGTTCGTCGACTCTCCGACATGGCGCAGAGAAGGCTCCGGAGTCGGTTCGCCAACAAACACAGGTTTATTCACCCAAGATACAGCAGAGTGCGATAGTCAAGGCGCTTACGGGCCAAGGCTCACCGCAAAACAGATCGAGTACGCGCGTGCGCTACGCTAGGGCTAACTGGGTAGCGGTCCGGGAAGCGCGAGAACGAGGAGTCGCGAGAACAAAGGTCTCATGTAGCTACTTCGCTGCGGGCCTGTTAGCATCTGCCGCGGCGAGGAAGCGCTCAGCGAACGAGAGCTCGGGTGGAGAGGGTGCCCAGGGGCCGCCACTCGGGAGGCCAATAAGGGTGCGTCTCTATGAAGTGTTCTCGTGGGGCAAGTCCAATCCCGGGGTTAGAAGTAGACCACTGCACGGGCTCGGGCCGGGCCCGGGCTTGAGGCCGCGGGCCCGGGTGGGCTCGGGCTTGAGGCCGCGGACCCGGGCCGGGCTCGGGCTTGAAGCCACGGGCCAGGGCCACACTCGGGCCCGCTCATTGAAGGGCCTAAGTAGGCCTTCGAGCACACGCGACCGTTATGAATTGCATTGTTCAATGCATTCTGTGCCAAGCTGAAGTGACACGTGCAAGACGACTGTCATCATCATCATCAGCCTATATTTATGTCCACTGCAGGACGAAGCCTCTCCCTGCGATCTCCAATTAACCCTGTCTTGCGCTAGCTGATTCCAATTTGCGCCCGCGAATTTTTTAACTTCATCACCCCACCTAGTTTTCTGCCATCCTGGACTGCGCTTCCCTTCTCTTGGTATCCATTCTGTAGCTCTAATGGTCCATCGGTTATCCATACTACGCATTACATGGTCTGCCCAGCTGCATTTTTTCCGCTTAATGTCAACTAGAATATTGGTGATCCCCGTTTGTTCTCAGATCCACACCACTCTCTTGACTGTATATCTTATCAGATGACTATATCTTATCAAAGAAAATAGTAAAACAGATGAAGTTGTTATTTTTAACAGTGGAGCTGTTTCAGCTGGGCCTAATGTGTCCGCTGAATCCAAACATGTGGGCCGATCCTGGCAGCAGTGCAGAAAGGGTCCAAGCGCAATGGCACATACACCTGTGAACTAGCGAAGCTGAGCCTGGATAATTTAGCTAAGAATGGTGGGGACTAATTGCCTATCGATAGGCAATTGATAGCCAATCAATAGCTAATCAATAATCGATCAATAATCAATAAATTCCCAAAAATGCTGGGGATGACTTGGTAGTGCTTAGCCTAGCCAAAAAGCCAAGACTAGCTAGGTGCCCATCATCTCCGCTGTCTCTTTAGCATTGCGCTGCCAGTGCAAGCTACGCTAATTTTTTTTTTTTCTTTTCCGCAAAAACGAACATTGTTTCTGCGTAAGGAAAAATAAATTGTACAAAGAACCACTCCTCAAACCATTTCCATGTTACCGCTTTTGCGATCACACTATTACCAGTGTCGATACTATGGCATTATTTTAGCGCTAAGGCCAGTTACATTTGTGCTTCAATGCATAAAACAGCGTTTTCCTCTAAAAGTTAACTGGAACGCCCATGAATTTCGTCGGACACTTTGAAAATTAATATCTCGAAACTGGTTCAGTCCTGAGAATTCGTTCCAAGTGGATACGCCTTGCGAACTCGGGGCTAGAATTCGCAGGTTGAAAGATGTGCCGTAAAATAATTAATTAAAAAGGTAATTTGCGTAATTATGTTAGATATTCAATTAGGCATTTTGACCATCCATTAGGCCATCCATGTCAGAATTAGCTTGGAACTACATAAAACAATTAGCCTCCTTAGAGCGTCGTCGCATTAATGCGAACACAAGAAATCCTGAGATATGGTCAATTCCATACTTCAGAACTCTCTATAAGCATCAGTCGTTAATACATTACCTACCATTCACTTTGAACAGATACAAAAATGGCGGTAATTTCAGTAAGAGAGAACTCAGCTAACACTTTGGTCGCTTGTAATGTATCTGATGTGATTATTATTCAGCCTTTGTGTATGGTTCTGAGTAGATAATGTAAATCCTGTTTCGTTTTCTGAGCAAATGTTGATCTTGTAAAATTCAGTCTCTTGCTATGTTGTATAGCTGGTGTTGCGTTGTTTTGTATAGCTAGTATTGTTATTGTAGTGTTGTTTAAAATGCATTCTGTTAAAACTTTTTCCAATTCTGTTAACTCGCCGTGACGCAAATATTCTTTGTCTTTCCGTTCATAGCTATTTCGTCTATGAGGAATTCCAGCGATAGCTGGAAATATGTGAATTATTGTGCATGTGTGCACACTGTTTGCTGTACTATTGCCTTGCCTGGTCTTTTGGGTCACGTCAAGCTACATATGTAGCTTTTAGTCCAAAATGACTGTCCAGCATGTAAACTGGACAATAAATTGATTTGGTTTGATTGATTTCGTCGGACACGTTGAAAATTATTATCTCGAAACTGGTTTAGTCCTGAGAATTCGTTCCAAGTGGATACGCCTTGCGAACTCGGCGGCTATAATTCGTAGATTGAAAGATGTGCCATAAAATAATTAATGAAAACGTTAATTAGCGTAAATATCTTAATTCTTCAATTAGGCGTTTTGATTTCTCGTGCAAGTAATGGCCGCCTCATCGAGTAGTTTAGATCAAGGATTATAACTGCGCTATCTGCCACAGGCAATCCTTAAAATTTGGTTCAGCTAAAATGAAACACCCTGTATATTTGCATGCTTAATGACATCATAGAACCATATCGTACAAATCAAGGTAAGTGCATGCGCACCACCAGAAAAAATAGTAGCACAGGCAATGGGCCGGATCACTGATGTTCCCGTGGGAGAAACAAAAATTTCGGCCTTTTATTGCTTATATACTGCAGCTGATTAAACCTCGAGAAGGTGAGGCTGACAGATACGGTACAATCTGTAAGTAAAAAAAAGAATTTTTTTCTTACAGGCCAGGCCTGGTCAGACACACGCGGGCCCTAACTAAGCTTAGTAATGAACGCCCGGGCTTGGAACCACGGGCCCGGGCTGGGCTCGGGCCTCGTAAAGCGGGCCCGGGCCGGGCTCGGGCCGGGCTCGGGCCGAAAAATCAGGCCCGTGCAGTGCGCTAGTTAGAAGCACGGTTTGCATTGGAAAGTAGCTCGGGCGCGCTAGCCATGTTGCTGGGAACCGCCATGTTGCCGTTACGGCGGCGGTTCCCGGAGATCGAGCTAAGCGCCGCGCGCGAGAGGGGTGGGGGACGAGGCGCGGGAAGGCACCTCGATCCCCACAGCATCAGCGCAGCTGCCTTGCCTCTGATCTTCCTCTTTTCTCACAATGCACATGGCTTCTTCTCGGATGGTTTTCCCTCTTGCACCGGTCAGTGCCAACTCCTTTTGCACTGACCTGCGTCTTCTCTTTATATTCTCATATTCTCACAAGATGAAGACAATCCACCACACTCATGATAGGGTTGCCACACACGCTATGTTCAACAGCTGACCACAATTCGTTTCGGACACCGTCCAGCAGTTTGTGACCTGCAATACTATCATCCGCAGTCAAACAGCATCACGGACAAAGCCATTTGAACTCTGAAAGATGAGTATGAGAAAGTGAAAGCAAGCAGCATGATAGACTGCCTGGCCCGACCCTTTTGTTGTTACTACCAGTGCAGAAAGGAAAGTTGCCATCTGAGCAGTTGTTGGGGGTACCAGCTATTGCTGCATTCCAGAGACAATGCAAGCGTGGCCAGCAACACAAGTTGAACATGCTATCCACAGTTTTTGTCCCTGTCATAGATGGCTGCCACTACTACTAGACAGGGATCACCATACCTGCCAACCAAATTTGTAAAATAGCACTCACAAAAGGCTCAGGGGGAAATAGCACGCATTTTTTTACAGCGAAACTGTGTAGCTCTACCTCCCAATGGGTCTGTTGTCTCCGTAGGCAAACGTTCGGGAGGCGTGCGCCACCTGCGCTGTTGGGTTCCTTGCAGTACCAGCATATGGCGCTCGCCTCCGCGGCAGCGGTGGCATCAGCCATGTAGGGGAAAGAAAACAAAAGAACCAGAAAGCTCGCCATCGTGCATTGCGTTCACCGCAAGCATATCCCGGTTACGATTACGAAGCATAAGCTGCAGTTGCCGGGAAGCGGCAACTGTAGCATACGAAGCAGGGAGCGACCTAACTACTCTTTCGTATGTAAAAGAACCCACCTAGCAACTAATTTGTGTTGTGACGTTGCTATGGGAAGGCCACGTATAGTGAGGACTCCTGAAGATCAGCATGTATACAAGGCGCAACGAAAGTGTGGTTAAGTGCATTTCTCCTCTCTGGTCAACTCTCTGTAGGTGGATGAAGCAACGGCGCAAGCCAAGTCGCAAGCCGTTAAAACGTCTTAGGCTTACAGTTAGGTAAAGTACTTGTGAATGTTGCCATGTGAATAATTTCAAGCTACGTGGTAATGGGTGATCGTTCTGGTTGTTGTTTACAGCTTCGCTGTCCAACCACCTTTACAGCGTGGATTGGAGCAAAAAAATTTTTAGAGCTTGCACACGCCTTTGTGGGCATGCATGCACAATTTATAAAAGATCATTTAACTTTTTATGGATCACACAAGCAACAACAAACTTGGCACAGCAACTAGTGATAAGCCATACATTGTTGTTAGATCACAGTGGCCGATTTCGTGGCTGGTTCAGTAACTTGTCTTGATCGAAGCAAGTAGCCCTCTTGCATTCTTTCACCTTGCATGCATCGAAATATACTTCCAATGGAAGGTTCGGAGTCCTACGAAGAAAACCTTTTCATGAGAACTTATTTTTCGTGAAACTTGATGCAAAATTCATAAAATTATAAAATGAACTGAAATTCGTAATGTTCACAAAATATTTGGAAGAGTTGGGAGCAGGGGCGTAGCAAGGGGGGGCTGATGGGGCTTCAGCCCCCCCCCCCCCCCCCCCCCCGAAATTTTTTCTTGCCGGCATGCACCACCGACCAAAACTACCACCGACGCCAGGAATCATTCTGGATTCTGTCTACAGTGTCTTTTTCACGCTCGAAAAACATTTCGGCAAGGACATTGCGAACTCGGGCTGGATTTCGTGGCAACGCCCTTGCACCTGGAGTCACGTAACGCAAGGAGCCCCATCCGAGCACAAACTTTCAAGGGCTTTTCGATAGCGAGCGGGCGCGTTGTGGCATCTCGCAGCGGCTACAGAATCTACGGAGCGCATGGATTTCAATTACGAAACTTTATGGGTATAAAGTTCTCATAAACTTTTGACGTGAAAGGTGCACTGACATTTCCAAAGGCGTGCTTTAAAAGATTTTCAATTCTGAAACTTTATGGGGTTAATGCTCTTATAAACTTGGCCCAACATGCGTGCACTGGAGCCCTCATGTCCAAGCCGTTCCAGAAATGACAGCAAGCGCTCGCAATCTTCCACATACACGAAAATACTAAGTATCACCGTGACTGTGAGTAGCAGCTTATAATTTTCTCAAAACATTTTCACGAAGCGTGCCCAATGTGATCGATCAGCTGGACCAGGGCAGGCAAAGTAAAATATGAGAAAACAGAAGAAAGTAAATGGCCTGTTATTGAGGAATTTTTTTGCGGGCGACAAGGTCTGGCTCTCCGTGGCCACAGGGACAGTGGCCCTATGGATTTAAGCAAGCCCGCTGAAAATACAGGTATTTTCAGAGCACTTCTTCGCATGCAAGCTGATTGTGGAGATACATATCTGAAGAACCATTTGGAAAGTTGCCCCAGTAATGTCTCATATTTAAGCCCAGATGCACAAAACCAAATTATAGAAATTTGTGGTGAAATTATCAAAGAAAGCCTAGTTGCAAAAGCAGGCTGCTTCTCCATACTTCCTGACGAAACGACGGACATCACTGGAATCGAACAGCGTACTGTTTGTGCAAGGTACCTAAACAAGGATGCCAACGACATCGAGGTAGTTTTCAGTTTTTAGCACCGGAATAGATGCTCGCTCTCATTGCGACTGCAGGTTCTACATAAATGTGTACAAACTGCTACAGATTCTAGTCACCCTTCCAGTGACCACTGCCAGCGCAGAGAGAATATTTTAACTAGAGTTTACTAAAAAACTACTTGCGCTCTACAATGTCTGTGGAACGCACGATTAGGCTGGCGCTTCTATACACCCACAGAGATGTCGGCATCAATGTGTCCGAAGTCATTGATCGCTTCGCTCAACTTCCCAGCCGAGAGAAGTTTGTCCTTTATATAGCGAAGCAGCAAAAATCAATGCAAGTAAAAAGCTCTGTTCCTTTAGGTCCATAAGCTCGTAATTATGAAAACGTATGACTGTTCGTTAGCTTTTAAAACCGCAGAAATTTTAGCCGTTTATTCTAGCAGTTAGCATCATGATCAAAATTACCATGCGAATACAAAAATTAGGAGGACATCAATAACCAATTTTGACCGACCTTGCTCATTAAAAGCCCGGCCCACGCGGCGTTTGCCAAAAACACACTCGGATATTGGGTAGTTCAACTTGCCGCATCATCTGTGGCTTTCGTTTGTTCTTTTCTTTGCTTTTATTTCTTTTTTGAAACGAAGCAATACCCTCCTTTAATTTTGGGTGCAGAATAATTGTTGCTGCTGTGCAGGCAGGTAAATTACACATTTTCGTACTGATTTCTGCATTATTCCTCTATTATTCTACCCATATGGTGCTGTCGCGACCGCCGCATGGCCCAAGTACATATCATGATTTCTGCGGTCATAGTTTTGTTCTTGCCTAGATCATCTGTCTTTCTGTGCACAAAGTTTACTATCTGTGACTGCGCAACATGTTTATTTGTCTTGTTTGACGCATTATATACAGTGAAGTTTGCTTAAATACGTAGATTTATAGGAGACTTAGACGTATATTTAAATATCTTGTTGCGAGGTTTTGTGTATACAAGCAGTGAACTTTGTTTCCAGCGACTCTTTTTCGCCCTTTAGTGAGTTGTATCTGGCATTTGTATATTCTATTCTATCTTCGCATTTATAATGTATATTTTGCAGAACTCCTGCTTTTATATGTACTCACTGTTGCGACTGTAATTTTGGTTCAATTACTCACAATACACGACCGGTAACTGCTGCTCCTGCGCCATCCATTGCAACTAAGGTCAGCGTCATTGAGGTTTTTTCCTGGCTGTTGCATGTGTGCAAAAATGTAAATGAGGTTCTCGAATGACAAAGATTCATCAAAATATTTGCCCTCAACTTATTCATTTCATGGCCTTTACGTGTTTCGTATCAGCTGCATGCACTGCCTTGCTGGTATCGAACTGATATAGTTCTAATGTTCGTGTGATATTTTCTTTACTTATTAAATATGCAAAAAAAATGCGGCAGCATTGGTATCAGTTATTTCTGCCACAATTTTTGGGACGTACTAATATATCTTTAATGAGAAAATACATATTTTACTTGACAGTGCGTAGCGTTCAATAATTCGTTTGCAGCATCTAATATACAATGACATTGGCAATGCAGTAATTATTCACGTATTTGATCCCTCGACAAATTCTATGAGGAGGAGGCCGCGCTGCAACCTGAGCCCCCCCCCCCCCCCCAAACAAAATTTCTGGCTACGCCACTGGTTGGGAGGTATGGATTATGCATGACCATGCTAGACCTCCCAAGTGAATAGCATCAGGTGGGACAGATAAAGCCTAGCACACCAAAAAATCCAAGGTCAAGCCTACTAGTGCCCTTTAGACCACTCCATTATATACTTGGTTATCGGCAACCAGGGAGGACCAGGGGCAAGCACTTCTTTAGCGAGTTACATATTGGTGTAGCGGCACGGAATTGCCTTCTCGAAAGTGTCCTGGCCGGTGCCGTTCTTGCAGACTATACGATCGACCGCGGTGCACATAATATGGGCTTGGTTGTCGGGGCCGCATGTCTTGGGCTGCGTGGCCGTGTCGATTTCGGGTGCAGCACTTCAATGGTCAACAAGGAAAAGACAACTTGTGGAGGGGAAGGAATGCTGTGTAGCAATTGATGACAGTGACAACGTTCATGCACTTTCATGAATGACTTGGAGCAGTGACATCACAGGTACAAAGTGTATAAAAAGACCAAACACTAAATAAACATATTGACATGTTGATTCTTCTGTTATTCAATCGACATACCACTTACAAATGTTGGGCCACTGTTCTATGATTGATCTGCAGAATGTTGTGCAAGAGCAGCACTTGATTTGGACCGGTCTTTATCTTTCAGCATCAAGAAGACTTCGCCTGTCGCAGTACCCAATGAACTGTCTCAAGCTCTCCGAGGTGCTCGACTTCAGTGCATTCCACTGGTCTGAGCAAGCCGCTCACTCGCTGAGCATCGTGGGGAACGAGCTCTCGCCTGATCGCTTTTGAAGAAGTGTCAAACTGCATCCAGAACTTTTCTATGCCATACAATTTGGGAGAGGCTGTATTTGAAATGATTATGAAGCTGTTTATTCTCGTCTATTGTCTCATTGCACTTAATTTTGCCTCAGCATTAAAAAAAATTGACTCATTTTCTTGCATATAAGTCCATACCTGCAATGCCATCAATGTAATAATCTCGTCATATTTTGCAACTATACCAAGTTTCTGTACGCATTCCCGTTTTGTTTTTCATACTTTGCGCACCATTTCTGGCTCGCAAATGCAGGCAATGTCTTTAGCCTATGTAGCATTGCCAGTTATGACTAGATTGCAATTGCTTTAAGAAAAGGCAGTACCCAAAATCTTCCAGTCTAACTGATGCTAGGTTTATCTGGGGCAATATGTCAGCATTTAATATTTTGCTAGCACAAATCTTTGAAGGAAATTAACACTTATTTGTGCAAGACTGCTGTGCCAACATTGGCAAAAAAAAAAAATTATTTCAGATGTGATCTAGGATCCTGCATGAACATAGCTGCCTCAGTATCAGGCTTCATCCTTATGTCTAAGCAAAAAAAAAAAATGTTCCAAGTGAGCCAACTTTCTTTATCCATGTACAGTCAACCACAAAAGTTTGCGGACCACGCGAGCGCGTGCCAGACTGCCTATCCGCGCCACCTAGTGGTACGCCACCTAGCGGCGACAGGGGCGCTCTCCCGGATATGAGCTTTCTTGGTACTCGCCTGCCTGTTAATTTTTTATTCCCGTGCATGACATTGTTAGTTCGTTGTGTTGACGCAGAGCGCTGTCTGCGATAAGACCGCCACATATCTGGCTTGATAGCAGTATCGGAGCAATCACTGCAACCTTTGTCGACTGGTGTGCCAGTGGGTAGATAAGTTTCACGAAGCGCTGCGACGATTTTTTTACGCGACGTTTACTGGCGCACTTTGGTTGGCAGCATCTTGGTCCAATGAGTGTTGCTGCTTCTGCGTCTTGAGAGAAAGGGTAGGGAGGTGTTTCACTGTCATCAAAAATAAAGAAAAAGCGGATGCATAGAAAATTTTCTTTCACACATAGGCGCATCTTCGCATCAGTCGCTGAAAACATAGTAGACTTGCTTCAGGCCACGTGGTGATTGCCTATTTGGAAAGATGCCGCTGCGTGTTCCACTTGACGAAAGAAGGCACATTGTGCGTTTATTTATAGAGGCAATACCTCAGCGCGAAATCTGCCGCCGAACCAACAGGAGCCGGACTGCCGTGAATATGATTATTCAAGCTTTCCGCGACGATGACAGATTCACAGATATGGAGCGCAGTGGGCGTCCAAGGGCCACGACTGAGGAAGAGGACCGCCTGATTACGGCCGCCATCGTGGCTGATCCTTTTCAAAGTGCAGAGGATATCCGAGAAGCGCTCTCGCTCACGGTATCGTCTGAGACTGTAAGAAGAAGGCTGAGTGAGCTTGGCCTGCAGTCTTTCGTAGCAGCACAGAAGCCCTGCCTCTCAGACAGCCAGCTACAAGAACGACTCATGTTCGCTACAGCAATGAAAGATTGGACAACAGAGAAATGGGGCGATGTCATCTTTAGCGACGAGTCAACTTTTTCCACCCGCTGGGACCAACGGAAGCGGGTTTGGCGTCCACTAAACTGCAGGTGTGTTTACAGTGTATTGGCAGTTAATTCACGAAGCTAATTCTGCATCACAACATGTTTCACGTAAAATGAGCTTTTGGACATTACGAGATTTTTCAGTAGTGGTATTATGTTGAAAACATTAACGATTGTTTCATAGTACTACTTACTCTGAAGCTAATTAAAAGCTGCCAGTGGGTCTTTCAGTACTGTCTAATGATGTTTGCACGTTTTCTATTGCAACTCTATAACAGCATTATAAAGTTCATACGCAAGAGGAATCACAACATTTTTAGACGCGCCGCTGGAACCCAATTGTATGCTATTTCTTGCAGATATCTGCCTAATTACACACAGAGTGTTCTATCCAGTGGACGGTGTTCCGTGAGCGTGTGGGGAGCAATCAGCAAAGATGGCCTTGGTCCCCTTGTGCGTCTGGAAGGGCCCTTCACTGCGTCACGGTACTGCGACGTCATCACTAGACACCTCGTTCCGTATGCGCTGGACGGTCCCTTCAGCGACGGCTGCTATTTTTTTCAACACGACCGCAGCCCGATCCATAAAGCACGTATCGTCCAGTCATTGCTAGAAGAACATGCTGTTTGCCAGCTTGAGTGGCCTCCATGTGGCGCCGACTTGAATCCCATAGAAAATGTCTGGGGCATGTTGAAGAAACGGCTGTCCACACGAGCCAACCGCGGCCGCACGGCCGATACGCTGTGGCAAGCGATCGCACAAGAATGGGAAAGCCTGCGCGGTCGACCGGAGATTACTGAATCTTTGTACGAGTCGATGCCCACACGCATCAATAAGGTGCTAGAAAACGGCGGACATTTCACTTCCTACTAGATCATTGAGAGACCTATGTTTCATGACACTTCTGTAAATGTCTTGTGAATAAATTCATCCCCTTCAGACACGAATTATGATGCACTGTCTGCAAATGCGTCAAATGCGCATGGCATCATTTCAAGATGCTCACTATTACATTCCAAGAAAGAAGACGAAGCAATGTGCTGTTTTGTGGAGTTTCAGTAAAAAAATTAATTAGCGTAGAACCCATTATCTAATTATTCTGAAATCCGTCAGCTTCAATGCTTGCATAAAAAGAATCAACTATTAGGCCCGAAACGCATGCACACTTGCTTTTTCGGTTGTATTCGTGTCGACCAGAGAAAAAAAAAATACTCTTGACGTTGGTCTTGGAACGTGGCACGTCGAACGATTGTCTAACATGGTAGTGTCTCCAGCAAAGTGATCATCTGCAGCAATACGCAGGACAATGAAGTTAACTGACCGCTAGTTGTCCCATCAGGAAGCGGACACGAATGTGCACACTGAGGTTTAGGTCATTTGAAGAAACACGTGGCGTGGGACGCGCCTCCGAAGTTCGAGTCCCCAAACGAGGACGCCGTGTCGCAAAGGGTTATAAAAAGAGTCATCGCACCCGATTATTTCTTATTATTGCGATAGCAATTATATGGACACTCAAAAGCAGATTTCTGCCGTCGGCGTCGCCGTCGCCGTGAGGTTCCGTATGACGTCATTTGGAGAAGAAATCGTCGCCGCGCGCCGAACGCTGTATGTGCGAGTGAAAGAGCGCGAGGGGCGCGTCTTTCACGGGGAGTGAACGCACGGCGGAGAACAAACGCGCGTTCTGCGCCGTGCTCGCTTAAGGGCTGCAGAAGTAGGCGTCTCTTTTCTCCTTTACAATCACCATATATGTAGAGCAAACGCGCCTTCTTCAGACGCGCGAGAGGCCGTGGGGGAGGGGGAGGGAAGGGAGGCGACGTTTAGCTGCGGCACCAAGTGCCTATTTATATCAGAGGCTCCAGCAACAGTCACCAACGCCGCACGCATTTTGAGCTAACGCGGGCAAAACGCCGATGGCGTCGACAACAGTTCTGCGTGTTGTTGGTACCAAAGCCGCTCACCTTACTTCGTATGACATTGCTGTGTTGCTATCGCATTCATTGCTTCGCCCTTAGGGCGAAACTGTGACATTTTTTTTCTAAATGTAACCACTATAGCAGCGCGGTGGTTCGGGCTTTGCGCAGCAAAACCTGGGCGCAGGCGATCAAATCCCGGCCGCTACTGTCACTTAGCGATGGGGGAGGAACGGAAAAATTCTGCCTACTGACTAAGCATCTGTGTCCCATGGCTGCCTCACCGCTCACTCACGCACTCACGAAAAAAAAAAAAAAAACAGCGTGGCTACGCGAAAATAGAACTGATAACAGCCGAAGAATACGCTGTCTGATTACTTGTACTGATATTCTGCTCTCAAAATATAAGCAAGTAGCCCTGGCTAACAAAGAGCGCGTCACGTTGAAAGAGATAGGTAGAAAATATTTGCGCACAGTGCGAAAATAGACAGGCCATAGATTTAAGGAGGGATGCGTCTTCAACGTAGCGCTGCTGTCGATCGCTGGTGACGTAGCGGAAGTGTCGCGAAGAGGCTCTTGGCCACGCGCTCGCGTGGTCCGCAAACTTTTGTGGTTGACTGTACATGTGTGCTCAGCATTGCATTTGAGGAAATGGTGGGTTTTGAAGTATTTAACACATCAATCAGTAATAAGCAGCAACTTGAAAGTATTAGGGAGCTTTAGAAATAGCGTACCTAAGTGGCTTTGTGTGTGCAGAAAACCCAAACCCCATTCTAGGCCCTTGGCACTCTTGCATTCTCATCTCCCCTAACTTTGGGTGCGCAAAATCTAAAACTCCCTATTATATCACTCTACTTACGTGAAGTTTATTGCAGTGCAACCTTATTACAGAATTTCGTAGTTCTGCATCGTAGACCACTGCCAGGCATACGCAAGTCTGATAAAGAACTTGTTATCCGATGTATTCAAGGTGTTTATTTGAAAGCACAGATCAAGGAAATAGCTATATATTAGCCCTTCACTTTGCCATGCAATCTGCGAACGAGAGTTATCGCTACATCACCAATCGTCTTGTGGCAAAACGTAAGTGTCATTGTCGATCCCCAGAAATCGCAGGCAGGGGCCGAAGTAACTGATCACATAATGCGAACCGTCGGCGGGGCCAACAACCTGCATCGAGATGAGAATAATGTCCACCAGCTGGCCGAGGAACATGAACCCGAGCGTGCAGAACTTGGCAAGGCCGACAGCAGGGTAGCCCAAGTAAAAGCGATCCACGCCGAACATGCCGAGGAATACGGAAAGCAATAGTGCGGTCTCGAAGGAGTAACCGTTGGTGTAGCGGCACGGAATTGCCTTCTCGAAAGTGTCCCGGCCGGTTCCGGTGCCGTTCTTGCAGACTATACCATCGGCCGCGGTGCACATAATGCGCGCTTGGTTGTCGGGGCCGCAAGTCTTGGGCTGCTGCGTGGCCGGGTCGATTTCGGGTGCCGCACAAAAGTACTGGCCCATCAGGAGCGTACTGCAGTTGGCTTCGTAAGTGCCGAGAGCTGCGCAGTTTGCGGCGATGCTTATTAGCATAGTACACGCTGCCGTTAACGTCGGCATCGCCCTTAAGCTGTCCCACGGAGTCTTTCTGAAGAAAGTTTCATTGCACAGCACACCCGATAACCCCAGAGCAGCGTGCGTGGCTTCACATTCCTTTATGCTTTCAGTTCACATGGTGAGAAAAAAAAAATATTCTCGCAAAAGAACCGCAGAATGCTAGCATTGCGGCACAACCGCAAAAGACGTGTTTACCGAAGCTACCTCTGCACCATACAACCACAGAACACCCATGCAAACTTTAGAGTAGGGAAACTGTACCTTCCACAGTGCAACGAAAATAAGCGTAGCGGTGGCGTTGTGAACTAAAGTATGCGATCGAGAGATGGCGCTGGCAAATTCTAGGAGGCTAGGTGGCGTATGCCACCGCCCGATTTAAAGGGTTCAGCCTCATCCATCCATCCAGATTCTGTTCATGCTGTATTTACAAGGATTAGAGAAAAAATCAGAGAGGAGCGGACTTGGCTTCAACCTTTCCTATTTCAAGCAAGGAGAATGGATTAAACAGTCATTACCAGGGGCTCTATTCTGGACACGCATGGCGCCTGCACGGCCGCCATTATCCGCCATCTTGGCTGTCTCATTGGCTGTCCAGAGGTCACGTGTTTCGAAATTTGTGCCGGGAAACGGAAGTTTTGCAAAATGCAATTTTGCGTTTTCGTCAGAATGACGAAGCGTGACGTGGAGCTGCAAGTTTTATCGACTAATACTTTTTTGTGGTCCTTGGCACCTATATTGCGACTTTAGCGCTTTAAAAAGAAAGTGGACGGTAGCGTGCAGAAGCTCGTGCAATGCATCTGCAATTTCGCGAATATGTGGTGGTGTTCCAAGATAGCCGGCATGTCAGTTGTTGATTGGCTGAAAGAATATCCCGTGAAGAGCGTCACAGGAAGGGCCGTTTCGTAAACGTCAATCTGACGTTGCGTGACGTTGCGCTGGGCCGCCATTGCACAGATTTTCCGCCATAATTTGTGGTGCGACGAGCCGCGCGAATTATGGTAATGAGCGACCATATGCAGTGTCAGTCTAGAGGCATGCGTATCGCCGCATTTTCCCTGTCATTTGGGGCCATGAAAATCTTTTGTTCACAACGCGTGCTCATAGCATTTGAATCGCTCTCGGGTGGTGTTGGCATTTGTGTTTTGAACCATCATTTCTATTAAAAACACGTTTATTTGAAATAATATTGGTGGAAACTAGCAAACTTTCTGTGACATTTCGCACTTTTCACTATTGTGTTTGTATTGTAATCAATATTAATGACTTTTCGCGTCATCAAAGGCTATGACAACGGTGACTTTTTAATTTACAAAAAGAAATGTACGCAAGACGGCGCCTTGAAGTTTCCTCTCGCGGTGCGAGTAAGCAGCGAAGTGCACAAGAGATGGCATTGCCAGCGTTTGCGTCACTCAAGAGGATACCTGTGGCGCGCGCAACGCTATCGATGATATTCGGTCGCTTCTCAGCCAGACGAGTCGGGCTGAGTCACTTGCGGATCACGAGATAGCGATAACGCGGCCTAGAGCGTGCGCTGATCATCACTGGCAGGTCGCGTATGTTGTCTCAAGGTAGAAAGCAAGCGCGTGGGCGCCAATATACGATGACTCATTCCGTTTCCCGAGGACACGCATCCTAGCTAATGAAGCAGACGACAGCCAGCGCGCATGCAGACGACGGAAGCGAGAAACGATTTTGATGGAATAATCGTACGCTTTGAGCTAGCTGCTTTATTTTTACTGGGAAGGAAAACTGTTTTGCTTTATCAACCACGCTATGTTCAATGTCTACATTACAGTTTCTTAGGCGAAACGTCAAATTTGCGTCACGTTACGAAAGCAAAACGGGGCCATCAGCGCCATTTTGTAAGCGTCGCGCCTACGTCACGCCTCGAAGAAAATGGCGGAATGTCCAGAATAGCGGCTCAGGACTGATGTATGCGGATGACATTGTACTTATGGCAGACAGCAAGGAAGACTTGCAGAGATTAATGGACATCTGTGGTAAAGAGGGAGATAGCTTAGGTTTGAAGTTTAGTAAAGAAAAATCGGCAGTCATGACTTTTAATGATAATCAGGGCAGCGAGCATAGGATACAGGAGGTTACGCTGGAGGTGGTGAATAAGTACAAATATCTTGGAGTGTGGATAAACAATGGGGCTGAGTATATATACCTAACGGAACATGAAAAATATGTGACGGCTAAAGGTAGCAGAAATGCAGCTGTGATGAAAAATAGGGCACTGTGGAATTACAATAGGTACGAAGTGGTGAGAGGGATTTGGAAAGGGGTGATGGTCCCTAGTTTGACTTTTGGCAATGCGGTCCTGTGCATGAGATCAGAGGTTCGAGCAAGGTTGGAAGTTAAGCAGTGAGGGGTAGGTAGACTGGCTCTGAGAGCACACGGAAATACACCAAATCAGGGGGTACAGGGTGACATGGGATGGACGTCATTCGAGGGCAGGGAAGCCAGCAGCAAGATAGAATTTGAGGAGCGATTGAGAGAAATAGCAGAAAAGCGGTGGGCAAGGAGAGTTTTCAGTTATTTGTACATGAGGAATGTTGATACAAAATGGAGGGAGCGGACCAGAAAACTGTCAATCAAATATTTGGACTGCAGGAGGGGTGCAAACCAGGAAACAGCGGTTAAGAAAAAGGTTAAGGGGAAACAGAGAGGGGTCTGTGGAAAACGGGGATGCAGACGAAATCATCACTGGGAACATACCGAACTTTCAAGCAAGAAATTGCCAAAGAAAATATCTACGATAATTCTAGGGGAAGCTCTTTGTTGTTTGAAGCCAGGACGGGAGTATTGCGGACTAAGATGTACCGAGTCAAGTACCAAGGTATAGACACGTTGTGCTGTGCGTGTGGAGAAGAAGAGGAAACGGCTGAACACCTCATACTTTTCTGTAAAGGGCTTAACCCTACAGTGCAAGGCAACGGGGCTGATTTTTTCAAAGCATTGGGGTTTAGGGACAGTGAAGGCAAAATAGACTTTAAGCGGGTAGAAATAACCAAACAGAGGTTATCTGATTGGTGGATAAAATCAAGGCAGGGGTGAAATTTCACCCACCACAAAGTACAAAATATGTTAATAGTCATGGCTAGGTGGCGTATGCCACCGCCCGGTTTAAAGGGTTCAGCCTCATCCATCCATCCATCGAAGCTCTTTGTTGTTTGAAGCCAGAGCCGCTATTCTGGACATTCCGCCATTTTCTTCGAGGCGTGACGTAGGCGCGACGCTTACAAAATGGCGCCGATAGCCCCGTTTCGCTTTCGTAACGTGACGCAAATTTGATGTTTCGCCTAAGAAACTGTAATGTAGGCATTGAACATAGCGTGGTTGATAAAGCAAAACAGTTTTCCTCCCCAGTGAAAATAAAGCAGCTAGCTCAAAGCGTACGACTATTCGATCAAAATCGTTTCTCGCTTCCGTCGTCTGCATGCGCGCAGGCTGTCGTCTGCTTCATTAGCTAGGATGCGTGTCCTCGGGAAACAGAATGAGTCATCGTATATTGGCGCCCACGCGCTTGCTTTCTACCTTGAGACAACATACGCGACCTGCCAGTGATGATCAGCGCCCGCTCTAGGCCGCGTTATCGCTATCTCGTGATCCGCAAGTGACTCAGCCCGACTCGTCTGGCTGAGAAGCGGCCGAATATCATCGATAGCGTTGCGCGCGCCACAGGTATCCGCTTGAGCGACGCAAACGCCGGCACTGCCATCTCTTGTGCACTTTGCTGCTTACTCGCACCGCGAGAGGAAACTTCAAGGCGCCGTCTTGCGTACATTTCTTTTTGTAAATTAAAAAGTCACCGTTCTCATAGCCGTTGATGACGCGAAAAGTCATTAATATTGATTACAATACAAACACAATAGTGAAAAGTGCGAAATGTCGCAGAAAGTTTGCTAGTTTCAACCAATATTATTTCAAATAAACGTGTTTTTAATAGAAATGATGGTTCAAAACACAAATGCCAACACCACCCGAGAGCGATGCAAATGCTATGAGCACGCGTTGTGAACAAAAGATTTTCATCGCCCCAAATGACAGGGAAAATGCGGCGATACGCATGCCTCACCACTGTCATTGCATATGGCCGCTCATTACCATAATTCGCGTGGCTCGTAACACCACAAATTATGGCGGAAAATCTCTGCAATGGCGGCCGAGCGCAACGTCACGCAACGTCAAATTGACGTTTACAAAACGGCCCTTCCTGTGACGCTCTTCACAGGATATTCCTTCAGCCAATCAGCAAGCGGACATGCCGGCTATCTTGGAACGCCACCACATATTCGCGAAATTACAGATGCATTGCACGAGCTTCTGCACGCTACCGTCCACTTTCTTTTTAAGCTCTAAAGTCGCAATAGATGTGCCAAGGACCACAAAAAAGTATTAGTCGATAAAGTTTGCAGCTCCACGTCACGTTTCATCATTCTGACGAAAACGCAAAATTGCATTTAGCAAAACTTCCGTTTCCCGGCACAAATTTCAAAACACGTGACCTCCGGACAGCCAATGAGACAGCCAAGATGGCGGATAATGGCGACCGTGCAGCCGCCATGCGTGTCCAGAGTGTCCAGAATAGAGCCAGGACGGAAGTAGGGTTGCCAGATTGGGCTATTAGTAGCCAAACTGGGCTACTTTTTACGCGGCTTGGCGTTGAAAATTACAGTGCATTGTAATTTCCGGGTCCTGGGGACCACGTCAGCGCTGACAAAATTTGGGAACGCCGGTTTATGAAAACCCAAAGTTTATTGCTGCTAAAAACTTATGTAGGCAATCTCGAAGGCTGTGTTTTTAGGCAATGTCGACGCTGAGTGGATGGTGTTAAGTCATCGCTGCAGTGTTTACACGTCTTTCCAGGCTAAGCTCTCTTTTTGTTTTGGTTTCGGCGCCATCTGGTGCCGCTTCACGCGTGGTTCAGTAAGAAAACCGTTTTCAAAACTAAGCATGGGCAAGTGGGCGAAATACAGCCGTGCGTATAAGAAGGAATGGGAGAAGGACCCCTCTTTCAAAGGTAAATTTTAATTTATGCGCATATTTGGTTTTAAAAGCGTCTGCATGGTGGTGCGTTGTTTCGGAATGGAGTAAGAAATTCGGCAAATTTCTTACTCTATTACAAAATGCCCGAAATTCATTCCGCATTCGAAGGCAACTATTGCATCTGCAAAGCATAAAGCCATTCAAAATTTAAAATATTGCAGTTGAGAATGAAGATGATTTAAGGTAGGGTCAAGGGCTTGCCTGAGGCTCCCCCATGATCACGTACTCGCTCGTTGTCTGCCGTTATCTGAAGATCGGTAGCCACGGCAGCGGTGCGCGTGGAGGACAGCTGCCGTTCGGTCCCCTCTTGCCCTTCTAGTCTTTGGAGACACACCTGCAGATATTGCCGGCCCACTGGCTTTATTAAAGAAACGATAATCGAATGCGCTATAGGATATTTATTGCGTTTCCTTTTTACAGAAGCAAGAACGCACGTGCGCCATTTTCAGTTAGTGTGACGTAGTGACGGTAGCGGGGAGTGCGCCAGCCTGGTCGAGCCGATTGTGTTCGCGAAGAACGGGTTATCAGAGTGCTCGGGCTCGTTTCCTTTACTGTTGTCTGCCCCCGCGGGCTGACCACCCGTAAAATGAGTATTTTTGGAACGTGAGAATGCTTTCACTAGGTTTAACAAAAGTGGTTGTCTATGATAACAGGTAAATGAGCAAGAGGTATTTCCTTTTATTGCTATAGCAATTATATGGTCACTCCAAGCGCATTTCTACCGTGGTCGTGGTCGTCGCTGTGAGGTTGCGTCTAAAGTTCAAACACGGTAACATCGTAGCCGCGCGCATATGTGTTCCCTAATGGAATTACATTTCTTAATTTTTTTCAAGTCACACTGAAGGTAAGGTACACATATGTACAGCCCCCTCGGAAATTTGGCAACACACGCATTCGTGCCTGCATTCACAGAAACTTACGCACACGTTTTCAGATTGCACAAATCTTGCCAGAGAATCCCTGTTTAAAAATTGCACAGTTCAACGCTTCGACACTAATACCACCTGGGTTATTGCCAGCGCCGTAATCCAGGTACGTGGCAATTGAAACTGTAAACTTTAATTCACCTCTTCTGCTACGGGCCAGCAGGTCGTTCCGTTTTTGCACTATTGCAGTCACAACTGTCCCTTCGCACGAGGAAAATGCGAGAAGGTTTCAAGTTTCTCCTGCCTCTAAGCGGTAGCATTTGCTAACTCAGCGTCAAGCTGCTTTCGAGTAAAAAATACAAACTTGAGATACAGAAAGAGAGAGAGCGGGATAGAAATGACATGGTTATTTTATTAATCAAGATTAGGAAAGGCATCACTATTCTAAAATGCATTGAGCTCGGGCCGCCCCTTCGGCACTCGATCGTGACCAGCCGAAGCTGATCCTAGAAGCTGGAGCTGGCAGTATTGTGCCCGACACTTATAGAAAAATGCCTCGAGTAAAGCGAGGCGTGAACTAAAGTTAGCTCACAACGTGGCGCAGTAAATACTGATAGCGTCATGAATCAATCGGAAACGAAATCCTTCGGCTCGTTGTAACAATAAGTGGTGTCCAAATCCACGTCTGAGTGGCAGCTCTCACTAGAATTCTTCACGCAGATCTTGAGGCTACTGTTGTGCTGATTGCATGCGGCGGAAGTAATTTTGGACCAGGAAATACGCGGTTAGGGTGCCTCGATGCCAGCGCCGCCGTTCAGGGTGGTGCCAACCTTTGACCGCCCCCGCGCCGCCGCTTTCTCGCTGCGACGCCATATTGTGTCACAGCGAGCCGTTGCGATTGCTTGGTGCCAGTGCTGAGTTCGAGGCACAGTGCGCGCGGATGCTTCGCGGACGCTTCTACTTGCTAGACAGTGTTCAGCCGCATGACTGACAAGCTATCAAGTGCATCGTGTCGACATGACGGGCTGTTGTGTTCCCAAGTGTGCCGGATCGACGCGTGAAGGACTGCGTTGTTTTCGCTTCCCCCGGGACCCAGAGCGACGGAAGAGATGGGAAGCCCAAGTAAAGCGCGATCACTGGAAGGCAACGGATAACTCCTGCATTTGCGAGGTAAGTGTCAAGAATGTTTAGACTACCGCACCGTGTTTTTCATTTAAATAAGAAAGTATTCTCTGATTCTCGCTCACGTACCTACGTTCGCTCACGAACTAAGTAAGCACTGCACCGATGCTGTCTGAGTAGCGTATGGTTTGCGAGCGCGCGTCGCATAGGCTTTTTTTGTTTTGATGGGCGCAGTCTGTACCCTTACTTTAAGGACTGACGAAGATGCTTAGCCGCGAAGTAGTCTTACATTAGCTACGAATAGTCACGTAAGCCACCTATTTTCCTTTTTCACGGGAAGCACACATCGTGTGTGTCTCTTGTTTCTTTTTTTTTTTCGGTACTGGTTATTTGGGACTAAAGAACGCAGTGCTTCGTTTGGGGAGAGCGGCTGTTTTGTACGTGGTAAGCGAAACATTGTGATTTTCTCTGATTTTTCTGGAGATATCTTGCGGACCCCAGGGTGTTACGTTACATAGCTGATTTTTTAGACTTGTACATATTTGTAGCGTGGTGATCGTAAGCCGATGGTCATTCGTGCTCATTCCCGATCGTAGTGGGTACTGTGACAGTCTTTAAATGCCTGTGCACGGTATGCCCAGGTGTAGTAGAGTTAAGGGGCATCATGGGACCAAAATGTTTCGGCGCTTTCTGGCATGGTGTCTGTTGTAGCCTGTGCATTTCTTCGAAACGTGTAAAGCGAGGTAATGGGGTTCTCTGTATGGGTTCTCTGTATTTACAAGGCAACTTTTCATATCAATAATCACTTTTGTTGTTTTACCTGTACTTAGAAACACTTTGAAGAGGACCAGTACGAGGGAAATCGACAGGATGGGCGCCGTCTGTTAAAGTCAACAGCCCTACATCATCATGGACTATATTTTCGAAGTGAAAAACATTGCTAATCTCTATTTGACTGTCTTAGTTTCATTTACGGTTTTTGTACGTGATATGTATGCAGTGTTGTTTATTTTTTCAACGTAGTTATCAGTGTTCTAATGGTTATTTATGAAATGTTCTGTACTCGCCATCGATGTGTTTGGCTGATGCGACGTATTCGATGGTAGCTGATGTATGTATTCTGGCTGGATATCTTGATTAATATTACCCGCGGTTGCGTTTTCTTGTTTGCATTCTTGTTTTCGATTTATATTGTGTGTAATAAGGTTGATGTACTCGTTTGAACCCCCCCCCCCCCCCCCATGTAATGAATAAATAAAAAAAAAAACTCTCTCTATCCCGAATTGTGTGTCGAGCCTACCTTGCGAATTAATTTTTTTATCTCGTCTTTCAACATAACCTTCAGGCGCCACACAGTACATATAATTTTTCATGTAAATATCTCTTTCATGATTGATTGTACTAGACATTATAAGTAAATGTATTTTGTGCATCGTTTGATTTCTTGTGTGTACTACGCAAGATTGACACAGACACGTTACGTTACATTTTTCTCTACAGCACTAACTAAACCTTATTTTCACATCGCAGTTATTTTACACCAGCTTAATCCTGTCAGCACACAGTTTTGTGGGCAAAAAAAGCAAAAATTGCGCGTAGATATCGTCAAATAATTGCAACGAACGCGAAGAGCACGCGCAACGCAAGGGAAACTAACCGCCGTGCGCGAGTGGCTGGCTACGGTAATGGAGGCGTGACGTGTAAACCAAAATACAACAGCGAAAAAGAAAAACTTCCACACACAGGGGGTCGCAAACCTTATATACCAAGCATCGAAGCGCAAAAAAAAAAAAAAATAGTGCGTATTTTAAACATACACACGGCATATTAAATGTGATTGAATTAGGCAACTTGGGGCATGTTCCCGGCGCCATACATTTACGTCTTCGACCTTCGACGAGTTAACGGCTATTGGTTATAAAGATATGCAGATGGGACACCGATAAAAAACATACTCATCAAGGCAAAGCACTTGGAAGCGCGCCGCGAGTAACACTTTATGAACGCAAGTGAACCATCTGCACCATCTATAAGACACCTGCAGAACATCATCAAACTTTTGGCTATGTTTTTGGCTATTTTTGGGTCACAAGAAATTTGGGCCTGGCTATTTTTGGGCTACATTTTGAAATCATTTGGCTATTTTTTGTTGGGGCCATCTGGCAACCCTAGACGGGAGTATTGCGGACTAAGATGTACCGAGTCAAGTACCAAGGTATAGACACGTTGTGCTGTGCGTGTGGAGAAGAAGAAGAAACGGCTGAACACCTCATACTTTTCTGTAAAGGGCTTAACCCTACAGTGCAAGGCAACGGGGCTGATTTTTTCAAAGCATTGGGGTTTAGGGACAGTGAAGGCAAAATAGACTTTAAGCGGGTAGAAATAACCAAACAGAGGTTATCTGATTGGTGGATAAAATCAAGGCAGGGGTGAAATTTCACCCACCACAAAGTACAAAATATGTTAATAGTCATGGCTAGGTGGCGTATGCCACCGCCCGGTTTAAAGGGTTCAGCCTCATCCATCCATCCATCCATCTCTCTCGAGTGAAGCCGACGTGAAGTTGGTTCTTTATTCTATGGCGGACGTGTCGAGTTGAGGTGCCGTTTCAGCGCAGCAGGAGCAGCGTGCCAAAGAGATGCATGGATGGATGGATGGAAAACTTTAATGAACGTCCTGAGGTACGCGACTCAGCGCGCAGCGGACCGCTCCCACGTTGGGACAGTCAGGCCAAAGAGATAAGTTTTCTTATTTTATAGTTCCTCTTTGTTTTGTTTTTTGTAGAAGGGTTAGCCTAGCCAAGCAATCTTTATAACGTACTTATTTTCATACTTTTTCACTTTCTTGGTCTTCGAGCTTAGGTAAAAGTAGGTAACAAATTGTTTTTTTTTTTTTTTTTTTTTTTTTTTTTTTTTGTCACATCCACGCCTTGATAGTACGAGATGATGGTTAGTACTCGGGGAAACCCACGCGAGCGTTGTTCTGAGTGCGAGCGTTCTTACGCGTTGGAAGAAACGCGGTTTAAGTCTGCACGCGCAGCGAACGGTGCCGATTTTATCTGTAGGATGTGTGTGCTAGGGTCGCGGCTAGACCGTCTCGAGCAAGAGAAAGATAAGCTAGCTAAGCGGGTTGGAAAGCTTGAAAAGGAACTTAAAAGTGAGCAGAGGGAGGAGGTAGAAGAAAAGCTAGTTAACGTAGAGATGCAGCTGAGGGCCACCATTCAGCAAAGCAATGGTGAACCCATCTAGGCGAGCACCGTGAATGGAGCTGGCTCCGATGCGAGTGCAGAGACAGCCGAACCCGCCACGCCGGGAGGCAGTGGGGGAACCGTCAGTGATAGTCACGAGGGGGATACCACTGACGCAGCCGCGGAAGAGAACAAAGCCAAGACAAGGATAAGACAGGAGGGGAGGTCATTGTGACATGGGGGGGCAGCTTTCGGCGGTGAGGGGGAAGAAAAGCGTCGAGTAGTCTTTGTTGGGGATTCAAACATGCGTAGAGTAGAACCGGCGATAACAGAGAGGGTAGGTGCAGGCGAACGAGTCCAGGTTAGCGCGCTTCCGGGAAAGCCGATTAGAGAGGTGATAGCGAAGGCCAAGGAAGGCATGTGGGACACAATGGAGGAGAGACACCTAGTGGTGATAATGGGCGGAGTGATTGATGTACTGCACGGACGAGGAGCAGGGATCACAAAGCAAATAGCCAAAGGGGTCACCGACCTGCGGAATGTTTCAAAGGAAGTGCAAATCGCGGTGTGCACGGTGCCAGAGGTTGAAAGGCAGGGCTATGAAATTGAAAGGGTAATTCTTGCAGTAAACAGAGAAATTTGCACTCTAGCTAAAGCAATAAATTTTACGGTCATTGACATCAACCGAGAAGTGCACCTAGCAGGCCGCGAAGACGCTTTTGTGGTTGACAGGATACATTTTAGCGAAAGGGTAGCAACACCGGTCGGACGTCGATTCGCAGCGCGAGCTGTAGCTTTTTTAGGCGGGCCCCAGGCAATCAGGAAACAGGATTAAGTATTGAACTAATTAGGTGAGGTCTGAAGTTCCAAAGGGTAAACGAGACATGTAAAGAGCATTTATGGATTCGTGGCACATGGCAAGGTAAAAAGACGTGGCTGGGAGTAGCTTACCTTTGGACAGGTAGTGACTAGTGATAGCAGAGAAAAAAATAAGGAATTGGTTGATTGCATTAGAAGCGATATTAATGAGTTCAGTAAATCGGGCCAGTGATATTAGTGGGAGATATGAACGCTCACATGGACGATTTAGACGGATATATTGATTACAACGGCTCTCTAGTGCTGGATCTGTGTGATGAACAGAACCTTATAGTAGTTAACAGGGAGAATAAGTGTCATGGACAGGTAACGTGGCAATGCGGAAACAGGCAGTCATGTATCGACTACACCTTAGTCTCAGAAATGGTCTACGAACAACTAGACCAAATGATAATAGACGAATATGGAAAAAATAGCCTGGGAAGCGATCATAGACCTTTAGCATTAAATTTTTGGCGAGATACTAGCGCAGAACATGAACCAATAGCCTCAGAATTTTTAAAAATGAATGACGAGCAAATAACAGAGATCGCAAACAACATAGAGAAGAAAATTGAGGATTTTCCTACAGCAGTCTGGGAATATAAGGAACTGGTGGACGTTATGCAGCATGAAATAATGCGGACACGGCAAAACAATTGTTGGATTGGCAAGAGGAAACCACGTAAGTGGTGGAACAAGGAAATAAAACAAGCTATAGAAGAGCGTAAAGAGGCATCTAGGGCTCATCGAGAAGCCAAGAAGTTGGGATTACAAGAAGAAGAGGTGCTCCTTAGATGGAATACATACCGAGAAAAGAAAACGGTTGCGAGTGAGCTCGTGCAAGAGAAAATTAAATGCGCAAGTGAACGTTGGGTGCATAACATTCACAAAAGAGACAAAAGCGCTCCAAAAAGATTCTGGAACCATATGAAAGCACTCGGAGCTCCAACTAAAAACTCGCAAACGGCTATAAGGGATGAAGACGGTAACATCTACGAAGGAGATGATGCGATGCGGTACATCACAGATGTTATTAGGGATAACTTCGGCACGAGAAAAAGCGCAGTTCAGACAACAGATCCAGAAACAGCAGAGAGGCCAGAGAGATCAAAATTTAGCATAGAAAGCTTTTATTGGAAAAAGGCAGCAGAAAATGTCCAATACAGCAAATCCCAATACTGCTAATCAAAAACCTCGGTCCAAAAAGCAAGGCACTGCTGACTAATGCCATAGAGCAAGTGGTGAGAACAAAGAAAATTCCCGTTGGATGGCGTGAAAGCAAGATGAATCTCATCTACAAAGGCAAAGGAGATAATTAGGATAAGACGAGCTCGTACAGGCCAGTTACAGTAACGTCGGTGATATATAGAATGGCAATGCAAGCCATAAAATTAGAACTGTCGAAGTGGGTGGAGAAAAACGATGTATTGGGGGAACTACAGAATGGGTTCAGGCCAGGCAGACGCTTAGAAGACAATATGTTTGTACTAACTCAGTGCATAGAGATTTCAGTAGCTCAGAAAAGACCTTTATGGATAGCATTTCTAGATATTAAAGGAGCGTATGACAATGTAGAAAGGAAATTGTTGTGGGATATTCTTCAACACGAAGGCATAGATGACGATTTCGTGGAGCTGCTGAGGGATATATATAGAAACAACCAAGTACAAGTGGTATGGGAAGGTAGAAAAGGAAATGAAATGGTGGGAATTCACCGAGGATTGAAGCAAGGATGCCCTCTGTCACCATTGTTGTTCACGCTTTACGTCAAGAGTATAGAAAGACGACTGGAAAACAGCGAATTAGGTTTTGATTTATCCTACATGCGTAATGGACAAATGGTGCAACAGAAAGGTCCCCGGACTGATGTACGCAGACGACATTGTGCTACTAGCGGACAATAAAAAAGATTTACAGATACTTGCGAATATCTGTGGGAATGCAGCGACAAATCTAGGCCTTAAGTTTAGCACAGAGAAATCAGGAATTATGATCTTTAATGAACACACGAGTAACTTAGTGGTGTCAATTCAACAGCAAGTAATACCCATAGTGAAGCAATATAAGTACCTCGGCGTACACATAAACGAAGGAAAGAATTACTCAAACAACCACCAAGATAATCTGAAAATAAAGGGGAAGCGGAATGCAGCAATAATGAAACACAGAGCACTGTGGGGCCACAATAAGTATGAGGTGGTGCGTGGAATCTGGAAAGGAGTAATGGTGCCAGCGCTAACATTCGCAAATGCCATTATATGCTTAAAATCGGATATATTGGCGGGTTTGGAAGTTAACCAAAGATCAGTAGGCCGATTGGCTTTGGGAGCCCACGGTAATACCACAAATGAGGCAGTGCAGGGTGGCATGGGCTGGGCCGCTTTTGAAGTCAGAGAAGCACAGAGCAAAATTAGTTTTGAAGAAAGGCTCAGGAACATGGATGAAAATAAATGGGCGGCTAAAGTGCACAAGTATCTCTACATGAAAAGCGTAGACGCAGAATGGAGGAAGAGGTCAAGGAAGTTGGCAACCAAGTACAGGATAATCGAAACTGCAAATAGACAACCAGGAGTCATCAGAAAGAAAGTGAGAGAAATAGAGACCGTGAATTGGATGCAAAGAATGTAAGGGAAAAAAAATCACAGCATATCCACGGGGTGAATGATGATGAGTGGGCGAAGCTCCGGAGGGAATCATCGGATCTCCCGCTTAAGGGGACGCTAGCACAAACTCGTTAGAAACGTGCAGTACTCTCTAGTAAGGGGGAGCGGCCACAGCGTCTTTTACGCAGCCATTTACACATGCCGGAACGTGCACCGCGTTTGCCGACGCCATCACATGACTGCTGAGAGAGTATACCCCCCGTATTCATAAACGCTCCTCGACTTGAACTTGACTTGCCACCGCTTTGGGCAGCGCGTTCGAAACGCGTTGAAGGTAAGGCGGAGAGGCCACAGCGTCTTACACCAGCTTCTTACACGGGCCGTAACGCGCTAGCACAAACGCGTTAGAAACGCGCTAGAAACGCGGCCTTTCGTTAATGTTGGGTATTTATTGCCATCGTGGTGCGTGTGTCCATATCCGCTTCGTGGCGTAGTGGGCTAACGCCGCGCGCCCGGAAGCGAGGGGTCCCTGGTTCGATTCCGCGCTACGAACACAACTTCGGAATTTTTTTCTCATTTTTCTCAGACTGGTTACACACTACTGGCTGCACACTACTACTACGACGACGGGGACGGAACGGGTGCCGCTATAAGGAGCTTCGCCCCTAAAATGACAATGGAGATTTACAAGAATAAGAAGAAAGAAATTAGAAGGGAAAATCTGTACGATAACACAAAGGGCAGTGCCTTGCTATTTGAGGCTCGAGCCGGTTGCCTAAGGACGAAAACATATCGGAACAAATATTCGGAACTAGATGAGACATGTGCATGCTGCAGTAAAGATCCAGAAACCACTCAGCACATCCTGATAGAATGCGACGGGATCCACCCAGCGAGAACCGTAGGTAACGTGCAACTCCCAGAAGCGCTTGGTTTCAAAGTGGAAGTATAGTGTTCTAGAATAGGGGTAGTGGGCTCAGATGACGGCTCCGCTTGAGGCCCTTGATGTCGCCTCCGAGAGATGGCGCTACAAACATTCTCACCTGAAACGTTTTGCAGTCTGGCGTGTACGCTATGCGGGTTATTTCACTGCATAGCGTAAATCTAAATAAGTTCTTGCTATCTGTATTACCGGAAAGGCGTCAATTCGCATTTTGTGATATATATATATATATTCTGATGAAGGCCGGACCCCGGCCGAAACGTCTATAAACCGCTTCATACGCGCGTCTACTTCACTGTATATATATATATATATATATATATATATATATATATATATATATATATATATATATAGTAACTGGATTTTTCAATGGGCCAAGCGTATTTAGGAAAATCAGAAGCACAACTTCGCGGTTATCTTAGGTTTATTATTTTCCCAACAGTTTCGGTCGGTGTACCGACCTTTTTCAAGGGATACAGGAAAATCTTGCAACAGTCTTTTTATATCTTCAGGTAGAGAAAAAAGTCGCCAAAAAAAGGTGAGAAAGGAGAGATAGAGAGATATATAACAAAGTTGAACATGAAAAAAAAAAAGGGGGGGGGGGGGAGGGAGAGTTAAAGGAAAGACACCAAGACCTGGTCGTGCCAGACAAAGCAAAGGGCAAGGTCGCTGTTAAGCGTGTTTCACATGCACAATTGACGGACACGCCTGTCATGTTAAGTTGAACATGCAAAAAAAAGAGAGAGAGAGGGTTAAAGGAAAGAGTTAAAGGAAAGACACCAAGACCTGGTCGTGCCAGACAAAGTAAAGGGCGAAAGATGAGAAACACGAAATAAGAAGAAATAACCTGCAAATGTAGTAACAGCGTGGCGAAATCAGCATGAAATTGAAAAGCAAGGGCAAAACACGATAAACACGAACGAAGAAGCAGCATGCAAATATGACAGTAACAGCGTGGCGAAATCAGCATGAAATTGAAATTGAAAATCAAGGGCAAAACACGAGAAACACGAAACAAGAAGAAATAACCTGCAAATATAATAGTAACAGCGTGGCAAAATAAGCATGAAATTAAAAAGCAAGGCACAATAATGTGGGTGGTTCGGTCCGCTCCCCCACTGGGGTAGTGGGCATTCTTTCGACATCACGCACGTGTTCGGCTTGCCTATGCGGGGATTAAGTTCTGATTTTAGCTAATTTAACTTATGGACAAAGAAACGAGAGGTTTCCCATGTGTTCATTTATGCCGTGCGTGATTGTTCTAAATTTGTGGATAAAATATGACTCTCTTTGTTCCCGTTCACGAGAAGAGCGGAAGCCTGACTGGAGAAGAGTGACACGTATTTTATCAAATGAATGCTCAGGCAGACTGATATGTTTTGAAAATGGGAGATGTGGTAGTGCGCGGGTGTGCGCTCTGTGGTTATTTAGACGGAGTCTGAACGCGGTTCCAGTCTGGCCTATATACTGTTGGTCGCAGACTTCACAATGGAGCATGTAGATCACATTGCTGCTGTCACAATTTAGAGGTTCCTTAATTTTGAATGCGAAATCAGAGGAAGTAGCCTTAGCAAGACAGGTTGAAGTCATGTGCTTACAGACCTTGCAGCGGGGTTTACCACAAGGTCTGCAGCCTGATTCTATGTTTTGAACCGTGGTTGTCCTAGCTCTGACGAGGATATCTCTTAGATTTCTTCCCCGGCGATATACTTATATATATATATATATATATATATATATATATATATATATATATATATATATATAAAACTTTATTATTGTGACTGCGACGGCTCGGGAGGCGTTATCGATGACCTCGCGAGTGCATGAATTTGGGCGCTGGTTCGCCACTAAAGTGGGCAGCTTGCGGTAGTTTGTAGCAGTTACTGTGACGATAATGTGAGCGCGATGATTCGCTTCTAGTACTAGTTATCACCCTGTAATCGTCCACTGCGATCCACTAAGGCCAGCGTCGAGCTAGCGCCGCTCTCATTAGCAGTGGACCGTTGCCAAAGCTGACAGCACTTGGTCAAGTTGCGGACAGTTTTCTTGCATCATAAATGCATATACACGACGTGGTGGTACACATCGCCGGAAAGAAAAACACGGCGCGTATATTTATGAAAAATTGTTTTCCTTAAAATAACAAACAAGCTTATTTCTAATTGTATACAATAATTCGAGCAATGATTTCAGCGAGCGGGCGGCATTGCTCATTGAGCGCATAAAATTGCTTTTATTTTCGAATGCACTTTCAAGTTCGTACATTTTATTAGGAACAGCATCGAAACAAAAACGATGTAAAATATTGTTGCAGCAGTGAAAAATAGGCAAAAAGGAGCCCAACCGAAGAATACTCGAAGAACTGCACAGATTGCAAAAATATTACAAAGCTCCGGCCCTGTTAGTGCATGCAGGTAATATTTCTGTTTACAACAATAACAATGTTTACAAAAAAAAAACATTTGTTTTTCTGATAGAGCACACACTAGATCATTTTAAGAGCATGCTTAAGAATATGCAGTACGGCGAAATAAAATAAAAAAAAAAAAAAAAAAAAAAAAAACTCTTTGCCGTGAACGAAGTCCCCGATTATGTAACGCGGTTCAAAGTGCAATTCGCACACGGCACATGTTTGGTCAAGCTTCTTTTCTTCGCAGTGTAAGTTCCTTTCCCACTGTTGTCTCCTTTCTTCGTATTGTGGGACGCTGAAAAGAGGCGCCTTCGGCGAGCCTGTCGGGCACCCTGGTGCAAAACAGTAATTGCGCCGGCGACTAGGCATAGTTTCTTAGCGCACCGTAGAACGAGCACAAAGGATGTCCGAGGACGTTGCACAGACAAGTCGACGAACGTTGCACTTTACAAAAACAATCAAAGTCAAGTCGATTCGCGTCCTCGTGTGCAGACTGCAGCAAGCGAATGGCAGTGACAGGAGCGCATGCGCTGGCGCGGGTCTTCAGGATGGATGGATGGATGGATGGATGAGGCTGAACCCTTTAAACCGGGTGGTGGCATACGCCACCTAGCCATGACTATTAACATATTTTGTACTTTGTGGTGGGTGAAATTTCACCCCTGCCTTGATTTTATCCACCAATCAGATAACCTCTGTTTGGTTATTTCTACCCGCTTAAAGTCTATTTTGCCTTCACTGTCCCTAAACCCCAATGCTTTGAAAAAATCAGCCCCGTTGCCTTGCACTGTAGGGTTAAGCCCTTTACAGAAAAGTATGAGGTGTTCAGCCGTTTCCTCTTCTTCTCCACACGCACAGCACAACGTATCTATACCTTGGTACTTGACTCGGTACATCTTAGTCCGCAATACTCACGCGTCCTGGCTTCAAACAACAAAGAGCTTCCCCTAGAATTATCGTAGATATTTTCTTTGGCAAAAGTTCGGTATGTTCCCAGTGCTGATTTCGTCTGCATCCCTGTTTTCCACAGACCCCTCTCTGTTTCTTTAACCTTTTTCTTAACCGCTGTTTCCTGGTTTGCACCCCTCCTGCAGTCCAAATATTTGATTGACAGTTTTCTGGTCAGCTTCCTCCATTTTGTATCAACATTCCTCATGTACAAATAACTGAAAACTCTCCTTTCCCACCGCTTTTCTGCCATTTCTCTCAATCACGGCCGCCTGGATCGACGCGCGCAGCAGGGTTGCAACCCCGCCGCGCGCGCCGATCCAGGCGGCCGTGTCTCAATCATAGAGTTTCTAAAATATGAAACTCTATGCTCTCAATCGCTCCTCAAATTCTATCTTGCTGCTGGCTTCCCTGCCCTCGAATGACGTCCATCCCATGTCACCCTGTACCCCCTGATTTGATGTATTTCCGTGTGCTCTCAGAGCCAGTCTACCTACCCCTCACTGCTTAACTTCCAACCTTGCTCGAACCTCTGATCTCATGCACAGGACCGCATAGCCGAAAGTCAAACTAGGGACCATCACCCCTTTCCAAATCCCTCTCACGTACCACTTCGTACCTATTGTAATTCCACAGTGCCCTATTTTTCATCACAGCTGCATTTCTGCTACCTTTAGCCGTCACATATTTTTCATGTTCCGTTAGGTACTCAGCCCCATTGTTTATCCACACTCCAAGATATTTGTACTTATCCACCACCTCCAGCGTAACCTCCTGTATCCTATGCTCGCTGCCCTGATTATCATTAAAAGTCATGACTGCCGATTTTTCTTTACTAAACTTCAAACCTAAGCTATCTCCCTCTTTACCACAGATGTCCATTAATCTCTGCAAGTCTTCCTTGCTGTCAGCCATAAGTACAATGTCATCTGCATACATCAGTCCTGGTAATGACTGTTTAATCCATAGAGTTTCATATTACTATATTTATTTAGAAACTCTATGGTTTAATCCATTCTCGAAATCGAGGGTTCGACGGAAGCCCGTCTGGTCGGGATGAAACATGAGGCAACAAAACGACAGACCCCGCGCGACCCAAATAAAAGCTAAAAAATACTAAAAACTGAGTAAAAGACGTTTCGGCTTCGCTACGGAAGCCTTGTTCACAATGGGGTGAAGGAAAATTCGTTGCAGCTTATGTACTCTTGGGCACGTGACGCAAACAGCGTGTGTACGACTGGGGGAGGGTTCCCTCACTTCGATTGAGCGTGTGACGTGTTTTTTGTATCTCCAACGATAGAGACGTGATTTCAAGTTTCTTTCTTGGCCGATAATTCTTGATTTTTCCCAGTCAATCTTGTGGCCTGTTGCATCCGTATGTTCGGCAAGGGCATTCGAAACTATTCGTTTCTTCTCGACATCGTTCTGATGCTGCCGCAGTCTCTGTTTGAAGTTGCCCGATTCACCGATGTACGCGTAGTCGCAATCTGCGCAGGGTATCTTGTAGACGGTCACGCCAGGAAACGATTCTCTCGGAAGCTTGTTCTTACCGCCCACGAGTGCGTGCCTCAGCTTACACGCAGGCACGTGTGCAACCTCAACGTCATAAGTGCGCAGCACACGAGACAAGGCCTCGCTTATTCCAGGAACGTAGGGTATTGCAGCACGTTTTCTTGGTCGGGGATTAGCCGGTCGGACGGAATCAGATAGGCGGTGTTCCACAGCATTCAAAAACGAAGTGGGATAGCCGCTTGCCTAGAGATCGGCACGCACGTGGTCCAAGTCTGTGGTACGGCCTTCTGCTTCGGTGCAAATGCGGTTCGCACGGTTGAACAGGGCGGCAAAAACCGACCTTTTGTGAGCGTCCGGATGAACGGAATGAAAGTTTAGGTAGCGGCCAGTGTGAGTTTCCTTTCGGTATACGCTAAACGAAAGCGCTCCATCGCATCTGCTGACAAGCACGTCCAAAAATGGGAGACTATTGTCGACCTCCGTTTCTACTGTGAATTGGATGGCCTTTTCCTGACTGTTTAGGTGCGCAGTGAACGAAGTCAAAGCGCTGCGCCGAATCAAGCAGAAACAGTCGTCCACATAGCGCAGAAAAACTCTTGGCCTGGGACTGAAGGAAGCGAGCGCACGATTTTCCAGCCATTCCATCGTCAGATTGGCCGCAGTCACTGAGACGGAGGCACCCATTGCCGTACCGTGGACTTGCCTGTAGAAGACCTTGTCGAAGCAGAAGTACGTGTTTCCAAGGCAAAAGCAGAGGAGCCTTTTGAGGTCAGGCACGTCAACGGGCGACCTGTCTGGCAAAGTCCTGTCAGATTCTAAAGCAGAAGTGCATGCTTCCACAGCCATGTCAGTCGGATGGATGGATGGATGGATGAGGCTGAACCCTTTAAATCGGGCGGTGACATACGCCACCTAGCCATGACTATTAAGATAATTTGTACTTTGTGGTGGGTGAAATTTCACCCCTGCCTTAATTTTATCCACCAATCAGATAACCTCTGTTTGGTTATTTCTACCCGCTTAAAGTCTATTTTGCCTTCACTGTCCCTAAACCCCAATGCTTTGAAAAATTCAGCCCCGTTGCCTTGCACTGTAGGGTTAAGCCCCTTACAGAAAAGTATGAGGTGTTCAGCCGTTTCCTCTTCTTCTCCACACGCACAGCACAACGTGTCTATACCTTGGTACTTGACTCGGTACATCTTAGTCCGCAATACTCCCGTCCTGGCTTCAAACAACAAAGAGCTTCCCCTAGAATTATCGTAGATATTTTCTTTGGCAATTTCTTGCTTGAAAGTTCGGTATGTGCCCAGTGCTGATTTCGTCTGCATCCCTGTTTTCCACAGACCCCTCTCTGTTTCCTTAACCTTTTTCTTAACCGCTGTTTCCTGGTTTGCACCCCTCCTGCAGTCCAAATATTTGATTGACAGTCGGAATTGAGGTAAACAGCGACACCACGTCGAAAGAAACCATCACCTCGTCGTCGTCTAGTGTCACGTCACGAACTTTTTCAATAAAGTCGCAGGATCAGTTGCTCACATGCGTGAAGCCCTTTCCGACGAGTGGAGACAGGATCTGGTGCAGGTATCCGGATAAATTGTAGAGAGGGGAGCGGGTGTAGTCAACGGGTGTAGTCAACAACCGGACGCTCACAAAAGGTCGGTTGTTGCCGCCCTGTTCAACCGTGCGAACCGCATTTGCACCGAAGCAGAAGGCCGTACCACAGACTTGGACCACGTGCGTGGCGATCTCTCGGCAAGCGGCTATCCCACTTCGTTTTTGAATGCTGTGGAAAGGCCTGTCCGAACGCGTGCGGCGGGGATGCGGCTTCAGGTGAAAGGCGCAGTGGCGCCACCACACAGCGCGCAAATATTTCCGTGTGTTTCGCCTCGCCGGCGCTGCCCCTACCCGCCGCTCTACCCGCTCTCCCTCGACCCACTACCCCTATCTAGTTCACTATAGGCAGAGAGCACACTACCCAATATTCTAGTACCATAGCCTCCTATATATTATATAGGAGGCTATGCTAGTACACCGTAGTTTTGGTGGTGAGCAGCCCAGAGTTGCCAGCATGATGTTTTCTATACCGCTAACCTTGGGCGATGTTGCGGTCGGTATTTAGTTTACGCGCGCAAAATTATAAACCGGAACACGCCATACTTGTTTAAACAACGTCACGAACACGTGGCCACAGCTCTGACGTCACTTCCGTGCGTGGCAGCAGCGCTCTTCACTTGGACTTCGCTGGTGCCACGCGCGTGTCAGCAGCTATTGCAGACTGGAGATTCAGAAGAAGGCGACGGCAGCGCCGCCACATTTTCCGCGTTTTTTGCTTCACTTTCGGCGCTTGCTAAGGCGTCCGCTGGACCCACTCCCCCAATCTAGTACACTCAAGCCAGATGCTCGTTCGTAGCGTAGTTTCGGTAGTTTCATCCCTTACCATTGGTTTCAGCTTTCATCTACTGATTGAAGTATCGGAGTTCTGTTCATGATCGTGTGTTTTCTGCTGCTGATTTCTGCCACTTTCATGTCCTTTTGAACTGTTGATACACCGTGACTCTATTTAGAGGTAACTACTTGCTTTGTTTGCTGGTGTGTAGGCTCCCGCAACTGCTTATTCTTTCATAAGAAAGCTTAAGCCTCTGCTCTCACACTAGGCGCTTAACGTCAAATGAGGCTGACGAGAAAGGTCTCATGTCTTATTGATTGGAATTTTATGCAGTAGGTAAACAATGCGGTGCTAATGGTTGCTGCATATTTCTGCTAGAACTGAATCGTGACCGCTCACAGCTGACTGTGCTCGTCAAAGCGACAGTGAATGAATAGTTTGAGCTTGAGAGTTCGTTGGGGTGTGTGTGTACCGACAATGCATATTGCTCGCAAGTACAAGACCTCGTTCTAAAGGAGGGTGGTTAGGTAAGTGGCCGCTGTTTGCTGCCGCCTATTTTGGCGTTGTTGTCTTTCTCATTGAACTTCGTCATCCTTGAAATTGGTGCTGCTTTCTAACCACATGTGATATGTGTTGCATTTCAACTCGGCACCTGCTGCTTATACGTTTAGATTTGACCAGGGGATTGGGGTGCTTAAGTTCGCAGGACGTTAATCAATGACATTTTTTTTTTCATGTGAGAATAACGCGATTGACGATGTTACACCACGCGCACAGTAATGAGCGTCGTTTGTGCGTGTCTGTGTCCATGTGCGATAACGCTGCTGTGGGCGTGTTGGCGTTGCCCTTTGTTTCCGTACACATACCTGTTTGCTGTCTCGTGTACCTGATAACGCGCCTCTTGGGACAGAAAACGTACGGTGTGCCTTGCCCCTGGTGATCTTGCCGTACGTTTACACATATCAAGGGGGAAGCCTTCTCACATAAGCACGTGGTGTCAAAATAAGCGACACCTTCCATCACCATTCGTCCCTCGACAAGCATCATGCATAACCTCCATTCTCGTGATATCACTGTGTAGACATCTTACTGTGCATCCGCCTGACTTGGTCTTTTCATTTCAGCATAGCTTGTGAGCATTGTTGTACATCAACATAAAAATTGCATGAGATTTAAGTTTTGACCTTTGCGGTGGACAAACATAAACATTGTATGAGGTTGCACGCTGCATGGGATGGAAGAAAACTCAATTATATTTGTGCAGTATTTAATATATGCCGCTTGACTGAAGTTTTGCTCCACATGAATTCCAACGTGTGTCAGATCTGCATAATCTTTTAGGCTTGCTTTATTTCTGGGTAGTAAATCATTTCACATGGTATAGAATGCCAGAGGATTGTGTGCATATTTCCTTATGAATGGCACTCTTCTGGCATGACTACACATACATTTGTTAAATATTGAAATTTCTCTTGCTTTGCATCCTTTTGTGTGTGTGTGTGTGTGTGTGTGTGTGTGTGTTTGTGTGTGTGTGTGTGTGATCTTGCCGTACCTAAATTCACACGTATCTGGTGGGAAGCCTTCTCGCATAAACACGTGTTAAAAAATGCGACACCTTCCATCGCCATTCTTCCCTCAACAAGCACCATACATTACCTCCATTCTCGTGATATCACTGTGTAGACATCTCGCAGTGAAAGAACTTATCAAGCCAGAACCTTTTCATGGTACATCGTCAAGCCCGTCAACGTGGCTTTATATGAATATGCATGTTCGCAGAACAAATGGACTGCGATCGCATCTATAATATGCGCCATTTCCTTTTAGGAAACAATATCACATCAATTTAAAATCAATATCGAAATGATATCAATCGCATCTCCTTTTAGGAAATGCAAAAAAGTGGTTCGCGTTGTGCATACCCATTAAAACATGTACCATGGGCTGAATGGCGAGCTAGCTTCCTGCGAGCCTTCGCTTTGAATCCAGTAGAGTGCTGGGAAAAGGCAATTGCATTCAAGCACCGAGAAGGATCTGTCATGAACTACTTCTATGAGAAACGTTTGCTTCTGTAACTCGCCGACCCTGACCTGCGGGAATCATCAATTGTGCCACTGGTTATTCTTGGAATGACAAAGGAGTATCAGCGTCTAATCATGATAAGACAACCTGCCACATCGGATGAACTCCTACAGTCACTGAAAGACGTTCCCGACGACCTTTTACTAGCCAATGACCATGAGAGCATTACCATCGCATCCCCAGAAGACCAGGCATACTATGGCCACACCACTACAGTGAATTATGCTGAAATTGACTCGGCCCAACGAGAGGACTCCACACCCAAGACAAATAAAAGAGCTGGTAAGCCCGGACTTCTCATTCTCTTGGGAGATACTGAAAGAAAGCGTTTACTTGGTGAAGTCTGTGACAGGCCTACTGTACACACAGATGAGCGTCAATGCAAACGTCATTGAAGTATTAATTGACACTGGAGCATCGTTTAGCATAATTAATTCTTTACTGATTCCGCAAGATCAAATATTGAGCGGCAAAATTGTCAAAGTACACAGTTACGATGGAAGTTCTTGAGTACTAGAAAAGTAGGCACACGTGTGCGTGAAATTTCAAACAAGCAAAACAACTGTTTAAACACTACTCGTTCATGACGCAGCATTTAATTTATACTGGCATGCCCTGACATGAAGAAATTAAAGATAAACATCTTATGGTGCGAAGAAGTCGTCGTAGACATTCCGGTTGAGACATCCCAGTTGAATATGTGAGCAGACTCTCAAACACGTCTCAAGTTGGTCAGAGAGAGTTCAGATGTACCGACACTGTTCCCGGAGCTTATATGCATTGAAGGTTACTCTCCTGCAGCGAAAGTAAGTAAGGTTCCGTTCAAACTCACCTACGCGACACCTTTTAAAAGAAAGCCCTATGGGAGGTCCTACGAAAAAGAAATGGCTAAAAGCGCTCGTAGTGTCGTGTGTGTTTCTTTCGTGTGTCCTCGTTTATTTCGTGCAGTTTTAGAAACGTCTAAAAGGCTAAAAGAAGACTGACAAGGCTTGCTAGATGCTGAAATTATTCGACCCAAGAACATCTACCTTCGCATCTCCGATTACACTTGTGCCCAAGGATGATGGAACTTTCAGGATGTGCACTGATTATAGACTTGTAAACCGTCAGACTGATTTATTCCCATACCCGATGCCAACATTTCGATGGGGGCGAAATGTGAAAACACCTGTGTACTTAGATTTAGGTGCACGTTAAAGAACCCCAGGTGGTCCAAATTTCTGGAGTCCCCCACTACACCGTGCCTCATAATCATAACATGGTTTTGGCAGGCAAAACCCCATAATTAAATTAATTACCCAATGCCAAGGATCGCCAATATTATTGACGAGACAGGCGGATGCACATGGTTTTCTCGCACCGACCTTTACAAAGGTTATTGGCAGATCTCACTACAAGAAGACAAGCTATTCACCGTGTTTGCTACACCTTTCGACTTCTTTGAATACAACTGGCTCCCTTTCGGTTGGGAAAAGTCCAGTGCATGGTTTCAGAAGATCATGAACAGCGTGCTTAGCGAATTTTCTGGGATCTTTTGCAACGTGTATGTGGATGACATCATTTGTTCTAAGACTCGTGATAACCACTGCTCGCATCTATTCTGGGTACTAGAGGCACTTAGCAAAGCTGGGCTGAAGATTAACTTGAGGAAGAGTAAATTTTTAAGAACACCGTTGTCTTCCTAGGGAGAATATTTGACGAACAAGCAAAAAGCACGAAAGGAGAGTCCGTCAAGCGCACCTCCCAGCTGACAAAACTGTATGATTTGCATTCTCTTTGAGTGTTCCTGGTCTCGCTGGACAGTTTAGGGCTTTTATAAAAGACTATGCCCGAAAGACCAAATGCCTGACAGTAATGACACAAAAAGATACTCCATTTGTGTGAACTAATGAATGCGAAGGGACGTACAAGCAACTTGTAAAAATTATATCATCTGACGGGTGCTGATGATATTGGATTTTGAAGATGTTCGAGCTAAACACCGACGCTTCCCATTTTGGTACTGGCGCTGTACTATACCAGCGGGACGACGGTGAGCATCCGAAGTGACAGCTCAAAGTGATCGGCTATTACTCATACAGAAGTTAACTACCCAACGATGGAAAAAGAAGCATTGGCACTCGTAATGGCCTTTCGTTGCTTCAGAATGTACCTGGATGGCAAACACTTAAGCCTATTCACCGACAACCAAGCACTGACATACGTTCTTAATCTCTCGCAACCTAAGGGAAGATTGGCCAGGTGGGTGAGCGAAATACAGCAGTTTGCCTTTGATGTCGCTCACAGGCCAGGAGAAAAATTACCAGATGCAGACGCCTTGTCAAGACTACTAATTAAGAACCAAGATGACGACAAGTATGTCACCCATATGTTGTGGGACGGCAAGGAAGAGATGATTCTCAAGAATGGTAGGATGCATGTGCCTACAACGAGTGCAAGCAAAAGTTTAGGACTCAATCATGATTCTCCGGAATCCGGTGGTTATGACGGTTTTTGGAGGACCTACTGGAAGATTAAACAGATTTCACTGAAGTATGATGAAACAGGATATTTCAGAATATGTGAAGACGTGCCATCATTGCCTGCCAACTCTGCAAAGCGAAGTTCAGGCCCCGTGGAAGTGCAATGGTTATTCCAAAACACTCAGAAAAGCCATTCGAAATTATATGCCTTGACTTCGCGGAGCTCAGAAAAAAAGGGTGAGGGAGTACGAACTACGTAAGCTTTTCCACTGGCCATTGATGAGTGCACTTGCATGGTGGCATGCAGGCCCGGAAAAGAAGATTCCAACAGCGTTATCTCGCTGCTTAACCGAGATATCTTCAAACACACCAAAGTAATCATCGCTGACAATGGTCCAGCGTTTAGAAGTGAACGCTTGAATTGTTGGGCTGACGAGAGGAACATAGAGCTTCGTTTTGCTGCACCACACCATCCAGAAGCAAATGGACTTGCCGAGAGAGCGATACGAGATGTAAAACAGTTCATCGTGCTCTACCCGTGATTTCCAGGCAGTTGGAAATGTGCCCTTGAAGCGGCTGTGAACCACCAGAATCACTCACACACGGCTGGCTTGGGATGCACACCGTACTTCGCATACCACGGCAAATCGGAATGGCTTCCCGCAGAGCACCTGTTGGGAATCTCGAATCTGTTGGTGCAGCAAGAACGAAAGAAGTCTGAAGATCAACATGCTATATACAAAAATGCCATTAAAAGAAATTACGATCGCCAACATTCAGTGAAATCTCCGGACATACAAGTGGGAGATTACGTGCTTGTTCGGAGGGGGCTGCAAAGATCAAAGGTTCCTTTTACAGGACCCTACAAGGTTGTGAAGACCGCCCACCAGCAAGTCATTTTAGGAGACTCTTTGCTACAATGGACGACAAGGTGTTATTGAGACGTCATGTCTGAACAATGTAGTACCATATCAACCCAGGAGGGTTGAAGACAAGGGGAGGCCCGTGTAACGCTCATGAAAGAGAAGAGACCAAGAGAAGGAGGTAGAAGTGGCAGCGAGAACAATTATGTCTGATTAAATGGAATGTTACAAATGACAACCCTCCTTTTCAACTGCTGCCCTCTCCCCCTGTGGGGGCTGTAGAGTAGGAGGATGCCAGTTGTCTTTAAATGCTTGCGCTACTGTCAACAATACACATGACAAATTGGCTTATATATATAGCCACCTATACTAATGCTACAGATGCACTGGTTAACGGATGGCTGGTACACAATGAAACAACAATTGCTACCTAAGTATCCTCACTGCAACAAATATATGGCTTCCTGCACATCATTCCTTTAATATAGCAAAGAGTAATCTTTATTTAACAAAAGCAAAGAATGGCAGCCACAGTCGTCGTCTCCTGTCTTCCGGCTTGCACCAGCAGCAGGGGTTCTTAGTCCATGACCCCTGCAGATTTGGCTGCCTGTCGGTACCACCGCACCAGTTTTTTCTGGTCATGCTGGTCAGAACTGAACACCATGACTTCCCAGTGTTCAATGGTGGGATTGTGGGGATGTTAGGTACATGAAGACATGCCCATGTGAAGTGGTACAAGGATGCATGCTCGTCGCAATGGGGACATTTGTTCTAATAGAGGGCAGGGTGGATAGGCATGATAAAGACTTAGGTGCGGGAAGGTGTTCCTCTGAAGCTGCTACCAGGCAACAGCATCATCCCTATTGAGAGGATTGTGGAAAGGAGTTTTGCATGGGTGAGAGATGATATTGTTGAAGAAGTGTGTTGTGCCATGTGAGTATAGACTCCTCCTTGGGATCATGGTCTTCTTCTCGGTGTGGTGCCTGGATTGCATCAGCTCAAGTGACAACACGAGTGCGTTGGTTGCTGTGAAGGTACTCGTGACCAGGAGTCCAATCTAAGTCTGTCTCCATGGAAAGTTGGGAAGCATGGCAGAGTATAGGGTGGCCAGTGGCATTGAAGTTGTGGCAGGCAGCCTGCGAATTCGAGAGGATGATGGTGTAGTTGCTAAGGTGATGGCGGCTTCCTTAGCCACGTCGGTGGTGTGAGCAACTGAGGCTAACGTTACCTCCCAGTGGCTGGAGCCGATCATGCGCGTCGTCTGCGTGCTGTGATGGATGTGGGTGGTGGCGTCCATGTACAGATTGCTGGGTAGGTAACCCTAGCTCTGCCTAGGCATGAGCTTGGCAGCATATTTGAGAGCATATTCCACGGAACGAGAGTCACGTTGAGGCACTCTCTAATATGCGGCAGTATGATATAGGTGAAGGCGTGTTCCGGGTTGGTGACAGGGTAGCCCAGTTGAAGGGGGACTTTGGGACCTGCAGACGTGAGAACAAGGCGCTCGCTTTAACTGGTCAGGTGGGCTTCAATTATCTCTCGTGCAGTCTTCCGTACTCTAGACGAAGAGTACTCAGCGGATAGTTCAGTGCCTGTTCGTAGGCTTTTGTTAAGAGAATGTGTTGAGTTTCACGGAGGAGATCGGGAGTAGCTTAGGCCCAGGCGCGGATCCAGGGGGGATGTCCGGATGTCCTGACCCCCCCCTCAGATTTCCGCATCGGCCCCTCGCTGACAGGGGGACGGCCCTGTCGCGAAAAACTGTGGCCACCAGCATTCTTCAAAAGTATTTTTCGCGAGTACCAGTGATATCAGCCATGTGGTAGTAAAGCTAGCTCGCTCACAAGCTTAGTTGTATTCCGTCGGGGTGTGGTGTTGCGAAGTTGCCGTAGTTATTTTTTCTCATGAACACCTCGACCTCTTGGCGCCGGCGGTGCCTTACTCGTCCCGTCGGTGGCGTCGAATGAACGAGGAGACGTCCCTTAACTCCCTTTTGCCAAGCACGCCGATGTCCGCGCGAGTGCCTTCGCGCCTGATCAACTTAGTTGCCCCTTGGCGTGTCATCGGTTGCCTCATTGGCTGTCATCGGTTGCGCGACCAACCTGCTTGATGAAAGAGATCACTTGCTGAGGTGTTCATATACAGGGTTTGTCCGAAAAGTAATGCCAGTGAGTATATTGTGAAGCGACTATAAGTCGCAGCGCGCTAAGACCAGTTGCGATTGGTGTAGGGGGAAGTTAGCTTACGCACGCGCTGTCGCTCAGTCGTCTGCGACCATCTGGAGAGTAAGGACAAGGTTTTACAGCGTAAGCTGTTATGGGCTCATTCCAATAGCCGTTTCGGGTCGCGATGATGCCGCCGGCGATGGAACGCGTCGGCTTGCACGCGCGACGTAGTCCCAAGCAGGCCGCGTCGGGCGCGTTGCAGTGGGAGCGAATGTGACAGCCGTAGTTGCATTGTCCGCCGCTTGGCTGGGCCGAACGGCGCTAGCCATCGGCGATGGAACGCGTCGGCTTGCACGCGCGACGGCGTCCCAAGCGCGTTCCTGACGCATTCACTCAAATTACTAGGCAGTAACGCTCCTCTAGCTTATGCTGTGACTGTGCTGCGTGTGCCGCGCAGGCCTGGCATTTTTTCGTCAACTCATTTTCATTGACCGTGCAAGCCGTAATGTAGCGCTCCTTGGAACAAAGGACCGCCATCGAGTTTTGTGTGAAACTCGGCAAAGTCTGCAGAGGAAACTATTCCTATTATAAAGACAGCTTTTGATGATAATTGTTTGTCACAACATCAAGTTTACCGGGGGCACGGTCTTTTTAGAAGGCTGTGAAGAGGTCAGCGATGAAGCCCGCGCTGTATCGCCATCAACGACCATCACCGACGAAAATGCGACGCCCGCGAGAGATCTTTTGTACTCAGACCCTCGTTTGAGTGTCCGTTTAGTGGCACAGACAGTAAACATTCCAAAAAGTGCCGTTCACAAGATTTTGACGAATAATTTTCAGATGCGAAAGTGTGCGCGAAGATCTCGCGCAAAATGTTAATGGACGACCAACAATCGAACCGAGTTGAAACGTGCCAGGAGGTTTGGAACTTGTGCGAATGTGACCCCCACGTTTTGCACAGTGTCATAACAGGTGACAAAAGTTGGGTGTTTGAATACGACCGCGAAACAAAAAGGCTAAGTGCCAAGTGGCACAGCTCGGCGTCCCCTCGCCCCAAGAAGACCAGAATTATCAAGTCAAAGGTCAAAAGTGCTCAAGCGACTGAAACGAAGGATTCATCGCACCTGGCCTGATATCGGGGGTGATTCGAAACTTCACCATGACACTGCACCATGCAGCCTGCACCGCCTTCCTCGTGACCCGCTTCCTGGCCTATTGAAAGATGCCAATGGTTCCCCAGCCGCCCTACTGTCCTGACGTGGCTCTCCCATGCTTCTTCTTCTTTCTGCGTTTGAAAATTCCCATGAAAGGACAACATTTCGCGACAGTTGGCAAAGTCGAAGAGGCTTGCAACAAGGCTATAAAGGGCATTCCTAAGGAGGCCTACCGTCAATGACGCCTTCGATGGTTGGAAATCTCGCTAGCAGCCATGTAACGACGCAGGAGGAGCCTATTTTGAAACATTTTATTGTGTTGTACCAATCTGATCAATAGTTTCTTTTTAATCGACATTACTGACATTACTTTTCGGACAAACCCTGTATAAATAATAACAACTAACAGCTAAACTAAGAACTACGCATGGGCAACTTTTTTTAACTGTAGCACTCTTGCGATCACAGTTAGACGTTGACAATATCCAGTACGAGCGCAGTACGCTACAAGTTTTTTATTGTAACTTCGCAGTTTTATTGTCGTACATTAAGCATAGGAGGCTCAAAGCAGCCGGATCCGTTTATCTGAGTGGGCGTTCTTGCGGAGCGGGGCGAAGCCTCGAGCAGCGGCTGCGAAGTGGCGGAGCGTGACGGCCAACGCCAGCGCGCGGGCCTAGGGTGGCGTCGCGTGGTTAGAGAAACGGGAGCAGATGCGCGCCTTGTGTAAAAGGATGGCGTCGCGTGGGAAGCAAAACATGAAGACGCTGGCTCGCGCTCTCGGGTACTACGCCGCATCTTTCACTTGTAGGTGGCGTCGTGAGTCTTCATACGCGGTGATTCGCATATCGTGAACAACCAGCGTAGTGGTTGCCGCGTTGTAGCTCCAAAGCAAACGAAGGTGTCTCAGCCGAACACATAGCATCTCCTTCAAGAAAACAAGGTGTCCCAACAGAACTCCAAAGACGGACCCGTGCTTACGCATTTATAACGAACCTGCAACAGATCATCCCAAATTTTATTTTAAGAAACATTACAGGCTAGATATACCAGGTGTTCAAAATTAAGCTTTATGGTTTTCTTAAAATTAGGCACTGGGAGGCACGTGAAGACCACCTGCGCAAATAAGTCATGTGGCCAAGGGGGGCACAAAGTGAGATCATAATTATCGCTGTGAGCAGCCGAACTGACTAAAATTGAATAATTAGCTTTTTATTGAGTGCAGTAATAAACACGACTGCCTCTAAGTTTTCAATACAAACATACCCACTTACTGCAGTCGACAAAAAATAATTGTTCAATTTTAGTTAATTGGGCTGCTCACAGCGATAATTATCATCTCACTTTGTGCCCCCCTGGCCACATAACTTATTTGCACAGGTGGTCTTCGTGTGCCTCCCAGTGCCTAATTTTAAGAAAAGCATAAAGCTTAGTTTTGAACACCCGGTATTATCAGGCGCAGCCGCCAAGCACATGGCTGTATTGGGTAACGTCCTTTTCCTATAAGCTCGAGAAACCGATACCTGGTTTCGCTACAGGTCTTCTTCCTCTTTCTGGGGTTTTATGTGCCAAAACCAGTTCTGATTATGAGGCACGCCGTAGCGGAAGGCTCCGGATTAATTTTGACCATCTGGGGTTCTTTAACGTGCACTACAACGCAAGCACACGGGCATTTTTGCATTTCGCCTCCATCGAAATGCGGCCGCCACGAATCCCGCGATCTCGTGCTCAGCAGCGCAACGCTGTCTGAGCCATCACGGTGGGCTACAGGTGTTGCTCTAGCCGTATAAAACGCGGTTTTATCGTGAGCAGAAACGGTGAATTTCGGTAAATAAGAAGTATGTTTTGATCATGCAGAATGAAGGCCGGGTGCCGGACGAATGGCGAACTGCCAATGTAGTCCTCATCCCCAAACCCGGAAAACCACTCCATGTAGAGAATCTGAGGCCCATCTCCCTTACGTTGTGCCTCGGGAAGGTCGCGGAACATGCCATCCACAATAGAATTGGAGAGCACATTGAAGAAAACGGTCTATTCCGCCACAATCTTATAGGCTTCAGAAAATCCCTATCCACGCAAGACGCCATGCTACTCATCAGGAGCGCCGTCATAGACAACAAATCCAAGGATGTAAAAGGCATCCTGGCGCTCGACCTAACAAAGGCCTTCGATACGGTCAGGCACGAACACATCCTCAACGAAATCTCCACTTTAGATCTCGGAGTAAATTTCCACAATTTTGTAAGATCGTTTTTGGATAACCGAACGGCCACCATAAACGTCGGACAAATCAGAAGCAGAAAGCACATGCTAGGTAACATCGGCACCCCGCAAGGGTCAGTGCTTTCGCCGCTTCTTTTCAACATCGCAATGCATGATCTCGCAAACAAACTCTCGAAAGTCTCGGGGGTAGGGCACGCGATTTACGCGGACGACATCACCATTTGGTCCACGAGCGGCCCGCTAGGCACTCTGGAGCAGAACCTACAGCAAGCGCTGGACACCACGGAAGCTTTCCTTACAAACACGGGACTGAAGCTCTCCCCCAGCAAATCAGAGCTCCTCCTGTGCAAACAAGGCCCCAGGCAGAGACAGCCCCTTAGCTTCCTCCCCGTTCACCTACACACCAGGGACGGAGGAAACATCCCCAGGTGTAACACAATTAAGGTCCTGGGCATGGTCATTGGGGCTTACAGCAATGACAACGCGGAGGCACTAAAACGCATCACAAAGAGCACCCACAATTTCACCAGGGTCATATCACGGGTCGCTAGCAAAAGGGACGGACTGAAAGAGGACAACCTCATGAAAGCATTTCACGCTTTCCTCATCAGCCACGTAACTTACGCCGCTCCCTTCCTCAACTGGAAGAAGACGGAGCTGAACAAAATCGACACACTAATCAGAACAGGATTGAAAAAGGTCCTAAGCCTCCCTAGAAACACTAGTACGGAACGACTCCTTCAATTGGGGCTACACAACACGGCAACAGAACTCTTTGAAGCACAGCGAAACGCCCAAATTAGTCGGCTCTCACTCACAAAGGCGGGCATCGAGATATTACTAGAAGCAGACATACAGCCCCTCTTCATGCCACCAGAGAAGTCGCAACTATGCATAAATGCCAAGAGGTCAATAACCGTTGATGCAATCCCAAGAAACATACACCCGACCCACAACAAAGGGCGGAGAAAAGCGAGAGCGAAGGCAATCCTTGGCAACATTAATCGTAACGAAACGCAAGTCCTCTTCGTTGACGCGGCCAGATATTGGAATCGAGGCGCATACGCGGTCTCTGTGGTGGACGCCCATGGATCACTCGTCAACGCAGCCACGGTGGTTACCAACTTCACTCACGAAGCAGAAGAAATGGCCATCGCGGTGGCCCTTCGAAGCTGCAAAGAAGCCTCCGTCATTTACTCGGACTCAAGAACAGCCATCAGAACCTTCTCGGCGGCCCTCGTCTCTAGGAAAGCAGCTACGGTGGTCAACAAAATCTTCCAAGAAACGGGAGGAGATAACCTCACGTCCCCACACATCACATGGTTCCCGGCCCACATGGGCAACATTTCCGGACCTCCTGACTGTAATCCGAATGAGCGGGCACACCAACTGGCGCGAGAACTCACATTCCGCGTCTGCGGTCCGCCCCCTCGCTTCAACCCAGCCTGGAGGGATTTAGACAACAAAGACCCGCTTGTATCATACCACGAAATCACTTCAAATCATAGGTTAGCACGAAGAATTTTTCCTCCTCCTCACCAAAACCTCAGGAAAGCACAGGCCGTCACTTACAGACAGTTGCAGACTAGGACATACATCACACCAACAACACTAAGCAGGATCAATCCAGACTTTCCTACTGCATGCCCACACTGCGGCCACGAATACAACAACTTCGAACACATGCTCTGGCTGTGCCCTGCCAACGCGGGCACGGACTTTCCTGACCAGTCCTCCTGGGACTCAGCGCTCAGAAGTACAGAGCTCATCGCTCAGCTCAAGGCTGTCCAGAGGGCCCGGGCCGTCGCCGAAGGACTATGTCTACCGGCCCCGACCTGGGTGGAGCCACCGGATAGATTGGCGGGGCCTCCGGCCCCGCTTTAATTCTTTCTCCTCAGGACCTAAATAAAGTTCGTACTCACTCACTCGGTAAATAAGAAAGGCTACTATCATCATCATCATCATCATTGACAGAAGCTGACCCCCCCCTCAGAAAAAACCTGGATCCGCCCCTGCTTAGGCCACTCAGCTGATGATGGGGAGCTTTCTAGAAGAATTTGGTGAAGTGACATTGTGTAACAGAACATTTACATGCACAGCACAATAAAATATGAGAAAATGCACCATGGCACAGGGCACACTAGATTTGGTACCACAAGATGGCACCCTTACACATCTCTGCAGGAGTGCCCAGCTGTAGAGGGAACGATGCCCTTGTAGTTGACTTTGCTGTTCACTTGGTATGCCTGTAGCATGTTTGTGCTTCACCGCTAGACACATCCATTCCTCTGTAATATAGTAGGACGGAGAAAAGAATGCTTTAATGAAAGGAGCGAGCCACTCTTGACTTGTCACTGTCCATGCTGATTTCTTTATAGTTCTTGCCCATTGTTGGCCTGATTTCTTTATAGTTCTTGCACGTTGGTCAGTTGCAGGTTGATGTATTCTCTGGTTATGCTGGTCACGCGAGATGTTTTGCTTGGCTTGAGTTGGAGCTGACTAGTCTAATGGCAAAGATGACAGTTTTGCACACAAGCAGTTTTTTAAAAAATGAAGATGACAGTGTAGTTCAAGTTTTCTGCTCATCCAAAATGATAATTGCACACCCCTGAATTTGCCTCCCTAAAAGGAGCATAATGAGTGACAATAATTGTTTAAACACATTATGTGTTCTTTGGGAACATTATCTGTAATTATTTGCTGAAATCAAATTTACTCGCGTAGAAAATGAAAGCAGAACTTGCTTTTTTTTTTATTTTGCATCAGAACCCCAGTGCTAGTACGTACGTGTGATGTTGCAAATTTCTAAATATTTTCAAATATTTCGGCTGTTTCTGTGCAACAGCAGTTGTCATTACTTTACAGGTTGTTTGGTTAATTCAAAATGCAATTCACTGCTCTTTTATTCACAGCATACTGTGACGTCATTGGGAACTAGTATAAACTCAAGGGTGTGCTATTTTTTTACTTTCCAGGTTTCCACATACTTTGTATTCCAAAAGTATAATCCAGCTTAACATTCCTCTTTAGTGCCTGCAAACTTTACTAGAGTAGTAAGTGCATTATTTGCAAGCTTCTTCGGTAGGTCTTCTAGATGGTGTTATTCAGGCACACCTGCAAGACATTTTCTGTGAGCTACACACTGTTCATGTTGTAGGTGATGTTGTACATAGTGTAACATAATAGCCACCGGAACACTCACTGATGTGTTGCTGTTGTATCACTAACAGGTTGCATATGCGGCGTGTTACGTCATCACTAGGTTTCTATAAAAGATGAGTGCGTAGGAAATAAAGGGCAGTGTTTTTCCACGGTACCAAGCGTGCTGTTTCGCTTCGGCTGCTCCCCGCGAGTTGGCTGTGACAGTGGCGACAAGGATGAAAGTGTGATCTGCTGGTGCTACCTGGAAATTCCCCTGTTGAGGCTGTGTTCTCTACCATATATCAGTTGAGAATGCCTGGAGTCTGCAAGCTTGAGCCGTTCGACGTGGGAACAACCAGCTGGGATGAGTATCAAAAGCGGGTAGAACAGTTTTTCATAGCCAACGGCGTCGAAGATGAAAAAAAGCAAGCAGTACTTCTCACCTGTTTGGGACCTGCCACGTATTCATTACTGCGGAACCTGCTGTCACCGTCAAAGCCGTCAGAAACAAGCCTGTCAACGATTTTTGACGAACTGAAGAAGCATTTTTCGCCGAGACCATCGGAAGTGGTTGCAACGTTCAAGTTTAATTCAAGAATACGTCATTCGTGTGAAACGGCTGGGGATTTTTTCGCTAGCCTGAACAAACTTGCTGACGATTGTGCTTTCGGCACGTTCCGAGACAGAATGCTTCGTGACCGCATTGTGGCAGGGATCAACGACGAGGCAACGCAGCGACGACTGTTGGAGTCACCAGATTTGACCCTTGATACCGCAAAGAAGACAGTTATCGCAATGGAAGCGGCGAACAAAGATTCTCGCGCGCTGTCAACGGCCATGCCAATGACTGTTGCGCCGACGAATGCCGTGTCACGTGATACAGGAAAGCAGAAGCATAAACCTGTTTCCGCTGTGGAGGCGAGCATCTGGCGACGCAGTGTCGACATGCAAGTAGCGTCTGTCACAAGTGTCCAAGCAAGGGGCACCTGGCGCGAGTATGCAAGGGCAAGGCAGTTACAGTTACGAGAGCAAGCGGTTCAGCGTTTTTGTCCTGGAAGCATCAGTCAATCCATACCGTAGACGATGAAGAAAGCCGCTCGGAGACACCGGCACCGCAAGTCTACGAAATGTGGCAAGTGCGTGCACCGGCTCACGACGGTAGCCTGTACCGGGTTGAGGTCTCCGTGAATGGAACTTCACTCATTATGGAACTCGACATGGGAGCAAGTGTGTCTGTTGTGTCGGAAGAAACCTTTCACCGCACATTTCCGTCATGTCGTCTGAAACCGTCAAGCGTCATGCTGAAAGGTTACACTGGTGAGCTGTCCCCGGTGCAAGGCAGCCTGCCTGCCACTGTACGACTAGGAAACCATGAGTGCCGGGACGTGTTGTACGTCGTCCCAGGACACTGCCTGTCCCTGAAGGGACGTGGCTGGATGAAAGGCCTCGTAATTGAACTGCGCGATGTGATGGACGTTAAGGCTATCACGTCGGTTGAGGGACTCGTCGCTGAGTATGCGAGTGTTTTCGACGGCGCCTTGGGAACATTCAAGGGAGTGTCCGCGAAAATAACAATCGAAGACAACGTGAAGCCGAGGTTCTTCAAGGTTCATCCTGTTCCGTTCGCAATGATCGACCGCGTCAACGAGGAACTGATGCGCATGGAACGAGTAAGAGTGCTGCGTCCAGTTAAGGCTTCGGAATGGGCTGCGCCTATCGTGCCTATCTTGAAGCGAAGTGGCCAGATTCGGATATGTGGCGACTTCAAGGTCACTGTTAATCCCGTGACAGTGCCTGAAAAGTACCCGATACCACGCGTTGAAGACCTGTTTAGCCGTCTTAGCGGTGGCGAGAAGTTCAGCAAGTTGAACTTGAAGGATGCGTATTTGCAAGTTCAACTGGACGAGGCATCCCGCAAGCTGGTGACAATCAACACACCAAAAGGACTGTACCAATACATGCGTTTGCCTTTTGGCGTCACATCTGCTCCTTCAATTTTCCAGCGGGAGATGGAAAACCTGCTACAAGGGCTCAGGCACGTTGTGGTGTATTTCGACGACGTTCTTGTGACTGGACGCGACGACCAGGACCATTTAACAAACCTGGGCCTAGTTCTAAGCCGACTGAAGCAAGCTGGGCTTAAATTGAAGCTTGATAAGTGTACCTTCCTGGAACGGCAAGTTCAATACCTGGGTCACGTTGTCACGGCTGCGGGGTTTCAACCCAACGCTGAAAAGGTAGAGGCTGTGCTGAAGGCCCCTAGACCCAAAGATGTCAAGGCATTACAGAGTTACCTAGGCCTAGTCAACTTTTACCGCAGGTTTCTGCCAGGGCTGTCTAGTGTGTTGCATCCCTTGAACGAGCTGCTTGTGGCCAAGGTGCCTTGGGAGTGGCGTGAGGATCACGAACGTGCTTTCCAAAGGAGCAAGGAGCTACTTGTTTCAGCAGCAGTGCTGGCACATTATGACCACAAGAAACTCGTGGTTCTCGTATGCGATGCGTCACCGTACGGCGTTGGTGCCGTTCTGGCCCATAGGGAAGACTCGGGGGCTGAACGACCAATCGCATTTGCATCACGAAGTCTCACGCCAGCCGAGCGGAACTACAGTCATCTCGACAAGGAGGCACTTGCGCTCATGTTTGGTGTAACCAAGTTCCGACAATACCTCTGGGGACGCGAGTTCGAGGCTATTACGGACCATAAACCATTACTGGGCTTGCTCGCTCCGGACAAGCGCGTGCCTGAGATGTGTTCACTGCGTATCATGTGTTGGGCGCTGATGCTTGGAGCATATAACTACAAGCTCATGTACCGGCCGGGAGCAAGCATTGCCAACGCGGATGGTTTGAGTTGCCTACCACTACCAGTGTACGCTCAACCTGTGGAGAGGCCAGCGGAAGTTTTCATGCTGGAGGCTGCTTATCCTCGGGTACTGCGGTCGACTGTAGTCGCGGAAGCTACGTCCAAGGACTCAACCTTAGCGAAGCTACGAGATGCCTTATGGTCTGGAGCTGAGCTATGTGACCCCGAGTTCAGGTTCTATGCAGATCGAAAACTTCAGATGAGCAAGAAGACTGTATACTTCTCAGATCGCGGGTGATCATCCCAAGTGCATTGCAGCAAGAAGTGTTGCGACTCCTTCATGAGGGGCACCCTGGAATGACCAAGATGAAGGCTATCGCCAGGAGTCGCGTCTGGTGGTCCTCGTTGGACGAGGACATTACTGCTGCAGTTCGCCAGTGTCAGGTCTGCCAAGAACACCAGAGGGTTGCGCGGCCAGTAGCGATGATGCCATGGCCGTTTCTGGACAGACCATGGTCTCGCCTTCATATTGACTTCGCTGGACCTTTGAAGAACCGCTACTTGCTGGTCGTTATCGATGCATTTTCAAAGTGGATAGAGGCCGTGCCTATATCTACACCATCGGCAGAGGCAACTATCTCATGCCTGAGGGTTATATTTGCCACTCACGAAGGCTCATGCCTGAGGGTTATGTTTGCCACTCACGGATTGCCAGATGTAGTGGTGTCCAACAACGGACCAGCGTTCGTGAGTGAGGAATTCAGAAGCTTCCTGCATCGAAATGCTATCAAACAAGTACTGACACCTCCATACCATCCAGCGTCAAACGGGCCTGCAGAACGGGTAGTTCTGTGCATCAAGTCAAAGCTAAAGAAATCGACTGAAGGGAGTTTTACATGCCAACTTGCTCATATTCTTTTCAATTACAGGATTACTCCCCACGAAACTACCGGGTGCTCACCAGTGGAGCTGATCATGGGCCGTAAGTTAAAGACTGCTCTAACGTTGTTGCATCCAGACATGAGAGCTAATGTCTTGCTGAAGCAGCTCAAACAGAAGATTGTTCATGATGGTGGAGCTCGAACCACGCCGCCCGCAAGACCCGGAGACTACATCTACGCACGGAATTTCCATTCGGGGCCAACCTGGATGCCAGCAAGAGTGACTGACAGAGCCACCGATAACATTGCTGATGTCGTTTTGTCAGACGGTAGGTGTTGGCGGCGCCATCAAGAACACCTGCGACCAAACTTTGCCCCATTTAGTGCGCCTCCTGTACTGCCCCTGCGCGACAGACTTCTTCACCGCCGCCAGGGTTACTGCCTGTGTAACAAGTTTCGTCAACCACGGAGTGCGTGTCATGGCGGGTGTGCAACCGGCTGTGCAACTAGTTCCGCTACCCAGCAAGTGTGAGTTGGAGCAACCGAATCCCGTTGCTGAGCCGTGTCTTGAAACATGCAGCGAAAGTGGAACAACAGTAACACGCGATCTGGTTGTGCCTACTACCCATGACAGTACACCAATGCTGCGAAGAAGCACGAGGACAAAAAAACCAGTTGTGCGTTTCTGACCACGAAGGCCGCTAAACTATCGTTTTTCTTTTTTGTTTGTTGGTGGGGAGGAGTGTAACATAATAGCCACCAGAACACGCGCTGATGTGTTGATGTTGCATCACTAACAGATTGCATATGCGGCGTGTTACGTCATCACTAGGTTGCTATAAAAGATGAGTGCGTAGGAAATAAAGGGCAGTGTTTTTCCACGGTATCAAGCATGCTGTTTCGCTTCGGCTGCTCCCTGCGAGTTGGCTATGACACATAGTCGATGGCATCTTATCAGTTTCCCTTCTTGACTCCGCAAGCTGTGCTATTGGACTGACATGGTGTGTTTTTATGCAGCAAGCAAAACTGGAACAATATTTTTATTATTAAACACCACACTAAGTTTCTTCGTCGCAACATCCGGCCCCAACCTCCTTGAAAAACTTGTGTAATGGTTGTGTTGAGTGTTAGGTGCATGAACTTGTTACAAGCACATGTAATGGACAACTGTCTCACTTGTATCTCATTTGATTTTGTGTGCACTGCCTTGCTTATGAGTTCAGTGAGCATGTCTGTGCATTTGATGTGGCCGTAATTACTCGTAATAGATGGTAGTAGCTCCGTTTCATCTCCTAAATGTATGTGACAGGATTGTAGCTGGCTTGGTGCTTCAGAGAGTGGAAATGACCTGAGCGCTGTGCGGCAACACAACGGGACTAAGATGACCAATGACTTGCTGGGCAGTGGCATGCCCAGTACTTCCAGCCTTCTCAACATCACTTCATCATCACCCACTCCAGCTGTTGTTGAGCCTGAATACTTCTGCAAATGGGTCCTATACCACGAGATCCCTGGCTCTCGGTGAGTGAGTGGTTCATGTTTTGCAGGTTTCCCGACTCGCACCCTTGCCCTTCAAGAAGGCCTGGCTGTGGGTGTTTGAGACTCAACCTATGATTAATTCCTCATATTTGTACATTATGATGCCTTGCTAGGTAATTTGAAATCCTGGTATGGAGCATATAACATTAGCTATAAAAATTCAGCATCTGAAGCAGTAATAAAGTTAAAGATAATAAAGGTTTCTCAAAGATTTGCCGCTGTGCGACCCGCGTCGGCCATGTCTATGTTCGCACCACCCTTTCTTTGTTGGCATTCCAAGTGCTTCCGTATCTAGTTTCCTTTCACTCCCTCGTGGTGGTGGTATATAAACAAACCGGAAAGAGAAGTTGCCGTTATCCATTTTGAATTTCACTTCTCTTCTGTCGTAATGGGGAGGCCGCGTGTGGTCCGGACTCCCAAGGAGCAATGTGCCTATGAAGAGCGACGGTGAGAACAGATGCGAGAGTGCAATCGGCGCCGGCGGGTCGCAAACACCAATTGTCCACTGATCAAGACAAATGTGTGTGCTTACCTTTCCTCACTATGACCACCGATCAAGACAATAAATGTGTTCGTACCTCTGTTCAAAATTCTGTGTCATGCCTGTATCATGTTCTAAACAGCTTCGCTGGTCATCCACCTTCACAGAGTGGAATGGCTAAAAAAATTTTTACAGTACCTCCTTGTTGGCATTTGCTCTTTCAAAAACTGCTGAAATGTATTTATATTGGGAAAGAACTGGCGAACAAGATTTATTGTCATAGAGGCAGTGATGCAACTTAATTATCTAGTTAATAATGAATTGTTTTTTGTCCGCAATCTGGCACACACTGATGATGCTTGGAAGGCATCACTTTTTACCTGTTACTACATCCCCTTCGCTTTTTTCTACAGTTGTACGGATAAGCGACAAAGATACACAGAAAGAGCAGGATGGAATGGATGTGCACAAATCTCCCTTATCTAATTTCCTTTGTTATGCCACGGTTGGCGTGGTCCCCAATATTCAAGTTTTGAGTGAGGCTGCCATAAAAAAAAAAAACCTGCTCGTCCATAAACCCCACTCTCACCCCCAGATTCATGGAAGCTTTTGAGAGAGCACTAAGCCCACTTGGGAGGGCCCAGTCACATTGTGACGAGCGATGATGAATTCCTAAGTTTGGCACTTTCCGGTTTAAACTGAATTCCTAAAATGGAAATCAGCAGGTTGTTCTCAGCATCTATCTATAAAAACCGAGGACCACAATCCGTAACTATGAACCATGCCTCTCGCCATGTCTTTCATTGACTTCTAGTCTGCTGACACGTTCAGCTTGATCTCCTTGGCACAAAGCGCTAAATGGCTTGCGGATGACGACACAGCATAGCATGACCTGCAGCCACAGCAGCAGCAGTAACGACAGCAACAGTACATGCAGTATCAGCGTAGTAGCTCCGGCTACTACTCTCACCACTGACAGCAAGGCTGGTCGTCACCTCACCTGGTTCTCTGGACCAGCAGGAGCCCCTCTTGGCTTAAGAACGATGTGGCAATGTGTCTGTCGTTCTCTGGACCAGGCGTACAGCGAGAACTGGCTGGCCTCAAATGCTGAGCAACCCAGGACGCCAGCAAGCAATCATGAGTGCATCAACAGTTTTTCGCGCCCTTACTGCGAACACCACATTATTTTTCTACGTTTTCCTATTGTATTATGACAATTACCCCTGGTTTTAAGAAAGTTGTTCACAAGAATTTTTAATAAATAAGCATAGGTAGAAAGACAATATAAAATGGTTGCACAAAGGTCCACTTGCAAAAGAGTTTAGTAATGGCGAAGGTCCAGGTAGATACGTACGCAACCACCATTTAACAAGAATTGTGGATGAATGCTTTGCTGTCCTACATCACACCAAAGGTTAAACAAATAACCACTACGGTATGATATACTTGGTTGCTCGAGGAAGTGAACACGGCTCAGATAACATGCTCCAACATTATCAGAGCCTTTGGTACAATCAACGACAAAAAGAGTACTGCAAGAGTAAGTTACATCGCAGAACTCTGTTTAGATATTTGGCCGAGTGCAAATATTGCAAAGGTTGATGGTCACATTGTATGACAATTGGTTTGCTGCACAAATGCCAATAGTATTTTTCTACTGCCCATACAAGTGTCAAATACTCCCATTCTATAGTGGGATACTGTATTTCCCTAGGCAGCAAGTTATGGCTAGCTGAGCAACATGAGCAGCATTTCCTAGCATGAGCAGTACAGCACCAATACTAATGTTTGAGGCGCTGGTGGCCGAAGACAAATGATTTTGTCAAGTTGGGCGCTTGCACAATGGGAGCCTCACCAAGCTTAAAATAGTATTCAGAGCGGTGAAAGCTTGCTCTTGAGCCGGTGCCCATGCAATATCATTGTTCTGCCCTTTTCATGTGAGGTCTGTCAAAGGCTTGGTGATCTTGGCAAAGTTGGAAATGAGCTTCCTGAAGTAGGTCGTAGTAGATGGTTTCTCTTCAGTTTTTGAAGGATTTTGGTCAATTTTGGTGACGTCAGAGACCACGTGTATTGGTGTATTCATGCTTCTTTAGCATATTGGTGTGGAATATTTTTTGTTTCCCATCATTCTTCCGTTCGATTATTTCAAATGGACCCTTCCATTCCATCAACAGTTTGCTGGAATTGGTAGTCAGCAAAATAAGTACTTCGTCACCGATGGTTAACTTGCGAGGATGACTCAACCGATCATAGTAGGTTTTGTATTGCATGTGCCTTCTCCAGTTCATCATGGGCGAGCTTGCAGGTCTTTTCGAGGTGATTTCAATGATCGACAATTCAAGCTTTTTTTTCGCTTGAATTGTCGATCATTGAAATCACCTCGTAAAGACCTGCAAGACAAGGTTAAATAGCCAAAATGAGGCAATACAAGTGAAGCTTGTATTGCCTCACAAGTGTCGGTGCCGTTGTAGGTGTGACCGCAAAAAATCTGTCACGTGCAAGTGAAGGAAAACAGCGGGAAAGGCTAAGAATAGACTGCTGGTGAAACACGTGAGGCGCGCGCCCGTTATACATGACGGGAGCACCGAATCAGAAGCGGGCGTGCACTGGGTCTCATTTTTATGTGTAAGCTGTGCGAGTTTTGCTGTCGATGTCTTCATTAGTCCACAGCTCCTTGAGCATTGTCAATGATCCTTGTACGTGCCGACCATAACTCAGCTGAAAAGGCGAGAAGCGCAGGCTTGCTTGCAGCACCACTATGTAGGTGAAAAGCAGTGGCGTTTCAAAGAACACACAGTTCGTAGTTTGACAGTGTAAGTGCTTATCAGGGCTGTATGACAAGGAAGTCTAGCACGGCTGTGGGCGACACGAAGGACGCCGACAGGAAGACACAACAGCGTAGGTTTAGCCAGGCGCACCAGGGACAGCGTCGAGCCCGAGCCCCACTTCAGTAGCGCTGGCGATCCGGCTGCGGAGCTCTACACGACGCACTTCTTCTTCCTTACATCTTCCCCCCTCGCTGAAGACGGAGCCGCACAGGAGGCCTAACGCGTCGTGAGGATGAAGGGCTCGTGATACGGCTTGAGCCGATCGACGTGGACAGTTTCGCAGCCTCGGTGACGCAGGTCCGTAGGGGGTGTCAGAGGTTCGATGACGTAGTTGACAGGAGAAGTTTGCTGCAGAACCCGGTAGGGTCCATGGTATCGGGATACAAACTTGGAGGAGACATCTGGTGTCGAAGTAGGAGGCACCCACAACCAAACGAGAGCGTCAGGCGAAAACTGGGTATGGGGGCTCCCGTCCTCATGACGGCGTCGAGCCCGAGCCCCACTTCAGTAGCGCTGGCGATCCGGCTGTGGAGCTCTACACGACGCACTTCTTCTTCCTTACAGCTGGAATAAAGATTCTGATTACTTCGTTTTCTTCCCTTTTTATCCACTGTTCATGTCCGACCGATCACAGTGATAATGCGATGATGTGCCCTTTGTACCACTAATGAAGATTGAAAATTAATAAGATTGTGATTGAATCGTTACATTATTTGAGCCCAAGGCTTTGATTTTTCTTCGATGGTTGTGTCGATGTCATTGCAACGTTCTGTACCAGCCCCTACTCTTCTGCCATCCTCTATAATTAGGTGCATGTCAAACACAGAAGTGCTGCTGAACCATTCTGATTTAAATTTCTTCAATATAAAAGACACCTGTATTCTAGTGACTGCTATGAGCAGATATTCTCATGCATTCAAGCATGCTCGTCCTAAAGCTATGCCATAGGAAAATGTGTCTAGTATACTACTGCACTGTTGTGCTTGCCAGATTTCAGGATGACAGTGTGCCTCCATTGGTGTTTTACTTGGAACGCATATTGGAACAAGCCTGAAAATTTTGTTGGTGTCCCAAAATGTGAATGGTGCACAGCAATCCTCTGGTGTCCATAGGGTGCGCATGTGGGACCTGTGCATCCTGGTGCCCAATGTGATCTTCCTGCTGTTTATGGCGCTGCGCTTCAACCGGGCACGGCTCAAGCTGCGTGCTACCAGTAGCCCCATCTTCTCCACTTTCTACATCCTTGTGAGTCATCAACTTGAATGCATTTTATGCACAATTCTTCCGTGCAATTCCTGTAACATTCTTTATATAGAAAGCAAGCATTGAATTGAATTGAATGTTTATCTTCATGTGTTATACATGAGGGATGGCGGGAGTAAAAGTTGCACTCTAGCTGCTTGGCCAGCTTCCACTGCCGGCAAAGCAGTGAAATCTTATTTTGGAAAAAATAAAATACGTAAATTGATACAACAGCACTAAAACTGCATTATACTAGACATGAATTTAGCAGGGTACAATAGTTATTGATTAGACATAATGACATAAGAATAATTTAGAAAACCCTAACAAAAGTAAAAAAAAAATTACAAGTGTGTATATACACAAAACACAGAATTGGATTGCAGTAAAATGATTTGGCAGATCACACCTGTATGAGACAAGTAAACATTAAAATTGTAACAACATTGTGAAATCTATTTAAGTTATATTTTCTGCTCTTACCAATGTCATTAAGATGATTTAACATTTCAGGAATAACATTGCATAGCAGCTGGTCGCCATAATTTGTGCATGAGCAGTCACTAACCAACGATTATGGTGCTGTGTGTCATATTTATGTTCAGTGAGGTTAAGGTTGGCTAGTTTAGAAATAATTTTTCTTCGCTTCAATTCATATTTTATCGCCTTGCACATGTGGTGAATGTAAAGATTCTGCAGACCTATTAATTTATATTTTTGTTATATGTAACTAAAAGAATGATGGGACAATGTTTTAGCAGCAATCTTGAAAAATGTCTTGAATTCTTGTAAGCTCATCAATGTTGGTTTCCGATGTTACCCCGTACTAGAAAACAATAATGATCATGAGACAGAAACAATGAATGGTAAATAATTATTATTGTTTCCAATGGAAGTAGATAATGGTTGCAATAAACTATACCAAGTATGCGTGCTGTTTTTGTCTCTATGTGTTCTACATGTGTGTCCCATAGCATGTTGTCAGAAAATACAACAGACTCTCTGACTAACTCAAATGGACCGTGAAAATGTGTTCGTCTTATCAGAAGCTTGGCTTATCAGAAGTGCCCCCTCTCCATATAAAAAAAAAATAAGAGGAAGTAAAAACATGTCACCGGCTCCACAGAGACCGCCAGAAAGTCCAAATAATGTTCCGAAACACTGGATTTGCCAGAAAATAAGGGACTTTGTTCCACAAGTGTCCAAAAAAAGATGCGCTGTATTCTTGGATCTTCACTGTCGGGGATGCCTAATTTCGCGTGACGAGCACAAAACGCATCGATGTCTAGAGTGACGGAATTATTTGCACAGGACCAAGCATGCTATCTTATCACCGTAAGGAAGTGGCGAAATATTGCAAAATGGAATGTATCTTCGAAAGTGATCATCCGAGAATACGGCCCAAGCTTGCCAATGTCTTGCTACGCACACAAATGGTTGCCTTTCCTAGATAGTCTGAGGCTGCGATTATTTGGCTTACCTTTTATACTATTCCTTTGCACGCTTTATGCGCTTCGTCAGTGGTCAGAGCGACACTCCGCTTACGTTATTGATGGTATCAGCCGGTCATGAATGGTTAATAAAAAGCAAATGAAACTTGCACAACAAATAGCACAAGTCACGAATGCAGCCTTTACGGCTTAGTGGCTTGGGTTTTCTTGTGGTTTGGGCGCGGTTGGCGAGCACTACTACATCGACTAGGCTTCGCTAGTTTTGGTTTTGAGGAGGTGCCAGCAATATGACTGACGATCATGCTGGCTATGTACACTATGTACAAAGAGACTAAATGTTGGCCAGCAACAACAAAGACGGCGAACCACAGTTTCACTCTTCCTCGTCTTGTCGGCTCTATGCTTCAGCATCTTCTTTGTCTGCCGGACAACTGGCTCATAACACTACCCTCCGGCGGCGAAAGCACCGACTCGGTGCAGGTGAATGAAGGCTACATGAAAAAAAAAAAAAAAAAAAACTAGCGCACAAGGTATTAAGGGGTGTCCGGGGCACGATAGGGCTTGAGACTGACGACGTGTACAATGTCCTTGCGGAGAGGAGCAGAGGATGACGAAGGCAGCAGTGGAGCGATTTCATAAGTGACATCAGTCACTTGGCGGCACACGCAATATGGACCGGTGTACTGGAAGAGCAGTTTTTCGGATAAGCCAACGCGTCGTGAGGGGGTCTACAGGAGAACGAGCGATCCAGGGACAAAGTGGGTGGTCCTGTGGCAGCTGTTGTAGCGAGACTGCTGCTGGATTTGGGACTCAGAAAATCGAGTGCGAGCAACTTGACATGCATGGTCGGCACGTGCAATAGTCTCTTGAGCATATTCAGTGGGTGGGCACCCAGAAGAAGGCACTAGGGTGTCCATGGGCAATGTAGGGTTTCGACCGTATAAGAGGAAAAACGGCGAATAACCAGCGGTCTCATGCCTGGAAGTGTTGTACGCGAATGTTACAAAGGGTAGTGCAACGTCTCAGTCGTGGTGGTCGGCAGACACATACATGGCCAACATGTTGGTAAGGGTGCGGTTCAGGCGTTCTGTCAAGCCATTCGTCTGTGGATGGAAGGCTGTAGTCAGTTTATGTTGCGTCGCGCAGGATCTTAGAATGTCATCGATCACCCTGGACAGAAACTGTCTGCCGTGGTCAGTGAGCAGTTGCCGAGGAGCTCCGTGCTGGAGTATGATGTTATGCAACCAAGAAGTCTGCAAGAAGTCTGCAAGAAGTCTAGTGGGAAGTGCATGCGTAATGGCAAACTGCGTCGCATAATCTGTGGCAACGGCGACCCACTTGTTCCCAGAGGCGGATAGGGGAAAGGGACCAAGTAAATCGAGGCCGACACGGTGAAAAGGCTCGTAAGGAATGTCCAGAGGCTGAAGATGGCCTGCAGGCGGCAGAGTCAACTTTTTTCGGCGCTGGCAAAGGTCGCATGAGCCCACGTAATGGCGCACTGAGTGGGACATCCCAGGCCAATAGAAATGGCGGCGTGCGCGGTCGTATGTGCGTGACACGCCAAGATGTCCCGCCATTGGTGCGTCGTGAAGCTGCGCCAGGACAGTGGAACGGAGGTGAGCCGGGCTGACTAACAGGTCAGGACCGTCAGGGAGTAAACTGCGACGATATAACGTGTCATTTTGGAGTACAAAGAGGCGGAGGGAAGGATCAGGAGCGTGGGAGCGCAATTTTTCGATGATCTTGCGTAGAGACGCGTCAAGGCGTTGTTGGAAAGAACACACGGGCTGGAGTCGCTCAGGGCAGTGTCCGGTGGATCTACTGGGTATCTGGAGAGGCAGTCGGCATCCTGGTGCAAGCGGCCAGACTTGTAAACGACGGTATACGAGTATTCTTGAAGTCGCAGTGCCCAACGACCAAGGCAACCAGTGGGATCTTTGAGAGAAGACAGCCAGCATAGAGCATGGTGGTCAGTAATGACGGTGAAGGGTCGGCCGTAGAGGTAAGGGCGAAACTTGTCGATGGCCCAAACTAGAGCAAGACACTCTCGCTCTGTGATCGAATAGTTTTGCTCAGCTGATGAAAGAAGGCGACTGGCATAAGCAATAACACAGTCCTGACCATGCTGACGTTGGGCTAGAACTGCGCCGATTCCATGGCCACTGGCGTCGGTACGGACTTCTGTGGGCGCAGATTCGTCGAAGTGAGCCAACACTAGTGGTGATGTCAGTATTCGAATCAGCTGTGAGAAGGTGGACGCTTGTGCAGGACCCCAAGAAAAAGTCGCGTCTTTCTTAAGCAGGCAGGTGAGGGGCCGTGCTAGTGCTGCAAAATCTTTCACAAACCGCCGAAAATAAGAACACAGGCCGAAAAAGGAACGGACATCCTGAGTAGAGCGTGGTGTCGGAAAGTTGGCAACGGCGCTAACTTTGGCAGGGTCAGGCCGTATACCTGTAGCATCGACAAGATGGCCAAGTACAGTGATCTCGCGGCGACCGAAGCGGCATTTGGCAAAGTTAGGTTGAAGACCTGCATTGCGAAGGATGCGCAGAATAGCCGAGAGTCTACTTAGATGACTGGAGAATGTAGGCGAGAAAATGACTACGTCATTGAGATAGCCCAGGCAAGTAGACCACTTGAAGCCACGAAGAAGGGAGTCCATCATTCTTTCGAATGTTGCGGGGGCATTGCACAAGCCAAATGGCATAACTTTGATCTGGTAGAGCCCATCGGGTGCTATAAAGGCGGTCTTCTCTCTGTCTTTTTCGTCAACGGCGATTTGCCAATAGCTGGATCGAAGGTCTATAGAAGAAAAGTACTGTGCGCCATGCAAAGAGTCGAGGGCGTCGTCAATTCGCGGCAGAGAGTACACATCCTTTTTAGTAATCTTGTTTAGGTGGCGATAGTCGACGCAGAACCGCCAGGTGTTGTCTTTTTTTTCTGACAAGCACCACATGGGATGCCCAAGGACTCGTAGATGGTTCGATAATGTCCTTTGTAAGCATTTTCTCGACTTCCGTTTGAATTACGCGCCGTTCAGTCGCAGACACTCTGTAAGGACGCCTATGGATGGGACTGGCATTGCCGGTGTCAATGCGATGAGTCAAAACTTTTGTCTGGCTGAGATGGGGCGAAGCAAAATCGAAAACGTCGCTGTAAGCGGCTAGCAAGCGACGAAGGTCGTCAGACTGAGCAGCCGAAAGGTCGGGGGCGATCATGGCGTCAAAATGTGCATCAAATGAAGTACTAGTGTCAGGGCTTCCAGAAGACAGGGGCGCATCGATAGTAAGGGCCACAGGGTCCTGTGCATCTAAAGGTGCTATGCGTCCCAGCGTGATACCTTCGGGAAGAAACTGTGGAGTGAGTCCAAAGTTCAGAATAGGGATACATGCCCGGTTCGCAGAAACAGTCACAACGGAGTGAGGGAGGGCTTCCTGCCTTGTTAAAAGAGCGTCCAGGGAAGGAGAGGTGACGTCGTCACCATCACAAATGGCGGAATCTGAGGTCAGTGTGACATACGTCGCGGCGGCTGGTCGAAGTCGAACAAACTCGGCGACGCATAAACGCGGCTGTGACTCGGTGGGGAGATCGGGTACAGAAGGAAGTTCAAACTGGAGAAGGCCAGAAGAGCAGTCGATGAGGGCAGAATGGGTACTCAGGAAGTCGTGGCTGAGGATGTCTTCATGTTGACACTGCTGCAGAACAACGAATAGAACTGAGGTCAGCTGGCTGGCGAAGCTCACATGCGCAGTGCACATCCCAACGACGCAAGATGTACCGCCGTTGGCTACACGAACGACAGGTGGCGCCGCCGTCGTTGACGAGAAAGGCGAGCGCTCATAACCGATAATTGCGCCCCCATATCTATGAGCGCCGAAACAGGCACGCCGTCCACTTCGATGTCCAAAAGGTTTTGTCGGGTGGTCAGAGTCAACAGAGGATTTCCGGGTCGGTTGGTCAATGCAGCATCACCTCCGGGAGCTCCACCGGTCAGTTTTCCAAAGAGGGACGGCGAGGGTATGGCGACGGTGAGCGACGGGCAATCGGTGAGCAAGAACACCGGTTCTGTGGGGACGGCGAGCGGCGGTCATAGTGTGGAGTCGGAGCAGCAACATCACAGTGCGGCAGGTCATTGCGGGCATGAAAAGGCAAGGACCGGCTGTCTTCCGGGCGGTAAGCGTACGCGGGACAAGGAGACGAAATCTGACGATAGCGACAATGGCGGGAAATATGACCTACTTCATTGCAATTAAAGCATATTGGCTTGTCGTCATGTGTGCGCCACTGGTTTGGTTCGCGGTATCGGAGGTAGGGGGGAGGGGGGTCAACTGTGGGCCTGGAGGTCGAAAGAAATTGCCGACCGTAGGGCTACTTACAGAACAGATCTGATGGATGCCTGCGTTCGCCAGCTCTTCGCGTACGACAGCTTGAATCAGAGATGCTGCCGGCGGGACTCGTCGTAAGAACGTATCGGGGGGACCGACGGAGATGCAGCCTCAATCTCACGCCGGACAAGACGCAACAAGTTTTCGGCACCAGGCGGCTGGACGTCTTCACACGAGCTAGCGGCGGTATTAGGGAGCCGAACGAATTGTGAGACACGATGGCTCTTTGCTTCTTCAAAGCGTCGGCACTCTCTTATAATGTCGTCGACCGTCGAGTAGTCCTTGTATACGAGTAAATTAAAGGCGTCGTCTGCGGTGCCTTTAAGAATGTGGCTGACCTTGTCAGCTTCGAGCATCTTGTCATCGACTCGCTGACAGAGTGCTAATACATCTTGAATGTACACAACGTACGGTTCAGTAGATGTTTGGGCCTGGCATGAACGTTCCTTCTTGGCGGCTCGCTGGCGGCCAAGTGGCTTCCCAAAGAGTTCCTGCAGTTTTTGCTTGCAAGTGTACCAACTGGTCAATTCCTCCTCGTGTGTTCGGAACCAAACATGGGCCATTCCCTTGAGGTAATAAATGATGTTAGCCAGCATTATAGTCAGGTCCCAATGGTTGCTCTTGCTGGCGCGTTCGTATTCGATTAGCCAGTCTTCAACGTCCTTGTTGTCAGTGCCCGAGAAGGCGCCAGGGTCCCGGAGTTGGGTCAAGACAATCGGTGCTGTGGTAGCCGAAGCCGAAGCAGCGGGCCTCTCAGTCAACGTGGTCGAAGGGCCCACAATATTTCCGCTTCGAAGTTCCGTGATGTGCTGGTGATGTACCCCTCACCTCCACCAAGATGTTACAGGGAGATTTACAGAAAAGGAGGTTTATTTACACTATGTACAAGGAGACTAAATGTTGGCCAGCAACAACAAAGATGGCGAACCACAGTTTCACCTCTTCCTCGTCTCATCGGCTCTATGCTTCAACATCTTCTTTGTCCGCCAGACAACTGGCTCATAACAATATAGACCCTTTTTACAGTGAAAGCGTGGCCACCGCCATGTTTGATCACGTGGTGACGCGTCCATTGCTTACCTCAACTGCCTCCATTGCCTCCGTGTTTACAATGGATGTGCATGACACCCTGGTGTGGCTCAGCAAACCTTTGTTTCAGTGGGTAGCATAGACGATGAATGGGTGAATGACATGGCGCTTTGGCCGCAGTTTCAGAGGACATGTAAGGGCTTTCAGTGCTCATTATGGCATGCCCAAATGGCGCGAACAGCATATACGGTGCTTGTAATATAGAAGTGGGGCTATAAATCCATTCCAAGCTCTCCAAACACATTGATCCTGATTTAATTCACGAGCGGTAGCTTGTGAATTAAGGGGGGACGTGGCTTTGAAAATCAACTTCCTGATTTCTTCATGGATTTTGATGAAAATTGGCACAAATGTTTAGAATGTCTCCCTGATACTTCCATAAAAGTTTCAGAGTGATACCTTGAGAACATTTTATTGAGCAGAATTTTTCTCTCTTGGACTTTCTGGAGGGCCTGGGGAGCTTAAAAAACATGATGGAAGGCTCGTTGAGTATTGACTGCATAGCTGAATGCGTGCTGAAGGTCGTGACAGTCTTACTTTTTTTTTTTCGCAACACAAATTTTTTAGATAGTCGTTTTTCAAGTTACCTTCGCACCAAGCACACTTTCGGGGTGAACGAATAGCCACGCCATAAATTTATAAAAAGTCAAGATAAAAATTCGAAACTGTCTCGACCTGCACTGTAGTCCAAGGAACGTGACAAAAAAAACAGAATCAAAATAGGCTAAACGGTAACGAAGAAATCAGCTCCAGAAACTGAGCAGAAAGGCGAAAAAACAGTTTTGAGAAAACGGCTCTCAAAGTTTCACCTTCTCTTCAGTTCTCTAAAATGTACCAAATTTGTAATCTTTGATGTGTTTTGTGATGTGGGGCTTCTTGGACATGTGGCCTCTGGTCTGCTGAGCCTTCGTTCTGCCTTTTTCATGTTTCTATGGCATTCTTTACTGCTGCTCTACAAAGAGCATGGTGCCTGGGTTTCAAACCAAGTGAGGTGCAGAACTATGTGGGCATAAATATACAGTAGTTCTAGCGTTGTATCTGCAGACTGCCTCATTGATAGCAGCCTCTAGTGCACTCAGTGAGGCATTGTTTTCTTTTGGTAGAATCAACCATGTTACTGAATGAAGGCTCTCAGCAGCCTTCTGAATCATCTTCCATTGACAATGGCTATGGAGGTTAGGAGAGCCACTGATAGATAGGCAGCAATTCAGCTGCTAGGTGCTCTCCAGCCTGTACTTTTGTATCATGCCTCACTTCTGCAGCCAGGTGTCTGTGCCAGCCCAAGTGGCCTAGTGAACAGAGCTCATGATGAGGTTCTCTTTATGAAGGGGTGGTATGATAGGTATTGTTACGAGATATCGTGGCATTACGATAACAGAGTCGGCGCGCGATGTGCTAAGTCGCGGCTCCGAGGTGCCGATGCGCGAAATGCCTGGTCGCGGGTCCGCGGAATAGACGCTCGACGAGCTTAGTCGCGCAGTCCGAGGTGCCGATGCGCGAAATGCCTGGTCGCGGGTCCAAACGCTCGGTAAGCTCAATCGCGCAGTCCGAGGTGCCGACGCGCGAAATGCCTAGCCGCGGGTCCGAGGAATAGACGCTCGAGGTGTCGACACTCCACGAGCGATGTGCCGACACGCGAAATGCCTAGCCGCGGGCTCGAGGAGTCGACGCTCGAGGTGCCGACGCGCGAAGTGCTTAGTCGTGGGTCCGAGGAGTCGACACTCGATGAGCGATGTGCCGACGCGCGAAATGCCAAGCCGCGGGCTCGAGGAGTCGATGCTCGATTAGCTTAGTCGCACAGTCCGAGGTGCCGACGCGCGAAATGCCTAACCGCGGGCTCGAGGAGTTGACGCTCGCGGTGCCGACGCGCGAAGTGCGTAGCCGCGGGTCCGAGGAGTCGACCCTTGTTGAGCGATGTGCCGACGCGCGAAATGCGTAGCCGCGGGCTTGAGGAGTCGACGCTCGATTTGCTCAGTCGCGCAGTCGGAGGCGCCAACGCACGAAATGCTTAGGCAAGGATCCGAGAAGTCCGCGCGCGATGTGCTTCATCGCCGAGTCGGAGACGCCTACGCGCGAAAGGCTTAAGGCCCGACCACATTCGGCGTTTTCCCGGCGTTTCCTGGCGTTTCGTGACCCGGCGCCGCTCAGCGTCGACGCTGAGGGAGGCGCCAAGCCGAAACGTCGTACTCAAGGCACACCAGAAATCTCGGCGCCGGCGCCGCCGCCGGAAGCGGATCGATGAGCGCCGACTTGGCGCCGACCAATCAGGCCGCGGCCGCGCTGCTGGCAACTTTTGCAAGCGACTTCCGCAGCAACCATTTCGCGTGCGTGCCACCATGTGGCGCCAGTGTCTCGTCGGCGAGGCGGCGCCGTCTGAGAAAGCAGCCGCTCGTACCTTCGAGCGCGCTGCCGTGAATGTGTGTGCGTGTGTGTGTGTGTGTGTGCCGCAGAACTATAAACAGGGCTTAAAAACCTTAATCGGGAACATTACTCATAGTTCACTTGAATGACATTGCACACTGCTTCTGGTTAAATCTGTCTGGTCACATTGTGCGACGCTGGACTGGCGCTGTTTGCGTGCGTCTCATGTGGCTGGGTGACCTCTCCGGCGCCGTTGATGCAACGACGCCGAGAGACGCAACGGCAGGAAACGCCGGTGAAAACGCTGAATGTGGGCCGGGCTTTAGCCGCGTGTCCGAGCATTCCGTGCCCGAAGCTCGGTCGCGAAGTCCGCGTCACCGATGTTCGGAATGCTTAGCGGCGGGTCTGAGACGTCCACAAAAAGCGGGATCGGCCACGCTACTGCGATGTGCGCGTAGCGCCCGCTTTAACACTCGTCGAAATTACGGAAACTGTCCGGAGCTCGCGAGGAGACCGCAACAAGCGGAGCAGACGACACCATCACGGAGCGAGCACCGGACCAATGGCGAACCGCGCTGGAGTCACGTGGCGGGCGCGGCCAATCGGTGGCTCCGGCACGACCTTCAATCATTTGCTTTTTGTGTGCTTGTTTCTGTATGGAGGAGATAGCTGAAGCGGCAGATTTGAAGACGGAGAAATGCGCTTTCCAACGAGACCAAGATGGCGGCGCTCGGCTGCGCCGTTCCGGAGATATCGTTGCTTGAAAAACGCCGTTCTTTCGCGATTTCCGCGAAATTTTTCGGCACCTTGGCTGATAAAACAATTTTTTTTGAGCACTTCTACTTGGTTTTCAGTGATGATATTTCGGAATCAGATAGAATAAGAGTTACAGAAACTGAAAATGTGATTTTCAAAAAATCGATTTTTTAGCCATTTTTCGCGATGCGAAAGCCGCGTCCCCCCTTAAAGGAACACTAAAGGCAAATACTAAGTTGACGTGGACTGTTTAAATACCTTTCCAGAAACCTCAAAACGCTTGTCTCATGCAAAGAAAAGACTTAGTTTACGAAAAAATTGGATCTGAAGGGTCCAAATAATTTTATTGCAATTCAAATCACCCGCCACGCCAATTGAGGAGTTGTGACGTTGCATACGCCATTTTCTGCCGTTGGTGAGTGTAACGGCGCCCGACAGATGGCGGTACGGTGCGCCGCTGCAGCTGATTTTGGTAAAGTGGCGTAGACCGTTCGGGCATTCCGCGACGTCGCGTGGAAGTGGAATTCTCTGCTACTTGCAGTTAGTGCGAGGTTCGCAGCCAGAAAAACAAGTGCAACACTACACGTTAACAGAAAAACTGAAACGCGAAAGTGCGGGCGGCGCAGAGTCGAGCGAACACGAAACATTTTGACCGCCTGCGAAGTTGTCAACGGTGTAATGTCAGTTAGTTCTTTTTTGTAAAAATGTAATACAACTGGTGAAGTAGTATTTTCTTTCTTCTTATAATACAGTACAATGATGTTTTCATAACGAGTGGTTCAGTACTAGTGACAGAATTTAAATGAGGAGTGCCTTCGTCATCGGGCGAGTACTTGAATGTCCCGGGGGAGTCGCTAATCATGTCCTGCATTTACCTTAATTTCTCTATTACTAAGGCTCTGCTCGCGATAAGATTGACGCTTTAGAGATACTCGTGCACTAATGCATCACTTTAGCTTGACTTAGTATTTGCCTTTAGTGTCCCTTTAAATCAGGATCAGTGTGTTTTGCTCTTCTTTATTTGGCAAACACTTTGAAGCAGTGATTTCTCATGTTTCTGATTCAGTAATGTTCCTTGGTACGGTCATTACCTGAGTGTTTATTTTCTGCTAAATCACTCATGAGTGTACTCAGTTGCGATATATTTGTTGTTGCCACATACAAGGCTAGGAACGAAGATGTTCTGTACTTGGTAATAGCTTGTAGCAAAGACGTATTATCGCTAGTCACTCACATTGGACTGTGACGAAACGTTCAGCTTCGAACATTTGTGTGTAGTCAGTGTAGTCACCGTCACAGCATGCTTCGACGCATTGATTCAAGTGTGCACCCATTCACTTATTCTTGATACATTGGTGATCTACAGTGCAGATCGCTTATAAAGTAAGTCACTAGAGTCACGAATATCCGCCCTATAAGCAGTACTGCACTATAGCCAAAACAACGATTTTATTGCGATAGCTATTATATGGACACTCCAGGCACATTTCTAGCTGCCGTAGTTGTTGCCACGAGCTTCCGTGTAGTCCAAGGGCAATAAAATCGTCGCCACAAGCTGTATGCTGTATGTGCGAGTGAAAGCGTGTGAGGGTGAGCCGGTGATCGAGTCTCAATCTCGCGCACGCAAGGTAGGAAAGCGGGAAGCAAGCGCACTGTCTCCCATCGCGCGCAAGGCTCGAGGGGGGGGGGGGGGGGTGCGTTTACTCTAAGTGCGCACGCCTGCCCACAGGGGCCGCTGTATCTTGAACGCCATCTGCGACGGGGGCACAGTCCACCGCGCACTACGTTTTCACGGCTTAGTTCACTTTGATGCGAGCAGCAGTACAAAGGTCATTTCGCTCCCTGCTGCTGCCGCGCTTCCTCACCATAGGGTTCTGACAGCACGTTTCCACGGTCATCATGTGAGATGTGTTCATGTTTGCTTGTGCGAGCGTGACACCATGCTTGTTAATGCGCAGAGAGCCGCAGCGACGGACGGGCTTTCGCGCGACCCCGCCATTGCATCATTCTGCCCGCTCCTCGCGAGGAATGCTGGGATGTGTGGCCGGCGTGGCTTGGTGTGTCGGGTGAAAAATATGAACGGAGCTATTCATGCGCCAGCAACGTTGGAACACGCCCGACGGCGCGAGACGCGCCGGTTGTTCGCCACCGTGACGTCACGGAGCTTGATGTGTGCACTCGCATTACGTTGGAGTATATTTGCGGCTTGGGGGGAGCGTTTGCTGTCTGAATTAACTGCCAAACTTCCAGGCAGCCGCACTGTAACCGGTATTTCATCTCCCGCAACTGCACTATAAGCGATACGTGTATACATGGAGTGCTATGGGAAAATTAACGGGAGTCTGAAAAGACCGTACTATATTCGGTCCTGCACTATAAGCGGTTGCGTTATAAGTGGTCTATACTGTAGTGGGTGTAAGCTTGCGTGCGAGTTGGGGTGGATGTGTGTAGATAACACGCGAGAAACTTGCTGTGCCAGGCAGCGGCGCTGCTGTCTTTGTCACTGTGTAACGAGTGGTATACTCCTTCTCCCGACATTCTGGGGTTTAAGTCCTTGCTTTGGAGGTTAGCAATAGAAGGCTGGCGGATTAGTGAATTTTTTATCCTCGAGGAAAGCTACGCATGGCGAAAGGCCAACAACACAAGCAGTACTTATGTAGCAGCAGTCCGTAAACTTGGTCACACAGATTCATTCCATTCCTTTATATGCCAGTCACTATTTTTGCAGCCAACTCTCTACCGTTCCACATTTTGTAGCATGAAGGGAGCACAGTGCATTAGTGAGCACCTAGTTGCATTTCTGGCAGCTGATAGCACAGTAGCAGGACAGAATCAGTAATTCAGTAATAACACGAAACCATTGTAGTAAGCGGTTTATTTTACCATAGAACACATTATGTAGTGGATGGTGCCGTGTTTTTTTATTGTTATGTCTGATATGTCGCTCAAAGTGGTATTACTATAGACGGGCTTGAATCTCTGAAAGGGGGGAAATGTCCTCTCTGATGCAAGCGAGCTCATTGTCCAGCCATATGTAATCCTCTAGCATTTATGCATTCTAATATGTGTGTGGAGAAGATCAGCATCCGTGGATGGCTGGGGTCATGGCTCTTCGTGTGCTGCACTGCAGGTGTCTCTGAATGCTGTGATGAGTGTCATCCGGTGTGTCGTGTCCATGACGGTGAACGCAGCTGCCCCTGCTGGTGGCATAGCTGACAAGGTGAGCTGCAACCAAGCATTGAGAGAAGCTCCTTTTGCTAACCTTGCACGCTTGCCTGCAGTCATGCAAGGCACTTTGAGGGGAAGTGCTGATGTTCAGAAGTAAACTATATATGCTGCATGCTGCTCTTTAGCATACAGTGTGCTGCAGTTTGGTATCTCTTGCTTTTATTTTTGTTCCAATATCAACTCTCTTCTAAAAAGTATGTTAAAGTTTGTCATGGACAGCCTGCACAAGACCCACGACCAGAGTTTATTTTCATATCTGAGGATGCCTACTTTTGATTTATTGTTGACAGAAACAATTGTGTAAGAGTACATCTAGACAAAGAAGTTTTGACTTGCTTATTAGGCGGTAAGATTCATGACTGCCATGCCCCCTGTATGCAGCGCATCAGATTGAGACAGGAGACTCCGTCCCACTCACTCCATATTTATATGCCATATTTTATTCAAGTGTTTTTGTTAGGCATTAGCCATTAGAGTGTGTGTTGAGTCTGCAACTACTGACGACATCCTGAGTGTTGCGGGGAGCACACGCCGCCACCTTCTCCCACGGGCGCTCGCCAACGCTTGCGCACGTAGCGCACACGGCGGGAGCCGGGCAAACATCTTCTCTCGCGCGCGCGCGCAGCTGGGAGTTGGGCGGACACGGGAGAGGTGCACTTTGCCCTCTCCCGGTTCTCGCTCGCCTCTAGCGACGCGCGTACCCGCACGGGAAGAGGGAAAGTATCCAACGGGTGAGGAGAACATTCCCATCGTGAAAAGGTAAAAAGGTATAAAAGAGCGCGACCGAGAGACCCCCGGGGTTCTCTGACCTCGCTACTCCTGACCTGCCCCTACGGATATACCCGCCGCAACCCGTGAGTGACCTCGTTTGCGTGACTATCACACGCGATGAGGCAAGCCTGTTTTATTACTTATGATACATAGCGGACTTCCCTCTGCAAGTGTGTTTTATTGCCCGCAGCAATAAACGTTGTTGAGTTGACTCGCTTGTTGCCTTATTCGCCCGAACCCTACATAGCTGCGATTATACGCGCTACGGGTTGTGGAAGACCCCCACAGTGTGTTTCGCATCCCATTGGCGAGTGCGAGCGCTTTTAGCCCGCAGAAACAATTGTGACACACCCGAAAACTAGCGCGGTGTGACATTGCACCCTTAGCCTGATGCAGTTAATGCTTCTTTTGGACTTCTCCTGTAATAGTTTGATGTGTCTTGTTTAGTTTGCGTGGGACTCAATTGCACGGTCATAAATAATCAATTCATATGGTCACTCTCACGAAATCTATGAATTGAAAGATCATTAATGTCGGGAGGCTCACTCGTGCATGGGATCGCTTATAATTTTGAGGCACTTTTCTTTCTACATATAATGAGTAGCGGCTGTTCTTGATACCTCGGTCTTTAGAAAGTGCTGAAGGCAGAAATGAAAGCTGCAGTGTCCTGCAAGATGTGCATGTACGACGAGTATTACAATCAAATTATGTGACGGTGCCAAAACCACTGCATGATTAGCCATACCATAGTGGGGACTGTGGATTAATTTCTTGCATTCTGCCCCCATCAAAATGCAGCTGCCTCAACTAGGATTGAATTTGTGGCCTCATGCTCTTCAGGGCAATGCCATAGCCAATGAGCTATCGCGACGAGTCGCAGCAGCTATTCACATCAAAAAATCCCTTTCACAAGGAGTGGTGAACCCTCGGGGGGCCCGCACGCATTATCCACACGAAACACGCAATATGCATGTATCATTATCCCCGGCGGCAGAAGCACCATCCCGGTGTGTCTAAATATCGGTGGTAACAGGAGAGTAATATGAATTGAGGCGTGCGACATGCACAACATCAGTGGAATTCGGGGCAGATGATACGCTAGTACTAACTGGGGCGATTTCGTAAGTAACTGGAGTCACGGTACGCAGCACTATATGTGGACCTGTGTACTGAGACAGGAGTTTTTCTGACAGGCCAACGTGACGAGTCGGGGACCACAGGAGTACCGGAGATCCAGGTTGTGGGTTCTTGGTGTCTCACAGGAGACCAACCACCGCAGGTTCGAGCTTAGCGAGCCACAGGGCCGCGTCAGCCGTCGCCTCCAGCACCGCTCGCACGCTAGCTCAGAGGCCCCAAGGGGCTACCGAGCGACGCACGCAAAAACACAGTGAAGCCCTGAGTTGACGGAAACCGTTTATTGAATCTGTCGGCACCAGCACTGCACAAACGCCCGCGCGGCGGGGACCCAAACGGGTCCCGCACCCAGGCGAAAATACAATAACAGGCGCCTATAGCACGTCGTGGTGAGAGCACAGGCTCAAGCTGGGACATGCCGCTAGGAAAAGTCCCGGCGGCTATGCTACTTGCTCTGGCGATAACCAATGGGTCAACTCGCGAGAGCTCGGGCAATATCCTTCGGCTTGGGCTTTCGGCAAGTGCGGCTCAGCGTGGTACGACCTTGCGTGAGCGCTAGGCACTGCTCGTCGGCTTAGCGTCGGGAAAAGGATCAGCAGAAAGCACGCGCTCCCCGCACAGGCAAAGGCACCGTGCGAGAGCTCCAGTCTTAGTCACAAAGGTGTCAGTGGACAACAGGAAAGCATGTACGTACCGTGCGCTGGTCCCGGAGATCATAGAGCCACGCTCCGCCGCTAGCAGCCGACGGGGCTGCGTAGTGACGTCAGTGCCCCGCCCTCACCGCAAGCCACTGCGTGCGGAGCGCCACCGCGGGAACCGGTTACGCGCAGGCGGGGAACGAAGGCGAGGGATGGCAGAACAGGTGAAGCCCGCCCAATGGCGCCAGCACCTCCCTCAATCCCCACATCCTCCTCTCCTTAAATGCCCCCCTACCAGCCTGGTGAAACAGCCTAGTAGGCGCTTATGCACCAAAGACAATTGAGTCTTTCATGCACAAGATAAATGCTAACCTCAGCCCAGCAAGTACTCTTAAAACACCGCGTTCCGACATATAAAAAACAATTTTATGCCCTATAATAATAATAATAATTATATACAAGGATTGTGGAAAAAAAATGCTACGCTCTATAATAATAAAAAAAAACGCCGCGAGAGGGGGAAGAAATATTAACAAAATAGTCGGCCGCTGGCGCGGGACAATGTCCAAGGTGCGAAGGGGAAACGGCGCGTAATGTTCTGTGGCTAGGGGCGGTGGCCGAAGATGTAGGAGTTTCGAGGGCAGTCTTGATAGCAGGAACGGGCTCACCGTTGGTAGATCGAGTTGTTGCTTTCGTGGTGGTGCCGGTCCCGAACTCCAGCCGGATGGGGGCAGGACATTGCCGGGTCAGCTGGCCACGCCGCCATAGCCAAGATAAAAGGGGCAGCCACAACCGTGGCTGCAAGGCGTTTGTATGGCGGCGGCGACTGCAGAGAGCTGGGCTCTCGGTCTGACATCAGAGGGTCAGTGACCCCGTCCTCCTTCAGTGTCCACAACAATCCGATGCAGCAGTTGGTGCGACTTCTGGTTGTTTCGAAGAGCAACAGGCACCACGCACGCACGCACACACACACACGCACGCACTCCTTGCAGTTTTCTCCATGGCTGCGCAACACTCCCAAACAACGCAATGCTCATCACCGTCCACAACGCGCCACGCCATAGAAGACGCAAAGCGTCCTTTGCCCCCCTCACGCCGACAAGTCAATGGGACTATTGTCCCCTCCCGCGCCTGACTACCGCGCAAATCAACAACCTCCTTCTCGGCAAAGAAAAAAAAGGAAAAAGAAAAGAACACTAAAAACAAAAATCTTCTACGTCTACGTACAAGAAAAAAAAAAACTAGTAATGAATTAAACTATAAGGCTGTACATGCGAAAATTAAACACAGTTTCAAAAATACAAAACAAACATAAATACACTCAGCATGCGTACTCGTAAAAGAAAAAAGTGCACACTGTTAAAACGCTACATAAACAGCACTTGCAATACGCTGGGCTGGGGCCAGCTTCTTTCGTGCACTGGCCGTAAAGATGCTAGCCTACTCAGGCTACGCATTTTACTGAGGGCCTTCGGTTGCGGAAAAGTCCGTCGTCCGGCGCAAAATCCCTAGCCGACGCCAAACTCTGCCTTTGCTCTATAGAGAGCCCGACAAAGCATGTCCCGAAGTGCTGAAGCGTAAGCAGAACAGTCTGCCGGCCCCGCCTCGTCCCCGAGCTGCCATTGCATGACACTGGTCACCGGATTAGCCAACTCCCTTCCAAAATTGAGGAAGGCGGGAGAGAAACCAGTTGAGCGATTCTCGGAGGTTCGGACTGCGAACGCGAGCTCACTCAAGTGGTCTGCCTAATCCTTTTGACGTTCGGCAAAGGCCGCTAACATTGGTTTGAGAGTTCTATTGAGTCTCTCCGTCAAATTGGACTGGGGATGGTAGGGCGAAGTGGTGCAGTGATTAATTCCCAGGGAACGGCACGTAGCACCAAACACCCTAGCGGTGAAATAGGACGCATTGTCCGTAATCAGTCTTTTCGGAAAGCCGAACCGACAAAACACTTCCTGTAGCCTTTCCAGCACCGCTCGCGCTGTCACTTTACGAAGCGGAAACAGTTCCACCCATTTAGAAAAATGATCAACAACTACCATCAGGTGTGTGAACCCCTGCTTACTCCTGGGGAAAGGCCCCATAAGATCGCAGGTGGCCACTTGCCATGGATGCTCACTGTCGATTGGTTTCATCAGCCTGGGCGGCTTGCCACCCCTTGATTTCACCATTTGACAGACGTGGCAGGAGCAGCAATAGAGAAAAATGTCATGCTTTATGCCAGGCCAGGTCACAGTTTGGCTTAGTTTCGCAAAAACATTTAGAGCCACTCAAATGACCGGCCAAGGGTTCGTCATGAGAACTTCGCAACAGTGCGCTTCTCAGACTTTTGGGGATAGCCACCTTAAACGGGTCCACAGAGTCATCATCGGTGGATATGTATTTCAGCAGGAGCCCATCATGATCCAGGAAATATAAATCCGTGGGGGACCCAGCGACATACGCTGTTTCCGGACCCCCTGCGCCCGCCGCACTACCAGCAGCGTCTCGGCGCTTCGTCCCCTGAGACCGTCGCTCACTCTAAGACAAAACGGATCAATTTGCTGGGCCTTCAGTAGCTCTTGCCTGCTGAAAGCGATACCAGCTCTCCCAAAGGGGAGGCTGGTTTTGTCGCCACTCATGACTGCACCCATCGGCGTCATGGGTTCGCTTTCGAGAAGCTCCCCCGCATGCACGCTTTCCGGCGCGCTGCTTGCCTGGAGCGCGGAGAAACAGGTTTGCCCGCTTGCGGACTCGCCTCTCTCTCCGCTCGTTTCGCCCCGGACGCTAGCTGGCGCTAAGGCACCGGCAGCGGCTGTTGCAGCTGGAGAAAAGCTCTGGGTGGACCATGGGGCACGAGATAGCGCACCAGCTACCACGTTGGCACTCAGATGTAGTGCCTCTTCGTGCCGTGTCGCTCTATCCCAATGGGGATTGTGAGTCGACAAGCGCATAGCGCAGGGGCTTGCCCCCGAATTCTGCGTGCGACACGGTTCGTGCTGTGCCTCTCAATCCCAAAGGGGACCATGAGCGGGCGAGCGCGAAAATCGGGGGCTTGCCCCCGAACTCGATGCGCGACACGATTCCGATGCCTCATCTGCACGGGCAAAATCAGACGCCGGCGGGCTGATGAACGGCTTTAGCAACGTGAACTGACCATCGCGATAGCCACCATTCGCAATGTCCACAATGATCCCAGTTTTAAGGAGAAAGTCCCTTCCGAGAATCACAGGAACACTGAGCCCCGGGAGATAAACGAAACACGTGCGTCTCATTCGCTCTCCCCACCTGACAGTCAGCCTTGCGGCGCCAGCCGAATGGGCCATGCCTCTCGCAAGATTGAATGTCGTTCGGCAGTCCTGCAAGCGCACTGCGTGCTTTTGCAAGTGGGACAAAACCTGTTTGCTGACGTGTCAAGCAGCGCCGAAAATTCGCGACCGACAATGGTCACCGGAATAAACGGCGCGTGCGCACCAGCAACACAACCTGCTCGGTACGCCGAGCGAATAAGCAAAGGTTCGGTCACTCGTGCCTTCAGGAGCGACCTGCGCTCCCGTTTCCTGGCCTCACAGGAGACCGGGGCGCGGTGCAATTCCTTGCAATGTGCCCGCGTTGTTGGCAGCGAAAACAGCGTACTCTGCCGTAGTATCTTTCCTGAGGTGGAGCGACTTCAGCTCCCTGCCGGGGTCGGCTCGCTGCTCGGTCAATGTGCCGATAACGAGCCACTCCCTCCGCGATGCGCTGGGTCGAAAAGCGTCTCTGTGCATGCGTTTCGGGCGGTGGCGCAGCACAGGTGCCACAGGCTGCCCGCCTCCTGTGCGTGTAGGGATCGAGAGCACGCGCGCTCAGCTCCCAAGCACACCCGCTTGCAGCCGCAAAGGCAGCTTGGCCGGGTTGTTGCCGTTGGGGAAAAGGCTCAGGCCCTCTCCACGCTCCAGCGAGGCCCTCAAGCGAGGCCGTTGAGCTCGGCTCAAGGGCCTCGCTGGCGGGCAGCAATGGGCAATAGGTGCGCGGGGAGATAATGTCACCTTGAATGCGCTTTGCCTTGGCGGCCAATTCCTCCAGATTTTGGAAGCGGCCGCCACGCAGGTACGCCGAAAAGGTTGGATGTGCCTACCTGATCACCCGTTCGACGCGTTCCTCGTTCGAGGCATTGGGCTCGGCGACTAAGAAAAGGTCTTGCATCGCCCGTACGTACTCCTGAAGCGACTCATCAGGAGCCTGTGTACGTAGCCCAAGCTCTCGCCGCATCCGACTCTCGTAGTCAGCGGGTAGGAATTCACGCAGGAATGCCGCGCGGAACTCCTCGAGGGTTGTTGCATGGTGTCCGGAAAGCCTGTACCACCTAGCCGCCGAGTCAGTGAGTGCAACAGGGACGACGCGTCCGAGTACATCCTGATCGTTCAAACCCAGAGCTCTCTGGTAGCGTGCGAAGGAGTAACAGTAGTCCCTGGCACTAAGCAGGTCACCGTATCCGCTGTAGGTCGGGACTGCCAGCCGTACAGCGGGGTGAGCGCATTTCTGAACAGCCGACAGCGTTTTAACTGCCCCAGAGAGCGCCTGGATCATTTCGGCGGCGTTATGCAACAGCGTCTGTGCGCCTGCTCCAAAGGGAGCCGTTGGCGCGTTAGCGGCGCGATCGAGCAAGGATGAACTGACGTCCAGCTCGATGAGTGGCGCGGTTTCCACAGGGATACCGGCCGGCGCGCCGCCGTCCCCAGAGCAAAAAGGGCTCCTAGCGGGGTGCGCCTGCTGTCGTTCATAGCCGCCACTTGAGGCAGCTATACGTGAATTGCTTAGGCCATTTGCAGCCAGTGTTGACAAAACAGGCGCATGCTCGATCGGTGTGCCACATGGCGCCACCGAATGTACTCCAAAGGGAGACGTATGAGCGAAATTCGTGGTCGCCATGTTGTAATCGCCACAGGGGGCCGCAGCATTCTACTGGTTTTGGCTGTTCAATTGAGAAGCAGCCAGCGTCGATAAAACAGGTGTTTGCTCGATCGGTGTGCCACTGGGCGCCACCGATTGTACTCCAAAGGGAGACGTATGAGTGAAATTCGTGGTCGCCATGTTGTAATCCCCACAGGGGGCCGCAGCGTTCCACTGGTTTTGGCTGTTCAATTGAGAAGCAGCCAACGGGCAAAAGTCGGAGAGGGCTAAGGCCCCATTTCCGCCCTGCGCTCCGTTTACTCTCGAAGGAGTCGATGATCGGGAGCGCTGCGACATCGCACTTTTTGGCATTGCAAAGGGAGCTGTGGCAGACGAATGTGCCCATGTGCACTGTTCGGAGAGGGCTCTGGCCCCGTTTCCAAACAACGCTACTGCTCCAAAGGGAGCTGGTACGTAGCGCCTCACGTTGCCGTCCCCACAGGGGGTCGTTACAAGCGAGTGTGCGGGAGTGCGCTGCTCAAGGGAGGCACTGGCCCCGTTCTCGAACAACATGGCGTCTGCTAGCACTAACAAAGGACAAAGGTCACTACGCCTTCACTTCACTTCACTTCACTTTATTACCTTAAATGCCCCCAGAGTTGGGGGTATTACATAAGGGGTGGGCAACAAGTATAAAGTAAATAAATACACAAGGAAAGGATGTTTAAGTACATGTTTGCTCGCGCTTCAATATGGAAGTTACAAAATGTGGATGGGCAGGTGATTGCAGCGATGTCGTGTGGAAGGCCGTTACAGTCTGAGGCTGAGCATGGAAAGAATGATGAGGCAAAAGTGGTAGTGTGCGCACGTGGCCGGGTGACTTGGAGGGGATGACCAATGCGAAGTGAAATGCGTGCCGGAGGACTAATTTAGGGTGGATGATTAAGTGAGCTTTAAAAAACCTTATGGAATAAGTACAAACTAGCGATACGACGCCGACAAGCCAGCGTTGATATGCCGGACTCTGCTTTTAACGATGATATACTGGTATTGTATGAATAGCACGAATGAATGAATCTTGTGGCACGATTTTGTACCGATTCTAGGCACTTTATTGGATATTTTTGGTTAGGGCTCCAGATGGCAGATGCATATTCCAGCTTAGAGCGTACGAGTGACTTGTAGGCAAGCAGTTTGAGGTCTGGTGGCGCGTGACGTAGATGACGTTTTAAGAATCCAAGGCTTTTGTTAGCAGATGATAAGATTTTGGTGACATGCGCGTTCTAGGTTAGATTATTAGATAACGTTACGCCGAGGTACTTATAAGACTGTGTTAATCTATGGTGACATGCGAGATAGTATAAGGGAACAGGAGAGGACTACGTTTTCGGTTGAACGACACGAGTTTGCATTTATCGGGGTTTAGTTTCATGAGCCATTTCAGAAACTGCGTCCAGACACCAGTTCTGGACGCAGTTTAGGTCACTTTGGAGAGCTATTTGATCAGAGGGGTTATTAACGGTGCGATAGATAACACAGTCATCGGCAAAGATACGGATGTTACAAGAGACGTGCGTTGGTAGGTCGTTAATATATATTAGAAATAGGAGGGGACCAAGGACTGACTCTTGCGGTACGCCTGATGTTACGGGAAGAGAACTAGAGGTTTGATTATTAACGCGAACAAATTGGGTACGGTTAGCCAGAAATTCCTCTATCTACTGCAATATGTCAGGATGTAAATTTAACAAGGAAAGTTTTAGTATCAAACGCTTGTGAGGCACCTTGTCGAAGGCTTTCGCGAAATCCAGAAAGACTGCGTCAGTTTGGAGGTTAGAATCAAGGTTTACATGCAAGTCATGGGCAAAAATAGCTAATTGTGTTTCACAGGATAAGTTCTTACGGAATACGTATTGAGAAGGATGAAAGAAATTAGTATACTGAGTCTAGAAAATTCATTATGTGAGAATAGATGACATGTTCCATGATTTTACATGGCACACTTGTTAAAGAGATGGGGTGGTAATTGAGGGGCGATTGTTTGTTACCTGATTAGAAGACCGGAACGACCTTCCCCACTTTCCAATCGCTGGGTATGCTACCTGTGGAAAGTGATTGCGTGAACAGTAATCATAGATACACTGAGATGGCATGTCGAGTATTTTTTAACAGTTTGCTGGTGATTTCGTCAGTACCTGCAGAAGATGACATCTTAATGTTTTCAATGATACAGGTGATGCCACGCGCAGAAAATGTGACTGATGGCATAAGTGATCTTGGTTGGCCAGTTGGGACAGATGGTGTCAGATCGGTTTCGTTTGTGAAGACGGATGAGAATGCAGTGTTAAACATATTTGCACATTCAATGTCGCTCACTTCCTCACCAAGTGTGTTAGTAAGTGTGATGATCGGCACCTTATCAGGGTTTAGAACTTGCCAGAACTTTCTCGGGTTGTTGGTTAAGATCTTCGGCAGGTCAGTTTGAAAGAATGCGTGTTTTGCATTACAAATGGACTGTAAGCATGTTGACTCGGCCTCAGTAATATTTGTTCCATGCGCATGCGCTGGGGTTTCGTTTTGCTGCACGTAAAAGGAGCTTCTTTTTGTTCTCAATTGTTTTAAATAACTTTGAAAACCATGGTTTGTTATGATTGGCACGATATGTAATGATGGGAATAAATTTGGTTGTTAGTTCTGTAATTTTGGTTTTGAAAGTAAGCCAGTTATGTTCAGTTGATCGGTCATGGAAACACCCTTCGAAATTTTGAAAAAAAGCCAGCAATTGGTTATTGATTTCATTTTAATTGCCTTTGTCGTAAAGGCGAATCGTTTTATGGAACTTTGGCGCGATTCCGGGATGAAGGTGAAAGTAGCATGCAGAAATTTGTGGTCGCTAATCTCGCGGAGATAAGTAAGAGTTGATAAAGTTTCAGGGTCATTATTTAGTATGAGATCCAAGATGTTTGACGATTCACCTACGACGCTTGTGGGTTTTGTTACTAACTGGGTGAGATTGAAATTTAGACACACATCAACAAAGTTAGTTATTTCAGTATTGCTTGTTGGTGTTGAGTTCTGCCAGTCAGTAGATGAAAAATTAAAATCGCCAAAAAGAAGAATGCACGCGTTGGGATGTGTAGCATTAAGTTGATTTAGGCTATCATTTAGGTTACAAGCAAAACTTGGATTGCTGTGGGGGGGTCTGTAGCACGCCTAGCAGACATAACGCGGCGAGTCCAATTCGCTAAGGCGTATTGACTCGGCTAAGCACAGACAAAGGCTTAATGAGCCTTTGAATCCGCGTTGGACGCCAGTGTGGGTTCTTGGTGTCTCACAGGAGACCAACCACCGCGGGTTTGAGCTTAGCGAGCCACAGGGCAGCATCAGCTGTCGCCTCCGGCACCGCTCGCGCTCAAGCTCAGAGGCTGCAAGGGGCTACTGAGCGACGTACGCAAAAACACAGTAAAGCCCTGAGTTGACGGAAACCTTTTATTGAATCCGTCGGCACCAGCACTGCACAAACGCCCGCGCGGCGGGGAGCCAAAGAGGTCCCGCACCAGGGCGAAAATACAATAACAGGCGCCTATAGCACGTCGCGGCGAGAGCACAGGCTCAAGCTGGGACACGCCCGCTAGGAAAAGTCCCGGCAGCTATGCTACTTGCTCTGGCGATAACCACTGGGTCAACTCGCGAGAGCTCTGGCAATATCCTTCGGCTTAGGCTTTTGGCAAGTGCGGCTCGGCGTGGTACGACCTTGCGCGAGCGTTAGGCACCGCTCGTCGGCTTAGCGTCAAGAAAAGGATCAGCACAAAGTACGCGCTCCCCGCACGGGCAAAGGCATTGTGCGCGAGCTCCAGTGCTAGTCACAAAGGTGCCAGCGGACAAGAGGAAAGCATCTACGTACCGTGCGCTGGTCCCGGAGATCAGAGAGCCACGCTCCGCCACTAGCAGCCGACGTGGCTGCATAGTGACGTCAGCACCCTGCCCTCACCGCAACCCACCGCGTGCGCAGCGCCACCGTGGGAGCCGGTTATGCACGGGCGGGGAACGAAGGCAAGGGATGGCAGAACAGGTGAAGCTCGCGCAATGGTGCTGGCGTCTCCCTCATTCACCGTTGTACCGTTGTACAATCACCGTTGTACAAACACCGTTGGTTCTCTTGGGAGGTCAGGAGGCAAGCGCGAGCAATTTCGCAGGCTTGGGCTGCCCTGGTGACGGCGTCAAGTGCATACTCGCTGGTCTCTGCTGCGGCGAATGGAAGGGATGCGTGCAGTAGCAATGTGGCTTGTCAACCTAACAAGAACAGGCAGTGTCGTGACGCAAAAAATTATATGCAAATGTGGCATAGGGTAGGGTAAGGTCCCAATCACTATGGTCGGACGAGACATACTTTGCAAGTATGTCTGTCAGGCATCGATTGAGACGCTCCGTCAGACCATTAGTCTGTGGATGGTAAGACGTAGTCAGCTTGTGCTTGGTTTAACTGGACTATAGGATGTCGGCGATGACTGTTAGAAATTAATGCCCGACCACGGTGAGTGAGCAGTTGGTGTGGAGCTCCATGCTGCAGAATCACGTCGCGTAAAAGAAAATTGCCGACACCTGTGGCGCAGCTTGTAGGAAGCGCTCTGTTGTAGCGCGTGGCATAATCTGTCGCCACAGCAACCCACTTGTTGCCAGACGTTGATAAGTAAAATCTCGTTACTACAAACCCCACAATAACAAACTTCTCAGAATAACGAACTTTTCAGAAATCCGTTGCTGACTTCTTATAGTTTCAATGTAAAAATATTTCAGTACTACGAACTTCAGAATACCGAACTTTTCAGAATAACAATCGTTATTCAGTTTCCGTTTCATGTTAACAACGCCTCAGTACTACGAACTCATATTCCAAAATTTGGGATTCTTAGATTTCCGTGTATCCAGTCACGGGCAGCCGAAACAAGAGGCTAGGATACGACAGGGCGCAGAAAGCGGATGCCGTGGCGCACGGGTCCGGAAAGCCTGAGATGGCGCCTGAGGGGAAAAAAAAAACTATGCTGGCACGCAGCATCAGCGCGTCGGAAAGCGGAGCGGCCGCCTCTCGAAAGGTCAATCGTCCACGCACGATAATCACTCCACGAGTTCCGAAAAAGACTCGAAAGCAGGGCGACGATCACGCAAATCAGTGTCAGCGGCATGTCGCAAGGGAAGCGGCTGTCAATCCCGCGCGCATACAGGTTCTTTCACGCACGCCTTTTCCGCACCACCCAGGAGGAGGAAAAAAACTTAATTAAAAATTTCAGACAGTAGATCTGAAGGCCTTGGCCTCTAGGTGGCCTCGGTTGAGGCGCCCTGCAAAGCCCAGGTCGTGAGATTTTCTTGAATGGTCTTGTCTTCTGACCCTAAGAGGGCCTCCCAGGCTTCCTCCGAGGGAGCTGGCAGTAGTTTTTCAGATTGGCTTTTATTACGTGTGGACAGGTGGACCCAATTAGCCTAAATTGCGGTCAGAACCAGCTGGCCACCCAAAATCATATCTTATGGGGATGCTCTGCCAAGCCCCCGCACCCCCCAGCCCTCAGATAACATGCCGGCGTGCGTTGCAGTGGATTTGTCCCTGGTTTAGGACGGCGCTCTACAGCAGCGCAGTGTGCCCGAAGGCCCCGCATGGACGGATATTCCAACAGTGCAGCTCAGTAGAGCAGCGGGGCCAGAAGGCGTGCATTGGGTCGGGCATCACCGCAAAATTCTTTGGCTCTCGACTCGCACTTTTTCGTTCCAAGGCAGAGTAACAGTGGGTGAGCAGAACAGTCAGGCGAGCTGTTCTTTCTGAGAAGGTCCCGAAGTGGCGATTGTCGCGCGCAGGACCGTTCGAACACTACCGCATGTTCCGCCGACAAGTGTCGCCTAGCAACAGAGGTGCATCTCTTCCTTCTTTCGCCCTTCTTTCCGCTTGCTTCTCTCGCGCTTTCTGCGGCCGTAGTAGCTACGCGTGCGGAGAAATGGAACCTCCATACTCGCGGGGTTGCCACACGGTCACACTTCGTACTTTCCGGGCGGTGTCAGTTACGTTTTCTCTGGGTCTGGTTGAATACCGGATGCGTCGGCGAGGTGGCCCAGCATTGTAATCTGCCGACGACCGAAGTGACACTTAGATGAATTTAGTTGGAGCCCAGCCTTGCGGAAGACTTTTAAGAACAGCTGATAAGTGCTCAAGGTGTATCTCAAATGTAGGTGAAAATATGAGAACGTCGTCTAGGTAGCACAGGCATGTTGACCATTTGAACCCTTGAAGTAAAGAGTCCATCATACGTTCGAATGTTGCTGGGGCATTGCATAGACCGAATGGCATAACTTTGAATTTATATAGACCATCAGAGGTGACGAACGTGGTCTTCTCTTGGTCCTTTTCATCGACAGAAATTTGCCAATAACCAGACCGAAGGTCTATTGATGAAAAGTAGTTGGCACCGTGGAGACAATCGAGGGCGTCATCAATGCGAGGCAGGAGGCAGTCGTCTTTCTTTAGTAATTCGGTTTAGATGATGATAATCTACGGAGAAACGCCACCTGCCATCTTTCTTGTTAACAAGCACATTGGGCGACGCCGAAGAGCTCGACGAGGATTCAACATTGCCTTTGGCGAGCATCTTGTTCACTTCCTCTTGAATAACCTTACGCTCTGAAGCAGAAACTCGATATGGCCGGAAATGAATAGGACTAGCATCACCGGTATTTCTGTGATGCTTAACATTTGAAATCTGGCCCAATTGTCGATTGCTGGGGTCGAAGATGTCATGGTAGGAAACCAAAAGGCGACACACAGCTGCTGCTTGTTCAGGCAATAGGTTTGCAGCAATCATGGTACTAAATGTTGCAACAGGGCAAATAGCATCCTGTTGACATGGTCAAGAATCGGAGCAAATGTCTATTGAAAACGTAGACGTCCTATAGCGCGCAGCGTTGCAGCCGATATGCAGAACTTGCTTTGTCAGGCCAAAATTGACGACGAGGAGGCATGTCCGCTTATCGACGGTGGTTAAGAGTGAGGCAAATCAAAATCAGATCAATCAAAAGGACATCAGGAACAGGTGTGGTAATGTAATCACCATCGGGCACAAGAAAAGATGATAGCAAATTGACGAAAGTCAAGGCTGTAGGCGGCAGGCGGATGAATGCGGTCGTTCTAAAGTTGTTCGACAGTTCGGCACGAATATGCGTGAGTAGAGGAAGTTCGAGGCAAAGGGTACCGGCAGAACAGTTGATCAAAGCTGAATGCGCCGTAAGAAAGTCGAGTCCGAGGACTAGGTCATGGGGACAATTGCTCAGCACTGTAAAAAGAACGGGAACGTGGCGGTCGGCGATACTTATACGGGAAGTACACATTCAAGAGACAGCAACAGTGCTGCCATCAGCCACGGATACGGCTCATGTAGTAGCAGGCATGAGAACCTTCTTCAGTGAACGACGGAGGTTATAACTCATAATGGGCACCAGGGCTTCAGTATCTATTAACAACGTCAAAGGGACACTGTCGACGTAAGCATCAAGTAAGTTCTGATTCGTTGGGAGCGTCAATGGAGGATTTCAACACGATGAAGATAATGCAACACTACCCCCAGGAGCTGCATGGTCTTTGCCATCCAGGAGGGTCCATAATTGTAGAATATCGTAGAAGGCTACAGCGCGGAACCGACGAAAACGAAGACAAGAGAGGCACACAAAAAACACAGACACAGCGCTGACTTTTAACAACAGCCTTCTTGCAATGTTCATACAACAAGCCTAACTGGTTACTCTGATCAAGTCCATAATTGATCGGCAACGAATAGTGGCGTGGCAGTAGCGATGGTGACCAACGGCTGGAGCGACGGGGTGACGGTGAGCGAGCTGGACGACTGTCATCGACGGATATGTCAGAGGTAGGAGGCATGCGGCAAGGTGAGTAGCGGCGAGGGTCGCATATGGGCGAGGAGACGGGGAAAAGTAGCTGGAATATGGTGACGTCCAGGAGGTGCGGCAGTGGCTAGCTACGTAGCCAATTCGGAGGCTACGGAAGCAAATTGGTTTGTCGTCCAGAGTTCTCCACTCTGTAGGATTGCGGTATCTGGGAGGGGAATACAAATCGCTGCGAGACGCAGCTGTCTGCGCCGGTCTGGCTTCAGGTCGGGAGACAGAGCAGGCAGCAGGAAAACCGAGGTTGGCAAATTCTTGCCACACAACTGCCTCAATGAGAGGGATCGCTGGGGCAGGTTGGTCAATGGTGAGGTCAAGTGGGCGTGGATGGAACAGGGCAGGAATTGTAGCCTCGAGCTCGTGGTGAACAATACGTGTGACGTTCTCATTGATTAGGGGGGTGAAGCGGTAAGGTCGACAGAGGACGACGTCGCAGCCGTGTTAGGAAGCCGGGAGAACTGTGGAATGATGCACTGGCTCTTCGCGAGCTCAAAGCTGCGGCATTCCTTGACAATGACATCAGTGGTGGAAACATTGTGAAATACCAACAAGTTGAACGTGTCATCCGTGATCCCTTTGAGTACGTGTCCTACTTTGTCAACCTCGGCCATTTTCTCGTCGACTTTCCGGTAAAGAGAGAGCATGTCTGAAATGTACAAGACATACGATTCAGTAGAAGACTGAACTCCGGTAGCAAGCTCTTTTCTAGCAGCCAGCTGCCGACCTTCTCCTTGAAAGCATCCCAGCTAGAGATCTCGTCCTCGTGTGTCCAGAACTAGACACGAGGTGTTCCGCCCAAGTAGAATAGGACATTCGCTAGGTAGCGTCCCTGCAGTTGTTTCGGCTAACACGCTCATACAGGCTGAGCCAGTCCTCAACGTCGACATTAGCTTTGCCGGAGAATATTCCAGGATCGCGGAGATTGGTAACCGTGACGTACATTGTTTTCGGGGTTGCAGGAGTAGAAGCAGCCGAGGTTTCGTCACCGGGAGCCATGGCGGAAAGCAGGACGGTGCGGCTGCTGTGGAGCTCCGTGGCGAGGACAGGGAATGGCATTCTCGACCAAAATGTTTCGCGAACGAAGGATTAAGCACTGGAAACTATTTACAAAGTATATTTACAAAGGATAACTGCAGCGCTGGCCAGTTCAGCTGACAGCTCGAGACTCAGAAGCAGTTCGTTGTCTTTGTCGGGGTGTCCGCCCGCATCGTCCACAGAAACACGCAATATGCATGTATCGATATAATATGTGGTCAAGCACATCAGAGCACATAAGACATTTGCCATCACTTTTTGTCTTATGCCTGACGGTGCAAATTGTTTTAGCACAGTTGTAATTTATTGTCTTGTCTTACACCTGGTGGCATAGCTTTGTTCTCACTAGCCTACAAAATTTTATGTAATTGTTTACAAAAGCTTTTTATGTGCCCATATAAAAGCCTGTTTGCAACATACCGTGTGTGGCATATCGTTTGTGGGAAGGCAAGATTAATTGACTGCTGCTGACTTGTCTTCTTTTTCTGTTGAGCAGTATTGACTGATTGCGCAGTAATAACAAGCTGCGCCAAATGGCTACTCATTGCTGCAGTAATGCTCTAAATGGTACAAAAGCCAATTTTTTTGCTCCAGAAGGCTGGTCTGGCTGCCCCTAAACTGCTTCTAAAACTGCTTTTATCATGCTCCAAGAATTGCTTCAAATCCTAAACTGGATGGGCAACTGCTGATAATCCCAATGAGGAATTGACAGTATTTTCAAATGAAATAAATTGAGCACCTCATTGTGACGCCGTTAGATTACAGACTAGTCCAGGAAAGCTTCAGGGGCTCTAGAACATTCTCCTGACTTCTCCTGATTGTAAGCAGTGCAAGTGAGCATGCCATGTACAAGTTTCTGTCTCGGAAAGTGTGATGTACTACCTGTTTTATTTGATCTGCAGGCACTGTGGGTGGCCGTACGCTTCTTCCTGCTCTCCACTGAGATGAGTGTGCTCATCTTTGGCCTGGCCTTTGGTGGGTGCATACTATGCACTTATTTAAACAGGCACTGACCATTGCTTTTTTTTTTGTGTGTGTAGGCCACTTGGACAGCCGCACCAGCATCCAGCGGGTGCTCGTGGTCACCTCCTTTGTGGCACTGCTCTACTCAGGCACACAGGTGGGAGGAGGAGGCTTTTTTAGGAGCCATTATCAGAATATGATCCTTTTTTATGTCAAGGTTTTATTTAACTCCACTTAATTTTACTGTTAACTACAGTCAATCCTGGTTGATGTATCGAACCCGAATGTATCGAATTGTTGTGTATATAGAACAGTATTAACATCCCCTTGGAGATCCCATGCAAAAGTATAGCACTGTTGTAGGCACATATTGAACTCCTGTATATCGGTATGTTCGATATATGGAATGCTGCGCCCCTGCAAGTGCACTTCTCCTAACATGGCTGCAGTCGCTTCTTGCACAATCAGAAATGTTCAATGCCAATGAAATGGCTCTGTTTTAGCAGAGACTGCGAAACAAGATATTGCATCTGAAGGGCAGTACATACCACGGAGGAAAAACAAGCAAGGTACCTGTCTCAGTTTCGCTCGCTACAAATCTAGATGGCTCGTGCAAACTGCAGCCATTTATTATTGGCTAAGCGGATTGCCACGCTGCTTCTAGAAAGTGAAAGGCCTTCCGGTATAATATGCATTCCACAAGAAAGTATACATGATGCGTGATCTTTTCACCGAGTGGCTTTGGGCATGGGATGTCGAACTGGAAATGTCTGGCTGCCGTGTTTGTGTTTGGAGAACTGGGGTTCCCCAAAAACTGGGTTCCATGATGGGCCAAAACAAATTCAACACCAACGTACTTCAACAAATTTTTACGGTACAGTTTGGGCTTAAAGGGCCGCTAAACCACCCAGAGGTTGAAATTTAGTTGTGGTGTTGCAGTTGTGCACAAGTCTACAACTAACACGTAGACGTGAGAATGTTTTGAAATGGTGCCGTAATAGCGGAGCTACACGGATTTGATGATCAAAACACGGCCCTCGCTCGTTTTGCTCTTTCCTTCGTTACTCTCCTCGTCGACTGGTCTCTCCTCCTCGCCGAGTGCTCCTCCAAATGTCACGTGACATACGTCATTGCCAACGCGCTGTCCATTTTCGGTTAAGGCATGTCCACGCTAGCGGCAAATATACCGACGGCGAACTGGCCTCCAGTGCCGTAGAACGTCTGCCGCGCGAGAGGTGTCCAAAGTGGACAGCAGTTTGGCCGGCACACCGCCCGCAGCACGATCAACGGGCTAATCGACGACCGCGAAGCTGCGCGCCTCCGCCAGCGGTGACGAAAACATCGGCTGCAGCTCAGCTGTAGTGCACGGCTACCGACGGGAGTCGACCGGCTCGGCTGTGCTCGCATTGCAGCCGACAGCGCTGCTAATATCAGCATATTTATCTTCTTTGTGTCCAATTATTGTGAAAAGCGATAACAACGATAAGAAAATATTGCGGCTTGTGAGGGTCGGTAATTCATTTTGAAGCGCCGTCTGCTTTAGCTTTGAAGGGAACCGGAAAAGGCCTAGTGACAATATCGGTGCCGACGAGCGATCAGCGGCAGTGAGGCTGCCGCACAAGTGAGTCCCGGTCTCATCCTCTCTACGTACGACAAGGAAATCTCGCCGTTCGCGAGCAAAACCGCTGTCTAATAGTGGCCCGCGAATGGCAAGCGGCATGCGGCGAGTTACCGTGCCAGTAACGTGGACAGGCCTTAGCCACGACTCAGTGCTTCTTGGCTACCCGCTGTGGCTGCCGTGCCGGCCCGTGCTCATGCGAAGCGTGCCGCTATGCACCCTGCGTTGTGCGCACGTCTAGAAAGGCCAACACTGTCGCACTCTGTTCGCGCAGCAATCAGACCGGTAAGCACGACTGTGTTCGATGGAACGCGAGCGATTTGGCACTTGCGTTGCGGGCTGTTATTACTGATTCGCAAGGGCGCACAAGCGAGCAACATGACGAGGAAGAGCAGGGAGCGCGCGTACCTGCTAGCAGACGAACCGGAAGTCATAGGTCCTTGTTCGACCAATGGACGTCGTAACCGCCGTTGACATCACCAGATGCACCCTGCTGATATCATGACGACCGCTGGGGATACCGGAAAGGCCAGGAGAAGAGGACGGCATTGTTTTTTTTTATTTAGTGGTGCGCCCGCGGCGCGTAGCGCTGCAGCGTTTGGAATAGTTGATCGTGACGGCATTCTGAACTCGATGCGCGTGTTTACTTGAAATGTTCAAAAAATATCTGAGGTGGTTTAGGGGCCCTTTAACAAGACCATCACACGCCACATCTACAATTTGGTGTAGTTTTTGTGGCAAGACAATTGTGGTAGCTGTGTGAAAATCTCATCGCTGTGTGATACGTGGGCCCACAGTGCCCGCGCTGAACGAATTTCATTCATGTTCATGTGGGGCACGGCACATAACAAGTAAGCTGGAATGAATGCTCTGCAAGCTAACGTGTGCCATTCCTGGCTGTGCAAGTGGTGCACGAGGGCAGCATATAGCATGTTCAGCCAATTTGGCAATTGTGGGCTGCTTTCATTTCTGCAAGCGATGCAAACTTCAGACCGGTCCCACTCAAAAAGGTGGCAAGGAATGGCAGCACGTTTGAGTTATCGGCTATGACTAGCATGCAGTACGCTTCCAACAGTACTATGTCACAAGCGCTGTGAAGCAGATAAATAAAAATGTTTATCGCGATAGGGTTTGCAGTGATAGCCATGAATGCAGCATGCGACGACCCGTGAGGAGATGTGCTGGTAAATAGGAAACTGAGTGCGTGCTGGCGTTCTCACGTAACACGGGTGGCGAGCGAGTACTGAGGGGAAGCTACTGCAGCGGGTGGCTATTGTTTTCGATTGCACACACCTCACGCCTTTTCTTGATTCTAGTGGCTGGAAAACATGTCATGCGATCGCAGTTTCGTGATTTACTGAAAGTTGGTGCTCAAGGATGTTGTTTTCAGCAAACATGTCAACTGGCAAAAAGAAGGGTGTTTGTATTGGGTAATTTTTTGTGATGTCGATGGCGATTGTTGACGCCGGGAAATCGTGCTAACCAAATCATATCAACGAGGTTCTGCTGAACACTAACAACGCACATATAGCATCACAAATGTTGTGCACAGGGGTGCGATTTATTGCTTTGATACACATATTCTACCAAGTAAAAGAACTCACTCCATCAAGAGCACACTAGAACACATTAAAGAAATGACTTTTTTTTTTCTGACAGAGATAGGGACAGAGTGCTGAAGCAGCCAGAACCCAAACTTGCAATTTCCGCGTCTTCAATTATGAATCATGTTAGTTCATCTTTGTGTCTTAACAACACCAATGTTTTTTGAAGAAACAGTTTGCACCCACGTGTGCTGCAATGCATTGCTAGCCAACCATTGTGTCCTTTCCTGACATTATTACAATGCTCTCTTAACCTATCATTCAGGCAATAGCTCATCTGACAAACCTACTGCATGCAGCAGGAAAGAGGTATCTGATGAGCCACCGCTTTATTGCAATTCACAAAACATGTTGGATGCAGTTTTTTGCAAGCGATAAACCTATCCAGAGCTTACTACTGTTTTTACAAAGTTGCACAAAACGATATTGAACAGACTTTTTGAATGGCAAAGAGTAGTGGTTTACCAGATACCGGTTTCCTGCTGCAAGTAATATGTAAGTCTTGCAAGCCATTGGCTGAATGATAAAGAACGCAATGTAATAATGTGAGGAAATGACATGATGGGTGCCTGGCATTAGATTGTAGCTTATGCTTGTTGTTACTTCTTGGCTCATAAAATTCATGTGAACACTGATAGAGTTGCCAGCCATCTCTCCTCTTTATGTGCTGTAAAAATAAACCATAGGGCCCCCATGATGTATTAGTACTATTTATGGTCTGCAACATACATCACAAATTTAAATTCAGAGCGTACTAACTCCAACAAAATGACCAAATTGCTTCGTTAAGTAACCATGTCGTTACTTGCAGGGTGTTTTGGAGTTGGTGCTCCCAGACCGCAAGTTCTATGTGCCGGACAAGAACTTTGAGTTGTTTGGCCACGGGGGCATGCTCTTCTGGTTCATCAGCTCAGTCCTTTTTGCTGTGGTAAGTGTTGCCAATGTGTCGCCCAGTGATGTCAGCAGCGCTGCATCATGGTTGTAGGTGTGCCATGCTCTCTGATGGCTGGTCTCATGGAAAAAGGCTTACGGAAAT